>NC_141622.1:42070038-42375038 GCF_047967505.1 Dipteris shenzhenensis | reverse complement strand
CTCCGCCATACTTGAAAGAGTACCCACTTGCCAAACGCCAAGGCAGCCTACTACCTACCCAGCCTGGTGCTGCCCTCGATTCTGATGATTCTGATGCTGTGGTCACTGGTGGCCACGCCTCTCTGTCTGTCTCTCTCGCTCTGTCTCGCTGGGACTCGCTGTGCTAAATTCTAATAATTTCGCTCAATCAACACCGCCACCAGCCAAATGCGGCCGATAATTGCCGCCATTGCGTTTTGGGTCGAGTCCTATTCGGCGTATAACTGGCGAGAGCGTGCAAGGCACATGCACCCACACAAGACAAACACCCCTTCACGCACATGTCCTATACTTTTGTAGCAAAGATGCAAATCTATGGCAACTCTAAGGATTGGCATCATGCGTGACTTGGAAATCCCTTCTCTTGCCTTTTTCCCCTTGACATCTTTTGGAAGGACCTCAATTTTCTTCCCCATAAACCTTCACATTTTCATTTTAGACCTCATCATATGTTGACTTGCGAAAACGTTTTTAGAGTCCATGATTCACATGCTCCTCGATTCAACAACTACGTCTAGTGACCCATCTAGAGAAAGAGAGAAGCACTCAAGACTAATGGAGACAGATGCAAAGCACACCCATAAAGCTCTACAACTCCATGTAATTCGTCAAGATCACAATTTCCCTCCACAACACATGTATTGCTTACCAAACTTGCATGGTCCCAAGTGTTGCTCATCCACAAAGTGCACTAATTTTAGATATGAAGAGGGACCTACCAACTTCGGCAAATTTTTCAAGAGAAAAGGAACATTAAGAGAGTGGTGGAATTATCTCAATGCATGGGAATGAAGTTTTGCACCAAACAACACTCCCTAGCAAGGCACTACTATAAGACCATGGATTTTACATGAACAATCGTGGGGAGAGAGAGCAAGTGGGACACATAGCTTGCTGTGTCTTCTAGTTGGGTACGTTGACATGAAGGAAAACTTACCTAGAACATACATGACTTCATTATGGTGGATGGCAAGGTAATGCTTTTATCATGCATCTTGACTCGATGTCTAGTTCATGGTGATATCATATTACAATGACCTGACTTGCTTTTATACACTTGGTGGATGCTTGACAACTAGAAGAAGTAGACTAATTTTAGGCAGCTTTTTTTATTTTTCCCAGTGATGCTCACTAAATACATGAAACAAATTGTAGAAGTTCGATGATTAAACTCATCAGCCTCAAGTTTGGTGATAATTCGAGCATGAATTCTATGCCATGAAGGTTTAGCTAGGAAAATTCAGGTAGGACAATTGTTAATGTTCAATGATTATACTCATCAACCTCAAGTTTTGGTGACAACCTTGACCATGACTTCTAAGTTTTAGGTAGGAGAATCAAAGTTTGCCGGAAGTCTATCAAGTTTAAATGCAAAATAGCCTACTTCCTTTACAATAAAAAATAACACCATCCCATTTGCATGAATGACATGTTATGGTTCGTTTTATGATTTTCTTGAACCGTCTTTCATGATTAGCACATGTCTTGAACATCTAGAGAGATGATGCAAGCCTACAATACTTGCATCCTACCTCCAAAGGTATCATTAATGTTCAAGGAAAAATGTTCTACACATGCCTACCAAGTGTAGGGAAAAGACTCATGTTTGTCGGCACTAGTCAGTAAGATTAAGCTCTACATCAATGAAGAGGTTGAACCTCTACATTGATGCACACAACAAAAGCCGCTCACTTTCATTGAGTAGGTTGTTTAAGGTTATGCTAACCATTGTGCTACTTTTAATGAGTCAACTAAGGCCAAAAAATAATATCACATATGGACATACTGTCAATTAGATTTAGACAAAAAGTTTAACTTGAACGCTTAGGTTTTAAAAGGTTACGCGTTACCTTTGTTTCTAGATATATATTCCAAGGTATCAATTGAGACTTCCCTTCATAATGGGACACATGTCACATGTTTTGCATCTTGTTTAGGTGGGTTATTATGTTTTTAATAGTCTCAACAATTGATTAGTATGTAGCTCATGATTGATGCCTCATCATCTTTAAAAAAACCGCGAGTCTTGCAATTAGCACCAGCATCTAGCACTTGTGGACTCTAATGGAGTTCCTTCCCCACACATATACAACTAATAATTGCAATATTTACGTCATTATCAAATTTTGGTTGTTTAGGGGTGGCAAGTATGCCATCCCCTCAATAAGTCCCCCAAGTCTCGTCTTCCCCCAATGTCCACCACCGTCACATCCTATTTTATTTTTACATGATTTGCAAAAACGGATTAAATAAAATCAGTAGTAGTGATCAAATTAGTAGTCTTGAGTGAGGTTCACTTTTCTTGGACTGAGAGAAAACCAAGGAGTTGATGGCAGTTGAAGAAACTATGAGTGATTATTAGCACTACCATGCTAGAGGGTAGTCGTTTAACGAGGACAGGTTGTGATTTCACATGTTTTTTTGTTTAAGGGAATTTTGTAACCTAAATCTATTATTATGGCCTTAAAATATAGTACCTCCCTTGTTACATCAGCCATAATTATGGAACCATGTGGTGTGATTGTGGTTAGGCGGGAAACCAGAGGGCTCGATGGTGCTTGCATACTATGAGGCCTAGAGGGTTTGGGTCTACGGTCACGCCTAGGCCTAGACATTAGTTAAGAGGTGCAAAGGGGAGCCCATGAGAGGGCTAGAAGGGTAAGGTCCCTTGTGGGACACATGGCACCAAGGCATGAGGCCACTTTGCAAGCATTGGGCTAGGGGGAGGTTTCTAGAGAGAGATCTCTATGGTGATGAAAAAGGAAACAAGACTCACAAGATAGGGGATCACTAGAAATCGTGGCAGGGGGAAAATTAGCAGAAAAATCCCTCTATGTTGGGAAAGAATGTAACATCCCCCCCACTCCTTCGTCTGTGTGTGTGTGTGTGTGTGTTTACATTAAAAATTCCCATCAATAATTGAGCCATACAATTAATTCCATCAATTGGATAAAAAGTAAAAAAGGAGAAACATATAAGAAAAAAAAAGGTTAGAGACGTCTAAGTTGAAAAATGCAACAACTAGAGTTTGCAAAAATTTCAACCAAAATTAAGAATTTTTAATAATATTGAGTTTAACAAACACAATATTGAAAAAAAATGTCAAATCCCCAGGCAGTCCAAGTTTCGAGGTCAGGGTTCACGTACCTACCACTATCCAAACATACTAGGTGTTAGAACATCATAGTTACGTTTGGGTAGATAGGTAATGCCTGTTTTCCCTGGCTTGTTATTGCTTTACCTAGGAATATAGACAATCATATGGATTCTTAGATAATTAAAAAAAAATTAAGTCACACATGGAGTAAGGAGCGAATGAGTGCATGGGTTGAGAAGGGATTAGAAGAAATATAAAAGGATTAGTGGGCTTGGTGTGTGGAGAAGTTAAAAAGAGAGTGTAAAGGGGAGATTTCATGAGGGGTACATAAAAGAATAATTAATAATTCACAGTTGGGAAAGTATACATGTGTGTGTGTGTAATTTCACAAAAAAAAAAAGTGTGTGTGTGTGTAAAGAAATAAGTGTCTATGTATGTGAGATACATTTACTAATCAAAATTATGATGTGTTTGTTAGAGAGACAAGTTTTAAATATATAGTAAAGCAAAGTGAACCAAGGAAAGACCAAATGCAAATAATGAGATGTGAAATTACAAAAGGGAGAGACCTGAGCTCACAGATGTGAAGGGTAAGAAAGTTCAAAACAGTGATGGTTGCAGCATGATTGAAAGAAACCATAAAGAGAGAAAACATATAGGTCTAAGCACTCCTCTCCCTTGTCCATGTTTTCCTACCTTCTCACTTGTCCATCTTTATCTACTTTATTAAGAGATTGCATTTTTTCTAGCATTGTAGTTACTTATTTTCTTATTCAAAGATTAACTATAATTTAAGAAAAAATTGGTGAATTTAAATAAAAAGAATTATACTAAGGTTCAATGTTTTACATTACACATAAGTTAACTACCAATTTGATATGCGCATTGGTTTATTCAAAGTTGATGAATCCATACATAAAGATGGGTTCTCAATGTATGAAAGAAAGCATGACTTCAACTTGATTTTCTTACATGTCGTTGCACACAATTCTTCTATGACTCTTGCCTTTTGAATCCAAATAGGCCTAAGGCAATGTGGTTCCATAAAAATATTTATAAAATATATGAAATATAAATAGGCCTAAATGACGTTACCTCATGGGGCTCCTCTAATAGAAGATAGATCTAATGCATTATAGTACACAACATGGTCTACGATAGTAAGCCTTCTTACATACCAAGGCACACTTCGGTTGTAATAATGAGTCTCTAGGATCTAACTAGTTGTCATATTTGCAGATGTTTACAAGCCTATGCATAAGCATTTTCCATAGAAGGTGAACTAAGTTGCTATATTCCACTTTCCTAAGCTATCACCACCACTACTCAATTTGCCACTTCCTCCAACTAGAATCTTGCATTGAAGAAACACTTCTTATGTGTGCAAACAAGAAAGGTCAGGACAACTTGGTTTGATGGAGGGACCCTACTAGGAGATCTCATCATTAGCTCACCACGATTTCTTTATATGAAATCAAGGTGGCATCGAGTATTGCATCCACACCAAATGGATTCAATACATGTGCTTTCCTTTGGCTATGATAAGCTGAAACCTACATTGACTCATCCCTACATTTTCCAACGTCTATTATGCTAGGTCTCATGAAACTTAGCCTACTCCTCTAAAGAATTATTCTAGTTTAGGGTATTGTATTGTGATTTCTCATTCACTAGTGCCAATATCTTACTCATTTTGTTCTCTTCTTGATAGTGTGCTTAGCGTGTCTTTAAGTCTCACTTCGTTTTAGTTGTTCCTCATGCAGTAAAGCTCTTGTTTCAAGTTCATTCTTGTGTGTTGAATGAAGTTCAACTAATTTGAAGAAGAGAGATCACATTTACCTATATACATGTTAGGATCCGCAAAAGGTGCCACATGGCAGGAGGACACCGGGTACAGAGGGATCCCACTCCTCTGCCCCATTTTCGTGTCAAGCCCTCTCCCTCCCCCAAAAATGCCGACAGGATGAGAGTGAGGGGGCTACATCCTGCAATATATCCAAGGCACCCTACCTTACATGATTGCTTATAAGATAGGCATGCCACAAATTCCACATGTCACCAAGCGCCTCAAGGATCCAATACCCTTTGATTAAACCATGACACATGAGCGTACACCAAGGGGCTTATCCCATATCCAAAAATACACATGCATGCATGCACGTGTACATATGTACAATACACATGCATGCATGCATGTGTACGTACGTACATACATATGTGTGTGCACAATTACATGCGCACACGTGCACACGCATTCATGTGTGCATGCATGCATGCATGTACGTGCGTGTGCGTGCATGCATGTATGTGTGTGTGCGTGCATGCATGCGTGTGTTTGTCCTATCAACTACATTACTAGGTCAATTCCCAATGCACAAGTAAACTAAAAGCAACCATATATTTCTAACATTGGTATATGGTTTCTAATATACCTTATGTTTATTTCTAACATTGTGCCAAGTCATAACCTTATATATAGTCACAAAGTGTTATAAATCACATCATTCCCTTAAACCACCTCATAATATATATATATATATATATAATATCATATAAAATCTAGATGTGCATATGCCAAAGCTTGGCATCTACTAGTCATTCCCCCAAAAATTTAATGTTCAAACATGGGGCCAATAGTGTCCAATTGTCATGATACAAGAAACTCTACAACATTCCAATCCATGGTTTTTTGGTTATGCAAAGTAGAAAAGTGGCTATACAGGTAAATGGGTTATCCATGATTGCATATACCCTACTAGGCAAGGCACGTAGAAAATCATTATGATCCAAATATTTCTTTGTCTACTAAGTATTCGAAGTCGGAACTATTTCAAAACAAAGGTCTCGGAGCAAGATAAAGAAAGACGCCAGACCTCAAGTTGTTTAACACCAGTGTACTGGTCCGCCATCATAATCAATACTGCAATTCTCTTTAAAAAATTCCCAAGGTCATAGCGTGGGCAATTGAGGTAATGTAAGTTTGCTAATTATAAACACGTCCAAAGAGAATTTCCTCCCTCTATACAATTTCTACAACACCCCTTGTAGCAAGAGGCAATCTATCATAGCCGTGGAAAGGTAGAACATAGTGAAATATATTTTCTCATTGTTAGCATTCCAAGGCTCTACGCTCAGGTTGGACTCAATGCATTTCATAACCTCTTGATTCGTACTCCCAGTAGATTTAGAGCTCAATGTTCTCTGTAATGCAAACAATTAGCTGTCCACTATTTGCTCATGATGGAAAGATTTCCAAGAAGCCTACACATCAGCCAAAACTTGTTTCCAAAATTGTAGTTGAGGACATGGACCACTTGCTTGGCGCAAGCGAATATGTCTAGCTTGAGGTCATGGTAGAGGCCAACGTAGTGTTAAAGAGTCCATGACCAGATGTTAGGAGAAGTACTGAGACACTATGGGTAGCCCCCATATCATACAAACAATGTCCAAACACTAGTTCATGAATGTTCCATGCAACTAGTCTCGTGATGGACTCATTGTAGAGGTAGTAAAGCTAGTGTTCAGCGTCACAAGGTTATACAAAGCCAGAGAACAACTGGGTATGTAGCCCGAGCAAAAGACTTTGCACAATGTGTGCATTGCTTATACACAGCACTACAACGTTAACGCGGGAGCTACACCATAACGGAGATGAAAAGTAAGTGGTAGGCTTCAGCTAGGAGACTGGATGCTCCTCAGGTGTGGAGTAGAAGTGAAGAGTGACTTAGAAATTAGGAGATCATGTTGCATCACGACAAACACCACATATATACAAACAAACGCACATAGACACAGACTAGGGGCAACAGAAACACCCAAAAAATTAGGTGTAGGTGGAAGACCTTGTCTCCATGGCACACGAGCTTCCTTAGAAGCTTAAGCTCTAGCTATGGCGATGGCTTCTTGCTTCCTCTCCAAGCTTTGTCCTCCTCCTTATCTTGCTCCTACTCCTGTTATCTGCCCCCACCATTGCCTCTTCTCCTCCCATGTGCACCAAAAGTTTTAGACAGATTCTCATAAGAGGACAACATCATGAGCTTCTAGAGGGGACCTAGATTGGTGCGGTTGGGGGCACGGCACCTAGCTAGGTACATGGTAGTGATCACAGAAAACCTGTAAACTACATACAACATTTTAAGATGCACATGTTAAAAACATTTTCTCAATTTCACAAATTCTATAAGATTTAAGCAATTTAGTTATATTTTAGCTTTAAAATCTGCAATGAGAGTTCAAAGATTTGAAACTCCAAGTTTTTATGATATCGTGAACTTGTAGAAGCTCATGATGGTGAAGACTACACCTTTCCATGTTAAATTTGGATTAAATTTTCTTGTTTCTCTTCTTTTGTTGTTTGTTGATGTCTTCCACATTCAGTGGTGATAGAATTTGTGTTGTACGCATTGGTGGTCTTGGGAATCTGAATCTACATGTCCTTCCTTTCTTGCATGTTTTCTTGTGCTTGTGTATTTGGAAGTCCTTCTTTATTGTCTCCAGCAGTGAATAGTTCGTTGAGATATATGGATCTACAAATACGACTGTCTTCGGTAGTTGATGCCTCTAGAGTGGGTGCATCTTCAATCCATAGTAAGCCATTTTCATGCTGGCTACAATGGTTCTAGAATTTAGTGATGAAGAAGTAGTCCAGTACTTCTCCCACAATCGTTGGATCCTTTTGCAATAAATATTTCATTGCATTAAACCGGTGCACATAATATTGAGCAGTGGTGACAGGGTTTGAGCAAATTATGGTGCGTATGTGTAATGGTGGTGTTGGTGGGACAACTATTGAGGCATTGGCTCTAAGTTCTTGCAAGCATGAAGTAAGCGGTTCCCATAGCCGCTCCATTGCAGAGAAGGTTATGAAGAATGTGGGAGCTCCTAGTTGTTGCAACATTGTGAACACATTTTTTTAAAGTTTAAGTTTATAGTCTAGAGAAGTTCAAAGTCACACCAGATCACAAAATCCAATGTTTGATTTTAGTAGTTTCTCAATGTTTGTGTCAACTACTGCATCTCTTGCAAGGAGTTGTCTTCCATTGAGTTTTCCTTTTCTCATTCGTATCCATGTTGAAGATAAAACTTGTCGAACGAATATCTTCATCGTTTTGAAGAAAAAGTTTTCAATGTATAAATTAAGCCTTCTATTTGTGTTTGTTAATTCCCAGTGTGCTATGGTCTGATAAGGTGTAGATGCTAGGATGTTACATGTCCTATTGATCGTACAAGATAGTAAAAAATGCTAACTCTTCGTAATGGGTGTCTTTGAATACACTGAGGGGAGTGAATCCTTCAGATGTGCGATGGCAATGGTTTTATCCTCAAAGTCGACAACTTGTTGACTACTGTATGTATCGTGCACTAATGTATCAGTTTCGATATCATCCTTTGTTGCCATTGCGTGTTTCATTTCATCTTCCTCATTCGTTTCCTTTGCTTCATTTTGCATGATCCTTATGTGTTCGGCCTAGCTGCTGTCGATGTACTTTGTTTTTTTGTGAATGTGTTGTTTAGACACACATCTAGTTTGTCTTCCTTCACGTTTTGGCGTAATGGACGTATGCTTGGGGGTTTTGTCATTTCATCTAGAAGAATTTCGTGGAGTGCTGCTTCCTTGTCTTTGCCTATGGTTTCTACCTCACGCAGGCTCTCTTTATCCTTTTTGCAAATTGCCAAATGGACACCTAACACATGAGAGATGTGGCTCAAGCAATCGCTAATCATCAGCCTCGAGGAAGCAACTGTAGTGACATATTTTGACTTGTAGAAGCCTGATATGCTTGTCGGCTTCGCTGTTGAGTACTCTCGCAATCAAGTACCATGGTATGTTGGATATGTTTGGCGATGTTTGAATGGAGTTACAGAGTTGTTGCACCAAAGAATCATAAGATTTTGAAGGAATTAGCTGCGAGATGCACTTAATGATTTCGGTATTTTGAGGGTTCATATCATTGAAGTGCGATATGTTAGGAAGGTATTGCTTATCCAATTATAATGGTATTGCGATATCATTGAAGTGCGATATGGTCACGAAGGTATTGCTTTTTGTAACACCATTTCTTTTGCCAATGTTATCCTCCTTTTTACTTTTAAAAAATCATCTTTAGCTCATGTTTACTTCCATACACCAAATTCTTCCATCTTTGAATGTGCATCCCTTTCCACACATTCAAGAAAGTATGAAATGTAAACGTCTGGGTCCATGTCCTACAAGTCAGAAAGGAGACAAGATATTATAACTATTCTCCCAAGGTCTATTGAGCCTCCATATTTCCATGTAATTATTGCTCATTTTTAAGACAAGAGTTTTATATTCTTCCAACTCTTGAAGTATATTTGCTAGATTGTTGCATTGCTCCTTCACATGTTAAATGGTTGCCAAAAGGATGTCATTTGTAGTCTACTTGAGTGTTGTGGTGCCTCCTAGTGGTATCCTTCATTTAATTTAAAAGTGAAATATTTCATTATGACACACGCCTGAGTTTTACCTCTCATCTGTACTTCCATACACCAACCTCTCCCATCTTTGAAATGTGCCTCCCTTCAACCCACTCTCAAGGTCATACCATTGCATTCCTTAAACCTAGTCTCGAGATCATACATTTTCATAATTACTTGCATGTTTCTATACCCATAGCATCCACACCCCCCACCATAAACATCTACCACAAACCATGCCAACCCAACTAATGGTAAATAACCATAGAAGCACCAGTTAAGAAAAAAAATACAAAGAAGGAAAAGGGATCAATATTCAACATTCCCTAAATGGAACTAGCCCTAAGTAGAGCCATCAATTGGATGCATCTCATGGGTCTCTAGGATTTACATGAGCTCCCTTGGAACCTTGCACTAGATAAGGCAGTGTCCCTAGAGGCTATTGACACACATGAACCTATAGCAAAGACCTTCCAAGCAAAGGGAAGAAAAAGTAATGATCAGGGAGGTTGAAGTTGCCTCAACATTCAAGCTATCAAGCCAAGATGACAAATCTTTGGTTCCCTCAAACTAAGTAAGATGATTTGTTCCAAGAAGGTTTGTAGCTTTAGGGATGTCCAAGTGTATATGAGAAGCAAGATAAAGGCTTTAGAAGCAACCTATCTAAGAGAATCTATTTGAAGACCCTACACACGTATGTGCCTAAGGGTGTTGGTTCATAAGGCTCTCAAGGTAGTGGTAGGGGTGCAAATGAACATGCATAGTGGGACCACACCTTTGTTTGTTGGAACAAAGGGGTGAAGAGCTTCCCAACAAACCAACCAACCATGACCTCCAAATAAAAATGTAGTAGATAAGCTCTTCAAACCACATCCCACGCAACTAGTAGAGCCACTACAATGACTGGAGGCCAACATCCAATAGCCATAATAGCAAACCTTGCCGCAACCACAACACCCCCCTTAGCCTTGGCCATTACCTTAGTAGTAGCCCTAGTAGCAAGCTAAATGAACAAAAGAAAAGGTCAAAAATCCCATCACCAAGAGGAAGACAAAGCAATGGCGCATAAAAATATTTCCAAATTGACTAATGGAGACCATAAGAGTCGGTGCCATCACTACCATGAATTGATGTCATATCCTCAACCAAATCCAAAATAATAAAATATTGCCATTCTATGATGTTATTGTCCAACATACCCTCAATTATTTATGTGAAGTCTAGGAGAATATCATATATGCCTCTTGGGTTAGCAAAGTTTAGGGCATGCTAGATCGAAGAACAAAAGGAAAGATTAAAAGCAACTTGCACGTCCCTACTAGACAAACATGGTAGATGTCAAATGCCCTTAATGCTCTATGCCAAGTATAGGAGGATATCATACCTCTTGGATTGGAAAAGTTTCGGTCATGCCAAGTCAAAGAACAAAAAGCAACATGCATGTCCCTGCTAGACAAATAGGGTAGATGGCAACTAGAAGCGATGAGGGCCATCAAGGAATGCGATCAAGCATTTTGCATGGATGGAAAAGCCAAGAGGGAAGTTAAGGGGCTGAAGGAA
Source organism: Dipteris shenzhenensis (assembly GCF_047967505.1). Lineage (NCBI taxonomy): Eukaryota > Viridiplantae > Streptophyta > Polypodiopsida > Gleicheniales > Dipteridaceae > Dipteris > Dipteris shenzhenensis. The sequence continues at coordinate 42,363,904 of NC_141622.1, read as the reverse complement.
GAGATAAAAAAGCTAAAGCACACGAACAATAACCTCAAGAGCAAGGACCAATCTCCATAGCCAACTTGGACTAGGTTCAGAAGGAGAACACCAACTTCCTCAAGATTTTGGAAGCACAAGTGGACCTGGCCTTGGACAAAGTACTAGTCTGTAGAGCAAAGCTCATTGAAGTTCAAGCAAAGTTCACTAGTGAGGGATGAATGACCTTTGAGGGCATTTGTTGTCAAAGAGACAAATTATAGCTAGAGGTAAAAGAGTTTCTCCAACCCTTGAGAAAGCCTATGGAATGGATCTCAACAAAGGAAATGCAAGAAGGGCATCTAGTGCAAATAAAACCAAACCATGCTGACAGTCAAGGCCACCCCCATTGGGAAGAAAAAAAAAGAGTACTCAAATGACCCAAGGTGTAGGGCACAAATAGACAAATGTGATCAAAATGGGGCTATTGTTGGAATAACAATTGGAATAACAAAGGATAAACGAACCATTAGAGTATAAGAAGAGATAGGCAGTTGAGCTCACCGCCATAAGGTCAAACCAAAATATCATGAGCCACCACTAGTGCCCATCAACCCATGGACTTGACAATAGGAGCTTCTTCTTGCAGCCCATAAATTGTTTCACTATGGAGTATAGATGAGGAAGTTGGTGTTATGGATAAATTTGACCAAAGTAAAAAGGCATAAATATGAGTGTGTGCTTGTATGTGTGGCAATAGTATAATAAAATATGGAGTGCATAGGGCCCAGGGTTGAGGTGGTAGGGCATGACCATGTGCCACCCTTCCATGTTAGAGGACCTGTAAGGTGTGTTGTACATAATCCATGGTAGTAATATTATAAAATGTTAGGTGGCATGGCTCCTCCATGTGCCACCCCTCCACCTAGGCGGTCCCATGCCTACATTTAGTGAGATATGGCTCAAAGTCCATGGGAGAAGTAATATAAAATAGGTGAAGATGGATATTATATTGGGTTATTACCTCCATATAGGATAGGCCCATGATACGAGTTTACCGACTTCGAAAGATCAATGTCCTCAAGGACATTGCTCAAAAGAAGGATGCCAGACCGCACACCCCTTGAAGAAATAGCATGGCGATTACAAGAACTAGAAGAAGCTGAAGGTGATGTGCAAGCTTTTGTCATGGCATTCTTGTTTGCCTTGATGAATAACCTCATGCAGTGCCGCATCTCTAACCCTTGCTTGTAAAGATGGCTACGATATCATGAGGGTTGGTACTTTTAAGATTGCCTATGAGCTATTTTATGCTGAAAATTCTTCCCGGGTAGTATTTCACAATACACCAGTCACACCCTACCCAGCCTATGTGTGCTTTGTGGATGTATCTTCACCTGATTTTCAGTTCAAGCCACCTCTTTCCATTGTTTGCCCATAGATAAGGCTCATTTCGTTTCTCTCTTTTCCATTTTCCAAGCATGGCTGACATTCCCGTGTTCTGTGGATGGGTTGAAGAAAATCCAAATGAGTATCTTGTGGCCTTTAAGCGCTGTTGTGTTTCTCTCAACTTTCTTACTGAAGATAGATGGTTGTTGGTTCTTCCCACATCCTTAGATGATTTTGCCAAGGTGTGGTACGAGAGGCAGATTGATGAAGTTCAAGAAAGTTGGCCCTGTTTGACTGCAACATTAGTCGAGTATTTCGGCAAAGAAGAGGAGCCCGAGAATGTTCATCTGTTGATAGCAAGGTTGAGGCAAGAAGGAGAGACAACGCGTCGATATGTGGATCCCCAGCGACTGGGCTCTTGGATTGCCTAGTAGCTATGCATCCAGATAATGAGGGGTTTGTTGCCAGAATGACTCAATATGTGTTGAGCCATATGGTGTCTGGTTCAGCTGATGAGTTTCGTCTCAAGTTGAAGTGGGAGGACCCGAAGACCATGGAGCATGCAAAGGCAATTGCAGTGAAGTTTGATAGAATGTCTAGTGATTTAGTCATCATTCCTCCTTTCCCTTTTACAATGACAGTCAAGGTGTCTCATGGTGGATCCATCTTAGCAAATCCTCTTCCTCCCCCATCTTCTCCCCCTCCTCTACAATATGTATCCCCTACCCCTATTGGTGTACCTCCAACTCCTGATATTGTGAAGATTATTGATGAGCTCCGCATTGAATTAATGGAATTAAAAAGTAAGGCTACGTCTGCTCCACATGATAAGTCCCACTTGGTTTGTCACGGTTGCAATCCAAAGGGGCACTACCGCTCAGAGTGTCCAAATGTTCCTCAAGTGCATCTCATGGAGACTTCCAAATTAGTTACTAGGGGGTCAGATAATGATGAGATTGAATGTGGCAATGATAGTGAATCAATTTCCTCTGAAAGCTGTGCCTCGATGTAACCCTTGTAGTGGCCATAGAAGTTGGGGATCCATGGTATGGTGGTATCTACAGGTTTCTGACTGCTTTCTCCTTTCCTCCAGAAAGTACTAGCTATGAGAGAAAGAAGATCCGCAGAGATAGTACGCGCTACACCCTCATTGATGGGGTGTTGTACCGTCAAGGCATGGATGGGGTACTAAGACGGGCCATTGATGCAGATGAATTGCCTAAGGTATTGGAGCATTATCATGATGGATTTTGTGGAGGCCACTATGCCAGTGACTATACAGCTAAGAAGATTTTACATGCTGGATACTATTGGCCGACCTTGTTCAAGGATGTCACTTTGTATTGCAAAACCTGTGAACCATGCCAATTCTTTGGTGGGAAGGATTTGCGTCCTAGGCAACATCACCCAGTGATGTCCATCCATCCGTTTCAGAAGTGGGGAATAGATTTTGTCGGGCCCTTGCCCATGACTGCCCACAAAAAGAAGTATCTTTTCGTAGCCACTTAGTATGTCACTAAGTGGGCTGAAGCTATTGCCCTCCCCGCTGCAAATGGTAAGGCAGTTTCAAATTTCATATTTGAATGTATCTGCACAAGGTTTGGGACACCCATGGAAATAGTATCTCACCATGGGAGTCCATTCTTAAATGAAGCAGTGGAATTGCTCATGGATCGCATGGGTATTGATCATCACACTTCTAGCATCTATTATCCAGCATCCATGGGTCAAACGGAGCAGACCAATGGCCTCCTTTGTAAAACCATGGGAAAAATGGCTATAGGGAATAGGAGCCAGTGGGATCAGAAGGTCACAGAAGCCATATGGGCTTACAACATCACTCATAAAACGTCTACAGGTCACACTTCTTTTGAGTTGGTGTATGGTACTGAGGCCGTTTTACCACTAGAGATAGAGATTCCGGCTTTGAGATTGGCACAAGAACAGAGGATGACAGAAGATGAACATGTAGAGGCCTGGTTGGTGCAACTTGAGAAGCTAGATGAAACCCAACGCCTTGCCCTACATCAAACAGAGATTCAAAAGAATCGACAAAAGGCCCGCTTGATGCTAAGATTTGCAAGGGATAGGAAAGACACTTTGCTGAGGGGGATGTTGTGCTATGCTTTGATAACAGATTGGACTACCAAATGGACAAGAAGTTTCTGCCACTGTGGACTGGTCCATACAAAGTCATCAAGGAATGTAGCAATGGGTCTGTACAAGTGCAGGAGCTGCATGAGCCATATGGCAAGAAGGTGATCAACAAGCGTTATCTCAAGCCCTTCTTTGTGCGTGATGGTCCCAAGCATGGAAATGCTGTGCATTTCCTACCTGGGGGGGAACTGTTATGGATAAATTTGACCAAAGTAAAAAGGCATAAATATGAGTGTGTGCTTGTATGTGTGGCAATAGTATAATAAAATATGGAGTGCATAGGGCCCAGGGTTGAGTTGGCAGGGCATGACCATGTGCCACCCTTCCATGTAAGAGGACCCATAAGGTATGTTGTACATAATCCATGGTAGTAATATTATAAAATGTTAGGTGGCATGGCTCCTCCATGTGCCACCCCTCCACCTAGGCGGTCCCATGCCTGCATTTAGTGAGATATGGCTCAAAGTCCATGGGAGAAGTAATATAAAATAGGTGGAGATGGATATTATATCGGGTTATTCCCTCCATATAGGATAGGCCCATGTGAGGGAGGTATAGAAGGTCCAAGAGTGCAAGTTAAATAATGGGGAAAGTAGGATGAGGTGGCAAGAGTCCTTGTGCCAACCCTCCACTTATCCTCCTAGATGTTTAAACATATTATAAAATTGGGAAGAGACCAAGGGAGTATCTTAGACTTGGGATATGGGGGTTGATGTATGTGGAAAAATGAGGCAAAGGGTTGTTGCACACAATTGAGAGTGCGTAACCGCCTAGCCCACATGGGACACTCTTCCACACACACCGTGCATGTGGGAGGATGCATTTATTAGGAGAGACCCCCTCTCTTGGCTATAAAAGGAGGGGGCTATTCCTTGATGGAACGCGCTCATTCTTGTAAAGCCACCTAGCTAGTACTTTGATATTTCCTTCTCATCCTTTCTTTCAAATAAAGCATGACCCTCTTCCCTTGATGTCTCCATATCTACATTCCTCCTCCACCCATGTACATACTCCTCTTTCCCCTCTCCCTCTCCCCTTGTGCCATAGTCTCCCTCTTCTTTCCCTCCCCTCTTAATCCCTTTTCCCCACCCATGTTAACGCTCCTCCCCTCACATTCCCTATTCCTCTATGGCCCTCGAGCGTTGCCATACCTATCCTCTAGCCTCTTGTCTTGATTTCTTTTCCGGCTAACATTTGGTCTCTCCCATCTCCCACAACATCCCTCTAAACATGGATCAAGCATGGCAAAGTGCCATTTATGTGAGAATTGTAAAATCTCAAAAGATTTGAGAAGTGTTGTCAATCACCACCACCAAAGACTAGCACAAAGTCACGTTCTATCTAAAGACTGCTATGGACTAGTATTACAAGATGCATTGCATCTTTGAGGTTGAAGCATCTTTGATATATGAATTGCTTCATGAGTGTGGAGATCCATTGGTGCCAAGATGGACAACCAACACAAAGCAATGCTACATGGCATAACAACAAAATATATAGGCCATGAGGGCATGGCTTTAGCATTACCCTCCTAAATGAGGAGCTAGAAAGGAAAATATGTATGGGAATATGAGCTATTTTGGGAAAAGTCTGTATGAGATAGTTGTAGAGTTCCTAGTAGGCTATATTTTTTTATACTTTGTAATTTACGTGATTATCTCATTTGGATGGGGAAGTAATGGCTCAAATATTAGGAAAAGGAAATTTGGATTGGTTATTTTGCTTTAAAGCTAGGTGGCACCATTATGAAAGGTAATGAAATTTAGAATGTCATCCATAAAAGTGAACTCATAAATGTTGAAATACTAGGTATTTGAAGACCTATGTACATGGTAAGTGGCATGTTGAGCACTTCCCATCATAATGAAAAAGTGATGGATCATCACCTAACTCGTGGTCGAAGCACATGTACCTAGGGGGGGAAAATCTGAGACACTATAAAATCCAAAAATTGAGACATGCACTTGAGTGCCTCAAGGACACAAGATTACAAAGCTAATTACCCAATATATCTCCATAGTGAACACCCTTGCCAATTCTATTTATTATCCTTTCACTAACAAATGCACTATATCTAGGTCATCACTACTCACATCCTATTCTATCCATTCAATTTCAGAAGGAGATTCTTCATGACATACAAGTGGTCATGTTTGACACAATGGGAAGATGGAGCAAAAGTAAAAGCCATGGGAATCTAATTCAAAGAAGATAAAGATGGAGGTGAAAACTCCAGTGAAGCTCGGGATTCAATCAAGCATTGAGAGAGCTTGAAGAAAAGAGGTGAATCAATCGATCATTGACTGAGTTTGACGAACATGGGTAGAGTTCTTTGACAAAGAGGTCAAAAGGGAAGCCAATGGAATTTATGAATGGAAAGTGCCTTATTTGTGGTTAAATATTAAAAAATCATCTATGACAATGCAAATGTTGCATAAGTATTAAAATTACTTAGAACAAATAAAAATGATAAAGATCCCAATAGCTTACAATATGACACCTTGTTTCTAAAGGGAGGATGGTTACAATGATAGGAATATGTCACCAAAAAGGCAATCCTTGTGAAGACAAATGATTTCCTTCAATTCCTTTTAGAGTAGATTCAACTCAAGTCTCTAAACATATGCATGCCTAGACATCTAGTGGCAAAGATAATTAGGGCCTCAAGGAATAGAGGGTGGATTTGGCACAATTAATACTAAGCAACATAAAGGATCAAATCACCAAGATGAAATCAAGCAAGAAAAGGGGCACACATAGTAGGAGACCATCTCTACATTTGGGTAGGATCTTACCAAGTTGGTATGTTGGCAATAAGTGAGGAAGGAAATAGGTGTCACAATCAAGGTCAATGAATGGTCTCCACAACTTGTTGAGAGTGCTCTCAACGGAAGCAAGAACGGAAGAAGGAGAGAGAGAGACAGAGAGCCACACAAGTTTGGTGGGTGCAGAACCACCCTAATCTTCTTTTTCATTCATTTATATATGTGTTTGAGTATTGTACATAACCGGGGTAAAGGCACAGTGACCTTTAACCCCCACAACCTCCCACTTAAAGGACAATGTGCCTTTAAGGGAGAACAACCAGTGAGCATACTATCCAATGCCCATCAATACACGACAATACTCAAATCGCTGACTAGGTAGACTCTTCGTCAGCATATCTGCAGGGTTATCATCTGTATGAACCTTGACAAGCTCTATGCGCTTGTCCTCAAGTACCTCCGTGATGAAATGGTACCTGACCTCAATGTGTTTGGTCTTTGCATGAAAGACCGGATTCCGTGCTAGCTGAATAGCACTCATGGAATCACTATGCAATGTCGGTACACCTATATGAATCCCCAAATCTCCCACTAGCCGATCAAGCCATATAGCCTCCTTGCAACCCTCTGTGGCTGCAACAACATACTCAGCCTCTGTGGTAGACAAAGCCACGCACTTCTGTGCACGAGACATCCACGACACTGCACCACCTGCAAAGGTGAACACATAACCAGAAGTGGATCTCCTACTATCCACATGCCCTGCATAGTCTGAATCTGTGTACCCAAGTACACACATGTCTCCTTTACCAAAGCAAATGCACATCTCCTTGGTACCCTTCATGTACCTCATGATGCACTTAACTGCCTCCCAATGCCTCTTTCCTGGATTAGCCATATACCGGCTAACAACTCCCACTGCAAATGCAATGTCTGGTCTAGTAGCTATCATAGCATACATAAGACTCCCAACTGCTGATGCATAAGGAACCTTGGCCATCATGGCCCTCTCCTCATCTGATTTGGGACTATCTGTATGACTCAGTTTCACATATGGAGGCAGAGGAGTACTCACTGCCTTCCCCCCCTCCATATTGAAACGTTGCAATACTTTTGTAACATACTCTTTTTGTGAAAGCCAAAGGAGTTTCCTACTCCGATCACGCGTGATGCGCATACCAAGAATATGACCTGCAAGTCCCAAATCCTTCATATCAAAGGCCTCATGCAACTTGGCCTTTAATGCATCTAGCTCATAAGTGTTCTTGCTAGCCAATAGCATATCATCCACATATAGTGCCAAGATTATCAGGCTACTATCCTTAGCCCTTTTAGTGTAGAGGCAGTGATCAATTTCACTCCTTCTAAAACCCTGGGACCGAATGAAAGCATCAAACTTCTGATACCATTCTCTAGGCGCTTGCTTAAGACCATAGAGACTCTTCTTCAGCTTGCAAACTAAATGCTCTTTGCCCTTTTCTTCAAAGCCTTCCGACTGAACCATGTAAATTTCCTCATGCAAATCCCCATGCAAGAAAGTTGTCTTGACATCCATCTGCATAAGCTCCATATCCTCTATTGCCACTAGTCCAAGCATGCATCTAAGTGTGGTCATCTTCACAACCGGAGAGAATATCTCATCAAAGTCCACACCCTTCTCTTGCTTGAACCCTTTAGCAACCAAACGGGCCTTGTACCTAGGCATATCATCACCTGTGACCTTCATTTTGTAGACCCATTTACATGGCAATGCTTTCTTTCCATGTGGCAAAGAAACCAAGTCCCAAGTCTTATTCTTCATAAGTGAACTCATCTCTGATTGCATAGCATACTCCCACTTGCATTGATCCTCACGCATCATAGCCTCTTTGTAGCAAGAAGGCTCCCCGCAATCAGTAAGCATCACATAGTCTACCCCTGGAACAAACCTATCAGGCGGTCTAGACACTCTAGATGATCTTCTCAAGGGCATTTCAGCTTGCTGTCCCACTTGCATATCAGCCACATTTGGCTCATCATTTCCACCAATAGATGATCCATCATCTACCCTTGATTGTATACCTGTGGGAGTACTTGGTTGTACCATTTCTTGCACATTTGGTGCATGGACAGCTTGCTGTCTATCAACATATGCAGGTGGATTCACATCCTGGAAAGTGATTCTCCTCATTTCCACATCCCTCATGGGTGCCTTATGCATCTTCTTCTCATTGAAGACCACATCATGGCTGCGTATGATCTTCTTTGCTTCTGGATCCCAGAGACGATAGCCCATCTCTCCACTTTCACCATAACCCAGAAAGATGCATTTCCTAGACTTAGGATCTAGCTTCTTTCGAAGCTCTTTTGGCACATGTGCATATGCCTCACACCTAAATAGACGCAAATGAGAGTAAGAGGGCTTCTTGCCACTCCATGCCTCTTCAGGAATACCACCATCCAAACTCTTACTAGGTGATCTATTGATCACATGCACTGCAGTCTTCATTGCCTCAGCACAAAAACCACCAGAAAGACTTGCATTGGAAAGCATGCATTGCAACCTTTCTTGAATGGTACGGTTCATCTTTTCTGCAACTGGATTTTGCTTTGGAGTACGAGGGGATGTGAGCTCCCTCTTAATCCCACGTGTATCACAGAAATGCTGAAAGTCATGAGAGAGATACTCTCCACCATTGTCAGTCCGTAGGCATTTAAGCGTTCTACCTGACTGATTCTCTACCAAGGCCAGCCATTTCTGAAATACCTGGAACACATCACTCTTCCGAGCTATAGCATAAGCCCACACTTTCCTAGTTGCATCATCAATGAATGTCACATAGTATTCAGCCCCGCCTAATGACCGTGTAGGCATGGGACCACATACGTCTGAATGCACCAAATCAAGCATTTCAAACTCTTTCTTTCCCCTTCTTTTATGGGCTGATTTAGTTTGCTTCCCATAGAGACAATGCTCACAAAATTCAAAATCAGAGAAACTCAAATGCGGTACATAACCCAAACGGCATAAGAGTTTCATTCCATTCTGGCGGAGAACCATTCCCTATGGGGAGTAACATGGAATGAAGCACCAGAATCCAAAATCCAATCCTGGGAATATGCATCATCTGAAGTGGCAAGCAACTCTGCAGATAAACTAGACATGAAGAGAACGTCATTGTCACTATCATGTGTGACTGCATTGATCTCCTCGATCTTCACTTTTCCTTTGTCCTCCCTTGGACTCTCTTCCTTTTGATTTGCACCCCAATTTGCATTCTTTTTCTTATCCTTTTGCTCTCTTTTCAGCTTGTAGCAATCCTTTTTCATATGGCCCTTCTTGCCACAATGGTAACACTCAATGTTCCGTGCCCTGGATTTGCTACGAGACTTCCCTCTTTCTTGGGACTTCCCCTTGAACTATGATCTGCCCCTTTGCACATTTAAGGCTGCATCCTGCTTGTTGCCATCCATAGACTTTTGTCTAATCTCCTCGGCCAACAAGCTACCGACAACATCATCAAATTTCAGTACTCCACCAGGTGCAGAGTTACTGACAGCTGTACGGAAGGTATCCCATGAGGATGGCAATGAACATAAGAGAAATATTGCCTTAGTCTCCGCATCAAAATTCATCTTCTGAGCCTGAAGTTGGCTGAAAATAATATTGAATTCATTCAAGTGAGAAGCAATGGAGACCCCTTCCTTCATCTGCAGCTCAAACAACCTCTTCATGAGGTAAACTTTATTAGAGGCAGTTTCCTTCTCATAAGTGGCACACAATTTCTTCCACAAATCTTCAGTAGTCTGCTCATTTACTACTGTGAAATAAACTGACTCTACAAGATGAAGTCTAATAGTAGACTTTGCTAATGCATCCAACTCATTCCAATCATCCTCAGACATATTTGCAGGCTTAGCTTCAATACCTGCCAAGGGTTTAATCTGCTTCTTTTGAATAAGCACATCCCTTATTTGTTCTTTCCACAAAGAAAAGTTTGTCCCATCAAACTTTTTAATGCTGAAAAACTCCTTTTCAGACGATGCATGGGTATAAGAGGAGTTGCTAGGGCTTTGCATGCATACTAGCTACTAATAATAACAAAAGACACCTCTCAAATTGATAGTTATTAATTCCCTTGGTTACAACATCAAGTGGTGGCCAACTTACATCCACATGTGCACAATTCATAGCTAGCACTTCCATCTCTTTATCTTGAGAATAGATGTCATCAACCCATAATAGGACCTAAGAGATAGCCATTCACCATTTTATTGAACTTCTCCCCTTGTAACATGCCTTTAAAAAACATGCCATCATAAAAGCGCTTGACAATCCAGTATGGTCTAGCCCTGGATTTTAATATTTCCAAGGTGCAATTTTATACCATATTAAAACAATAATACCGCATACTTTTCTTTATATATTGCAATGTATGAGTTGGTATAACAGTCCTCGCTTGCTACTAAAGTTACTCCCACTGATGGGAAAGGAACATGCCTCTATACTTAACCATTTTGACACAATAATTTGGAGGTTTGGAACTAGGAATCCGTAAATCCATTCAATACTCATTTGTCTATATCCCATCTCTCTCTATTCTTATTTTAAGACCTAATTTCTTTGGAATTCACCTTTAACTTTTCTTCAGTCTTTGTCTTACAATCTTTGGCATCAACAATGGACACTTGGGAAGAGAGCACAAATTCACAAGAGTGAGAGGAACACAATGCCTAAAGAGTGTGGGTTATCATTATCCATGGGGTATTTAACATCTTTCTCTAGCTCTATTTTCTCTCTCTAGGATGATGATTACAAATGTTTTTTCTAGTGTCTGTATCACTCTAGTCTTAGTCCTCTCTCTAATCTCAAAATACATTTGGTGTTGAAATCCATCTCTTGTTGTATAACAAGTGCCCCATCATTGATGTGTGATTGTATTAAAATTAGAGTTCAATTAGAGAGCATTTTGATGAAATAGTGACCCACATTCTATCACCCAACCTAGTCTTCCTCTCTTTAGAATATGGAGCTAAAAAAGCTTTTAAAATTTTAGAAATTTTGGAAAAAAAGTCCCAATATTCTCTAGAGAGTGTCCTAATCATTCTTCTTGGATATTCAGAGCCTCTTTTGTGTGTGTGCATGCATGCGTGCATGCGTGTGTGTGTCTCCTATCCATATCTACAATGCCCATACTTAACAGTCTCAATGACATTTAACCATGCTCCTTAGTGAGATAACAAACCCCTGCCAGGTTGTCAAAATACCAAGCCCAATTCATTTTAAAGTAGGACCCCCCATTTTCAAGTATCATATTTCAACATTGAGTGCAAGGAAACCAAATATATTAAGGACAAAAACCAAAATCCCCAAAAAATATCCCTTCCAATCTTCATTCCAAATAAGTATTTAGCCTATAAGTTGGAGAAACAATCCATTAATTCCCCATTTTTATCAGATTTAGGTCCAATCCTTTTTAATGAATATAGAATATACTCCAAAAATTGTAGCCATATTGATGTTTAGATCCAACCCCATATACATAAAAAAACACATGTAGTGTGGTCCATAAGTACATATATTGTTTGGTGCTCAAAAGAGTTTTTCACCACAATCTAGTCAACCCTACAACAATTTTTCCTATCCCTCTCAAAATTTTCCAACACAAAAAAACCCTACTAAGGGCTAAACTTTCTGGGTGAACTACTCCATCCACGTTTCAAAAAGTTCGTATAGTTAAATGGTACACAAGAAAGTCTTCTCCAATTTTTGTCAAAAGAGCTACCATTAGCGTTTACAGAGAATCTTGCAAAAAAGTGCAGGGACTCACTTGCCACCATCCAACCACAGGCAACCATAGTTAGCTTCCAATTGAGAAGGCAAGCTTCAACACCCCTGCACAGTAGTCCTCCATGTAACCACAAGGACAACAATCCTAGGAGCTCTTATTATAGTTAAATACACTAAATGATTCTAGAAACAGAAAACATGAGATATCCCTTCTGTAGTTTTCACTCTCAATCTTATATAATTATATGGAAACATGTGTCTAACAAAGCAAAAATATACTCTAGCCAACCATCAATATAATATTCAGACATACTTCTTGTGATAGGTCTCACTTTTTTGTTTGAACCTTCCAAAACTATTAGAATTGGCAACTGTGAGCACTATAATCATCAATAAAAACAATATGCTAACTTGAGGTCATCATAACAAGATGCCATCCAATAATCAAATCACCTAAATCACAAGAATTCCTATGCTACACTGTATAAAGAGGGCCCAAAGTAGACATAAGGGTGTCAAAAATTTTCACCATAGCAAATCTAAGAATCTGCAGAGCATACTTCTCCTCAATTTATACTGAGCATAAATGTCTCTTATGATACCCCTATTAACGATAAGTAATGCATTAGGACAAGAAGACTTTTCCAAGGTGCATCAGTATAAAGATCGATAGCATGCCAAATCTTGCCCCATTGGAGTAGAGGTTGTCAATTCTCATAAATCCATATCCAATGAGGGCTCTATGACATGTAAGAAAGATTTATGACTATTATTTAGAAGGTATATCAGAGTGTTTTAATCACGCATCACTTTATAAGATTAAGCTAGTTCATAAGTCCCAGCTATCCTCGATGGCGATATCTCAAAACTGTGAATAGTTCTTCGACTTCTTGTCGCATGCTAATGGTTCTTGCTAAACTCCTACATGCCACTTGTCTACCACTTTAGCCACATGAGCTCAAGGACTTATTTAAGGTCACCCTGGTATAGTGGGCCTCGTATCCCATAGCTTTACCATGCAACGGACATCATCATTTTGACTGCTACAATTCAATCTTGATGCTCTGAAAAGCCACAAAGGCTATGGCAAGGGATACTCTCTACCATGCAACATAAACGAACTAGAGCGTGAAGCCATGCCTCTACAGTCAGGAGAAAAAATGGCAACCATGAAAAAAATGACAACCAGTGCAAACTCGTCATGGATAAAGTGTACAGCAAATGTACAGTGAAGGAGAGACAGGGTTCCATCTCCTTTGGCATCACTATGAGATCTCATACGCATTTGACTAGCCCACTTATTGTAAAAGGAATTGGGAGGATCATCTTTTGATCTTCAAGTGGTATCACGACCATCTTGAACTGCCAAACTCCCTCACCCCATCGATACAAGTTGCACTATGCTCCCGATCAGGACACCCAACCACTAACGCCAAAGCCATGCATCACAAGAGATGTCTAATAGAATTGCAAAGAAAACGGCTCGTTCTATAACGAGACTATGCAAACAACTCAGTAGTTTTCTTCTCCCATAATTTCAAACATTCATTTCTCACATGACCATGAGCTTCTTTTTTTATAATCAAAACGATATCAATCCCCCAGACCATCCAAAAATAAACCACAATAGTCAAGTATTAAACTTTCACACAACCAATACAATGTCCAACTTTTAGGCTCCTACTCATCAAATGACAAGCTCAAGATTTAAACATAAAGCATTCACACAGTCATGTTATCCCATGGTTTTGTATAAACTAGTGTGTCTTGAGAGCTATATATATATATATAGGTATAGATAGATGGATGGATGGATGGATGGATGGAGAGAGAGAGAGAGAGAGAGAGGGAGAGAGAGAGAGAGAGAGAGAGAGAGAGAGAGAAGTAGGGGTAATATCCTTTTGCAAGAGATCAGCACGCTGGTTGAATATCAACCACCATGCTAGTTGTGGCCATTGTGCTAGTTGAGCACTATGAAAGCATTTTTAGTGGGTTTGAGCACTTTTTCAAATTTTGGCATATTCTATCATTTTTTAGCACTTTCTTCCTCTTTCTCGCCATTCTAGCACTTTTATCACTATCTTCTACTTTTTATCACTTTCTAAGCAATCTAATAGCACTTCTTGAACAATTTTTAAGCAATTGTTAGAAATTCTTAGCACACATTAACATCTTTTTAAACTTTTGTCTTATGAAATTGGGGGGGGGGAGAGAGAGAGACAGAGAGAGAGAGGTAATATTTTTTTGCAAGCAAAATTAGTGTGTTGGTTGTTAGCTGACAACTCTATTGTTGTAAAATGGAAGATAATTGAAATTATTAATGTTCTATCATCATACAAGGCCACTCCACCATAGGAGCTTATCAACCACATAGTAAAAACCGATTAAAAACCGATTCTAAAATGTGTGCTTCTAGCACATGGCAAGATAAGCAATTTAGGATGTGTCATGCCGATTTCCCCAAGGACACCATTATCTCTTTAATTGATTTTGCTAAAAATAACTCTTTTCAACAACAAGATGAAACACAGTGCACACTAATACATCAATGAGACAACAATTTTGGTGCATATCGCCTATAGCCACCTGTGAAATTCCATGACTAATACTAGTCTTCTAGTAGACTCCAAGGAGTTCAATAAATTGTAGGGCATATACCGTTTCTACATTTTGAATGATAGAGAACATGACACCTTGTTTGTTCAGCATGCTTTCCCACTACATTAGGATTGTGGTGGTTAGCTGGTGCTTCCTATCAATTTAAATCAATACATGGATTCTACTTTGTTGAAAGGTTTAAATCACTCACTAGTCTAGACATGATGTGGAATTTCTTTGGATCCAAACATGGCAAGCAAGAATGATGAATTGGCTGTGTTATTAAGCAAGCTCTTTATCAAAATCAATTAACATGCCCTCAAGATAAGTTGTAGAATGCCCATGATGCAACAACATGGATTGCATCTAATCTCTCACAAGGGACAATAAACTAAGCATCAACAATAGCTTAGTGCATAGAGTGTTCCATAAGGTGAAGGTGTATATAGACAAGAGAATAGATATCACTGTGACACCATTGATTGGACATAAATTTTTCATAGCAGAGACCACCACCTTTGTCCAAAACATGACAATTTTTTTGTTTTTGTAGTGTGTTATCATGGAAAATGATGGGAATTATAAGGACGTTGCAATTGTGAAACAATGAAACCTATGCCATATTTACCCTCAACAAGATGATTGTGTCAAACATACAAGCAGTGGACCATTGGGGATGAATTTGATGACCTCATTGATGCACTAGAAGAGGTGGATAACTTTGCAATCCTTGTTGCCTTTGAGGAGAATGAGGGAGATGACCTATACTTTGTGTTGCAATGTATCGAACCTAAACATAGCCACTGAGAAGAATGAGGAAGATGAGAGGTACCATCTAATCAAGGCCATAGAAAGCTACAAAATAGTCATGGAAGTATCCCCATGCTCTATAAAGGTGCCATCACAAGTCAATGTCCTAGGCTATAAGGAAGAATACCAATTTGATCATCGAATCTCAACTCTCAATAAAGTTTTGTAACATTAAAGACTACTATATAGAGAAAACGTACTATAGTCTAAAGCTTGCAAGTCGCATCTTAAAGTTTCCAAAGTCCAAATAACAAGAAGGCAAGGCTGCAAAGCAATCGGCCCACCACCCAAATGGACACCAAATATGAAAGTGAAAAAATGATTGATAATAATGCATCCTATATATCATGATTGAACTTTGATAGATCTTAAAACAAAAATCAAGATGGTAATTTGAAATGAAAGTCTCAATCTAGTTATCAAGAGTGAGCTAGCGACAATGAGCTTTTCCACCTCACTCCTGTTGCTTCATTTTTCCCTCATTGGGTGGAGATTCATAACTTGGTTCTTCCTACTTACTCAAAGTGGTAAGTTTTTCCTTAGTAAATCTAGGCAAGGATATTCAATTTCTCAAGAATTGGTAGTCAAAATTTGGTAAGAGAGTGTGAGAAGGTGGGAGATATGGAGGAGAGTAGCATTGATACATCAAGATGCTACACAATTTGGACACTCTCAGTTACAATGGTATACATGAAACGCTAACTCTGAGAATCCTTATGGTCTCTTCCAGCTCATCCTAGACATTGTGTTGGTGCATTCCCATTTTAAAAATATTGTGTACGCTATATGCACGTGGTGCAATTTACATTCTCAACACTACCTCTTCAATTGCACTTCATAATAAGTAGAGGGTGGAATTATATCACTTTTTTAATGTTGACTTTTCTTATGTAGGAATAGAATTCAATTTAAAAAAAACTAGCAAAATGGATCTACAAGGGGCCCTATTTGCAAAACATAACCAATTTGCTTATCGAGGGGGAAAAACATTGCAATCTATGAGCAAATTATATGTATATTTTGTCAAAACATTCCCCCCTCTTAAGTCAAAAAGAATGTTAGTGGGGCCAAAAAGAATTGATTGGAGATGAAGCTATGAAAATGAAGCAAACTACTTATCCCTTTCTAATGAATCCTCATGCAATGCTTGTAAGAATGTGGTAGTTAGCTTGTATGAAATGTGGCAGTTAGCATGACGGGTAATGTGTCTAAGTTGAAATTCCTCTATTTTTAAAATCTTTTATGTTGTTTGATGATAATAGTAACATAATTCTAAATGTCGTATCAAAGTTTATGAAAAGCTAAGATGGCTATGCATGTTCAAAGATATGTTAGGAATGTCTTAACCTATGATTGTGTTGGCATAGTGCAAAAACTTGCGATATTTGTCGAAAAAAGTTATTTATGGACTATTTTCTAACAAATTGATAATTCTAGACCTTGTGTTGAATCTGTGGAAAACTAAGATGGTTATGCATGTTCAAAGAATATGTTAGGAACGTTTTGGCTTATGATTGTGTAATATTGTTGAAGAAAGTTATCTTTGGATTATTTTGAAACTAAATTGATCATCTAGGAAATAGTACATTGCATGATCACCAAACTTAAAAAAATCAAAGACTTTGGAAAATGGATCAAGGGGTGAACTGCATATGTTGGTCACTTTAAAAGGCATTTCTAAGACTTGAGAAGCACCATGGATATCAAGATGACAATATTGTTCTAACAGCATTGAGCATCTATTATTTTCTAATTGGGCATTAAATACACCATAAATTTCATCTAGCATAACTGGCTTGATTGCCTTGTGAGAAATTGAGTTTAAAAGACTTTGCAAATTTTTCTTATAGTAATGCAGAACATCACATCATTGTCAAAGTTTTTAGCTTTTTCAATTGATGGTTTTCCTTTTAGACTTGATTTGATATGAACATGAAGGATATTTGATCAAATAGCATTATAAGATTGTACTACACTACTCTTGAAGAAATGACTTACTACAAGTATTAATGTTTTGGGCATCTCTTTGGATGGGTGATATGGACTTTGCTGAAGAAGTAAGGGCCACTATGGATGACTTGCTTGGCAAAGAAAAGATTAGAGTATCTAACATTGTGCATAACGTAAATCAAATATCTTTGAATTAGGAAAGCCTCTATGAACCAAGTCAAATTTGATTTGGCAATTATGAGCAACATCTAAGCCTTCTTTAGTAGAAACTTGACATCTATAAGCAACATCAATTTTCTCCTAAAGAAATTAACCATACATAATTTGAGTAAATTTTCAATGCTATTAGCCCAAATCTAAAAAGTATTGTAGGCTTTGATTCAAACTTGTTATTTCTTGAAAATTTTAATGGTGATTGGAAATTCAAACCAAAACTTGTGTTCATTGTAGAAGTGATATGAGTTGTAAAGATGCAATGCAAGCATTGTCTTTGAGCTTAGAGTCACACTCAATCATAGCTATAAGGCTTGTCTTTGAGCAATGAAGGCATTGTCTTTGAGCTTAGAGTCACACTCTATCATAGAAGTGATATGAGTTGTAAAGATGCAATGAAGGCATTGTCTTTTAGCTTAGAGTCACACTTTATCATAGCTATAAGGCTTTGTAACTTGTGAGCTTGGAAAAAAAGCTTAGGAATATATCAATTGTAGATCCATGAGAAGGCAACTGTGATAGACATTTTGAAATGTTGAAGCAATTTGTCGTGGTGACTGAAGAGTCGACATCTTTTGAAATAAGAAGACAAAAATTCCAACCATCCATAAAATTTCTTTGACACGAATCACTAGATCTTTCAAATGCAAATAAGAATCCTCTCTAGCATTGACTATTTCCTAACTTAAGAATTGAACTAAGTTTTATGTGGCATGTCTATTCAACTTCATCAATACTTTGTGATCTTAGAATTAAGTCAATGATTTCAAAAACTATCCATGTTGATAAACAAAAGACAATAAAACTTTATATGCATAAGTAGAAGTGCTTAGATAATCACTTATTTAGAAAGCATGAATGAAATCTTGAGATAAGTTACGATCCAAGACTTAATAATTATAGACCCAATTCTCCTTCAAAAATATTATAGTCATCTTGGAGAGGATGTATTGAAGCGGGATCCATCATGGTACAGGTTGGGGTAGCTATTCAATGAGCTTGATTGGCTCATGTAGCCATTGAGGCTAGGGTAGCAAGAGCTATGAATGCAAGGCTAAGGCTAAAGCTCCATTGAGAGAACTACAGGAGGAGAAGTCAGCATTGTGGAGGGTTTGCACTCCTTTGGAGCCCCATTTCTATTGACTATTACTTTTGACTTGCTAGTCAAGTTTTGACATAGATTGGCAGAGTTCTTTCATTTTTTGGATTTCCATCATTCAAAAGGTAGAAAGCCTTGGTCACTAAGTTTATTATTATCTTGAAATTGGTTGTTGTGCCATTAGCACTAGAAGCCTTTGTTACCTCTTGTGCCATAGCAACATTGCCAAGTCAAGGCTTCTTTGTTAGTTGCACACAGAATTGTCTCTACTACCCAAACAACCTTAGTGTCTCTAGCTTATCTACCACTATGTACCTCAAGAAGTTAACAAACCTCATTGCTATGCATTGTGAACTTGTACCTTATATGGAGGGATTTTTCCAAATTTTCACTACTGTGGTAGAGATACTTGGTTTGACGAAGCCTTTCTTATTCAGCCACAGTCCCTCCTGTTCTCTTGGACAGGCTCCCAACAATGATTCCTTCATAAATTTGACATGAGTTTTATTTTTCTCCCTATGATTAGCATCCCTTTATCCTCTTTTCTAGCAATAGTCTCCTTCCTATCTTTGAGAGTCATTATTGGTTTTACCTTAGCGTAACAAAAGTGTTGACCCCCTAGACTGAAGGGGTCCAATGGCAAAGTGAAGGTCTAGGTGAAATGAACAAAGGATAAAGCAAGTGATATCCCATCATTTGAATCACTTGGAGTAAACTACAATGAAGCCTCAAAATTGTTGGAGGCAACGCACTAAGCGAGAAGCTGGCCAAATGTCACAAAGGAATTCCACCAACGAATCTGAGTAGGAATTCATGCTCCAGTCTTGGGATTTTATTCAGTGCCATTTGGGTGCATCAAATGTGAAATGCCTAGCATGAATTACACACCAAGCATTAAGGAAGAGATAGTATTTCAAGGGTGAGTAGTCAACTATGAGAGGCTTGTTGTGAGTTGACTTCTTTGGGAGTATGATTGTGCAATTGATTATGCATTAGCATTTACTTGATGGATGGCACGATTAAATGTAACATAGTAGATTGCAGAGTGAGAGAGGGGTATGCAGTTGTAGGTTAATAGTGTGTGTTCATGATTATGGAAGGCAAAAAAGGAGTGAGTGTGTTGAGTGCAACAAGGCCATATGTACTACCTCATATAGATCTCAAGTGATGAATGGAAACCCCTTTTCTTTGATTATTGTCTAAGCCTTGGGGCAAATTGATGTATTGTGTTATGCATTTGAACTTGCATTTGTCCATTCTTTTGCCTTACTTACAAATGAGCAATATGCATAAGCGGCTATAAGGATGTAGAATCCATCTCACAATAATCCAACAATTCCATTAGGCTATCTAGATATAGAATATTGCATTCATAGAGGTTAGAAAATAGTAAATTTGAATGCACATCCAAGTATTGCCATTTTTATATCATTTCCAAGATTTGAGGTTTTTGTCACCTACATGTAGCATAGCCGTTGGGTTGTATTTTGGTTGGATATTCAGGCTCAAGCATGGAAAGTAGCTCTCGCATATAGCTTAGGTAAAGAAGAATAATTATTCATGAAGGTTGATAGAGGTTTTCACCTCCTTCAGGAGTTTAAGGGTAAAAAGATGTTGTAGGGTTCAAGAAAAGGGGATAGGATTTGTTAAGGATGGTGTAAATTGCACAATAGCGTATAGGGTTGGAATGCATGCACTCATGAGTGCATGATTTCACACATTCCAACACTGTATAATTATAGAAGGGAGATAGAACCATGATAGAACCTCATCTAGGATTCAACTGTGGCAATTATGAAATAGATTATTCCCACATACGAAGTGAGTAGTTGAATACCAAGTTATGATGAAGAAGACCTCCAACACCCTGGATCCTTTTAAGGGAATGAGGTCTATTAGAGTGGCTAGGGTTGTGGGGCACCCTTAGTACATGGATCCACTATTGGCTGTTAAAGAACTCAAAGAGATCATCATGAACATTAGGCACTCCACAAAAGCATCAGGCCAACGCTAGATCCATTATGTCGTTAGTAATATGCAAGGGAAGAAAAGAGTGGGAACAATTCATTCCAACACATCAAGCAAGAATCGTTAATTAGAGGGAGGGAACCCATTAGTGCTATAGGAAGTAGAGAAGGGTGCTACCCATACTCTCTTCTCTTAGTGTCCCCAAAGGCTAAGCATAGCCTGCCTTCTAAACAAAGTCTCCAATCCCATTGAGGGTATGTCTGGCATGTAGGGTAAAGTGCCCTGTACAGTGTTGATATGGCCTAAAAAGACAATGTCGATGACATACATTTTTGTTCTCATACCAAGGCAGATTCGCCTGTACAGTGTTGTTATAGCCTAAAAAGACAATGTCAATGATATACATTTTTGTTCTTGTACCAGGGCAGATTCCATATCTACACCCTCCATCTGCGAACTTCAAAGGGTTTCCCAACTCATTCCATATTTCCATCCCAAGGCTCTCAAGTAGGAGTTCGGCCATTGGTCAAGGGGAGTCAATGCTCCTCATCTATGAGCAATATCTTGTGTAACAATAAGCTAGCTAAGCATGCAAATGTATTAAAAACATCGAAAGGGGAGAGCCATTTGTATTTAGGCAATGAAGGGACAAGTCTTTTAACTCTCATGTCATCGATTAACACTCTTGGATGCCGATTCTCCCAATGGTTTAAACTATGCATCTAGTGAAATCTAACATCCATTCATATGCTAATTATACTCGAATTGTGACTCTTGTATTACTAATAGTGGGCAAGGGCTTCCACTGCTAACAATATGGTGGTCCAAGGTATTTTCTCAAGGGGGAAATAATCTGGGATTCAATGTGGATTCCCTTTTTGCTCAGAGTAATATTAAATAAATTTCAATATGTTTTACCTCTCTTTTTTATCAGAGCTAAGACTCTTTTGATAGCCCTTATACATGCTACGGTGTATCACTAGTGAGACATGACAAACATAGGACAAAAAAAACAATGCTTAGATATATCTAAGTATATCTAAGGTTCCTTGTAGCATGAATTAATAAGAAAAGAGGGGGGTATAAGTATTAATAGCATGTCTTATCATCAATAATTAATCAAAGTAAGTAAATAGCTTTCACGCTTATGCCAGAATTCTTTGCAGCATGGTCACTTTCAATGGAAAAATTTCCAAGAGAGAGGATAACTTTATAAAAAATAAGTAGAGGATACAAGTTGAAATTAATCAAAGTATCACACATCCTAGTAAGTATGCTTCCTCAATTATTAACCACTTGTAGTCCAAATGGAGTAACATATTTTGTGGAAGTCCTTATAATGAAAATGGGTGGTTTTTACAATACAACATACCCCCTTTAGCATGAAAAATTGGAGCAACGGGATTTGGGTGTGCACATATGCAGGTGTGTGTGCATGTGCATGTTTGTACCCGTGTACATGCATTTATGCATGCGTGTGTGCATGTATATGTGGGCATGTATATGTGTATATTTATTTTTTCAAGTTACAAGTACCATTGGTAATAGACTCGCTACCACCAGTAATAGGGTCGTTACTAGTGATCATATGCTTTGTATTATTGTACGATAACATTACCATACTTTTGGTACCATCGGCTTAATATTTTACCAGGTACTATCACTTTTGTCAGTGATACTATACGTACTACCAATGGTAAATTAAATTACACCAATGGTATGTTGAACTTTTATTGGTAGTAGTAGTGTTATTAGCGGCAATAAGTTGTCGATTTCTCGTTCTTTTAAATCAATAACATTTTGTATCATTATGTGCATGATTTTGTGAAAATAATGTTCACAAACATTAATCACGAGAAAAGTGCATGTGAGTACATAAAAATATTATCCCTAGTTGCAACATCCAGCTCCCATTTTCCACACTTGCCATGAAACCTTGCTCGTTGATGTTAGAGCATGTCAAAATGTGTGCAAGGCCTCCCTCTCACAATGGGACTATCCACCATTTAGGCTAGCGTGGGCACCCATTCATATTGGCCTATGCGATGACTACTGGCCAAAATCGGTCGCATAACCACAAGAGTGCATGAAGCCAAATCACCAGTACCATGGATGAGAATCCATCAAAATCATAGCTCTCCAACCAAGGTAATTTAGTATAACAGGCATTGCCCCTCAACCCTTCGCCCCCCCCCCCCCCCCCCTCATAATGGGAGATCCGATTCACAACAAGAGATGCCTGAATGATGGCACACAGTTTTAAAATAGCAAAAGCACTTGAAATTTTGAAAGCACCAATTTTCCCAATTTTAGCTCGCCTTCAATGACTTGTACCCTTGATCTTTAAGTGATCAAGGGCCTAGAATTGTACAGATGGTCAAGGAGAGCTCAAACACCCCAAACATGCTACTAGGCTGCCTACCATAAAGAGTAGTGGTATGCTTGATGCACTTTCCCTCTAGCATGTTTTCCAAACATATTTTTAATGAGTGTTGAGGTAGGGATTATGAATTGGTGGTGTGATAAGTGCACATGGTAATCAGTATGTCCATGTGAGACATATTTCAGATTGTTAAGGTGCACATGATAAGTAGTATGTCCATGTGAGTTGAATTTTGGATTGATAAAGTGCACATGATAACTAATATGTCAATGTGAGCATGTCTTGACATGGCATGAACCCCTTGAAATTAATTGACAATCTATAGCTTAATCTCATAGATATTTGGTAGCACTTGCTCCATGTCAGATGTCCCCATGCCTTGCAAGAAATCCTCATGTCGTGCACAAATTCCATCATCACGAGTAGACGTCAATGAATTTTATATAGGGGTAGAGGGAATTTCTCACTAGACTATAGTTGTTGAGTTTAAATCTTCGGGAGCTTCAACAATGTGCATTGACTGTACATTTCTTTGACTAATTTGTTGAAATATAAATATCACCGGCACTAATACATGAGAGCACAAATGATGCCTCCATATTTGCAAATCAACATTTTATAAGGCAAAAATCACTTTGCTCGAGTAACAATGTTTGGCTAGGTCTCGGGTTGATGGAGCTAGTTGGGCGGGAACAAAGGCAGTGAACTTCCTTTCCCTCTAGACTGTGCATGCACAGCAAAATCCGGTGTGGTAGGCTTCCCAATGGTGGTGTGAAGAGGTAGAGGTGTGAGGAGTCTTGTTTGGATCTAGACAAGGACGTTTTGATGAAGAGGCTCAGTTGAGGTCGGTGAGATAGTGTGCCAACCTCTCTCGGAGTTTGTGCGGGGCAAGGCTGTTGGATGACTGTAGCAGCAATGAAAGGCCCTCAGAGTATGAGAAAGAACCTAAGAAGCCTCCATCTTATGTAGAGAATTTGGCAAAGAAACTTAGAAGTGGTTTCTCTCCTTTATCATGCACGACGAGTTTGGAGTTTACTATGTGTAGACGTGGCTAAGAGGGAAGCTCATTTGACCACAAAAGGCATGCATGAAAGTGGAGTCTGTCACAAGGTGGAAGGCAGTGATCCGATCAAGAAAGAACTTGAGAAGCTGGTGAATGGAGGCATTTACATGTTCTTATAGGTCGAGTGCCTACCTTTGATGAACTTAGGGAGTTTCAGGCCTGGAATACAGATTCCCAGTAGACAACTGAAGGTTGTGAAGCTATATTTCTGGTTAAGGGGTTTTTCCTAGTTTGTCGTGCTCCGAAGAACTTCAGAATGATATTTTGGAAAACCCTATCATGTTCTCCAGCGTGGTGGTTCTTATCTTTTCGTGGAGTCCTAGTTTCAGCATCGACAAATTTTTGTACTGAGAATGCCCAGTGTGGGTGGATTTCTCTGCCGTGCCGTCTTGGTTGGGGTCTAGCTTGGATGCAGTCATTAATGTGTTGGGCAAAGTTTTGGTAGTTCCAGATTCCGTAAGAAAAGTGTTTGGCTCCAAGAGAGCATGGATCTTGTGGGATAGAAGTCAAGATATCCCCAGCTACGCCAAGGTTTGTCCATCAGATGAAGTATACACTCAAAAAGTGGTATTCAGACCCTTTCCAGACTCATGCTATCTATGTTGATAGATTGAGTAGTATGCCAGGAACTGCCTGACCAAGGAGGAGAACATCAAGCTAGCTCGAAGTGACAAGATAAACTGAGGTATGTTTGAGAGGGATAGAGATGAATTTGATTGGCAGAGCATGCACACTTAGCAAACACACCTGGCTCTCCTATGGTGATTGTCGCTCCAAGTTCTTATTCCAACGTGTCAAGAAGAAGCAAGTAATGGAGACAATTGTTAGAGTGATGGACGAAGATGGGAAGATAGGGTCTAAGTTTTGGCATGTGGCAGATGTATTCATAAGGGAGTAGTGGGTGACCCTAGTGTCTTAGATGCTTAGTGGGAGTCTCAGTTGGATGCTCGAACATGGAAGCAACATTTAAGAGTTGAGCATAAAATGCAAAGGCATGTGCTCAAATGTAGGCATCAAAGGCCACAATCAAGTAGTTTGAACAAAGGATGGGACTTGGTGAGTGCAAGCCAACAAAGGAGCAACGAGGCTCCCAGAGCACGAGCTTGCCTATGCTATGGCAACTTTTCGGCAAAAAATACAGGAGGGGGAGCACACAAAATTTTTAACAAGCTTTCCCCAATCCAAACCTTCTCTAATCGAGCTCCCTAGCATTGTTTTCAATAGCTGGGGGTTAGGCGACACTGAAGGAGAGCCATCCCTCCTCACAAATTGCAAGAACATCTCCAGCACAAACAACAAAAACTTCAGCCAAAAACCTCAGAGCTAAAGACACTGCCAAGTATAACTTAGAGGGAGCTACACCACTGCTAGCAAACGACACACCATCAAACAATAAGCAAAATTATTCGAATCTATAGACCTGCATGCATGTTGGCCTCGAAGCAGAACACAACAAAGCTCAACCACACATACAGCCTTTGACATTTTCAAACTAGCAAACCCGTGATAATTATTAAGTAGACAATTTGTTCATTGGCCTTTGGGCTGCTCTTCTTGCTTTATTATTAACTTCTTGCCCACTTCACCAAAATCGACCAAAATTTGTGCTATAGGAATGAGAATCCACCAGTCAATCAGAGAAACTAAAAGCTGAGAATGAGGTGACTAGAAAAACACCAGCCAAGAGGGGTCCCAGAACAGGACATGACTGACAGGTTTCAACTTCAAAACCAGATTCATCATCGCTTGGAGTTGTGGACCATCGTGCTTCTTGTGTAGAAACAAGACTGCCAAAATGAAGCAAAAGAACTCTGGCACGTCTCCCTCGCAAATAGTGTCACATCTCTGAAAAAGGAACTACATGGTAGATCTCCGCTTTAGACGCAAATCTTATTGCTGCTATAGCCTACCCCTAGCGGAGCAATGCTAATAAATCATGATTTTAAATGGCCATTTTTGCTTCTTGAGAATCGCCTTGACTTAGACCTACCTCACAACATGCCAAAAATAAAATAATAGACACACCCACCCACTCACACGCCTGATTTGAGGCTGCCTCTAGCTCCCTTGAGGATCGAACGAAGGCGCCCTACCACTCGCTTCCATCATAATTGTTAATTAACTTGAGCATGCTTTAGAGGGTAATTCAAACACATACTTTTAACTTGAGCATGCTTTAGAGGGTAATTCAAACACATACTTTTCCCTCGTGGTGAGGGTTCATTTAAACCTGGGGTTGCTCTTTTCGATGAGACAGGCAGTTTTCTCCTCCTCTTCTTCTTCTTCTTCAGCAACAGCAGCGCAAGCATTTTTGCCCTTGCCCTCGTCTACATCCCTAATTCAGCACAAGGTACGTCTCATCCTTTCCCCGTGGTGTTTTTCTGGCTATGCTGTCCATGGTTTCGTGTTTTTTCGCCACAATTGCAAGGCCCTGCTTGAACAGACCAGCGTTTACGTTTACAAAGTCGTGTCCCGACTCTTTTGGGTATATAACTTTCCACTCTTCCTTGATGTAGCGGCACCCTGGTTTTGGGAAGTGTACATTCTGAGACCCTTGCCTCCTAACGAGCCCTACATTGCTTAAGAAGTGGAGTGATAATTAGGCTTTCCGTATGGATTGACTTTTGTAATCGCGAACTGATGTTATGCCACGATGTCATTGTAATTAGTGCTCATGTCCCCGTTTTGAGGAGAACCGTTTTAACTTGAACCCACTCTTTTGTTCCCTTTCTGCATATTTACATTGGCCGTCTAGTGTAAAATAGAGGGTGACGATGGTTGAGAGCCGTTCAATGTGACGTTCAATTCTTGCTCGTCTAGGCCTAACGTCACTCATAACGTGGCCCTTTAGATAGCTTAGGACATTCCTCTCACAAGTCAATGGAGCAACAGCGCAGTCACAGCATATATATAAGTTTACTGAGTTTCATTAGTAATACACTCTTGCACTTGCTGTAAAGATGGGGTATGAGCATTTTTGAGTAATGGGGGCAAACTAATTTGTTGAGATTGGTAATATTGATAGAAATTTTACACATTATGATTCTTGCTAATAGTCTATTCTTCATGGAATATGGGTTTGATCAGAGCATATGTTTAAAGCATTTTCTTTGTGTAATGTTTGGAGTTTAAGATTGGAAAAGGTGATGAAAGCTCTTTGATCATGCTCTCAAATCCAAGAAGAGACATGGTAGGTTGTGTTAAGAATGGTGCCAAGTACGGCTTGATTCATAGGTACAAACATTCACGTTGCACACATGCCGTTAGCTCTCAAAAGCACAAGTATTTATGGTATTTATGAGCAAACTGGTCATAAAGGCTTAACTCACCTCAAAGCAGCTTGAAGCTTATGTGTTCTACACCAAAACGACATGTTTGCAAAGATTTAAGTTGTAAGAATGAAATCTTGATTCAAAGGTTTTAGACATATTTGAGAGATACAAAGTGCTCAAAGATTGTAGACGCTGAAGATGTACATTATTAGCTAGAACCTTAAAGCTATAGGGGAATCGTTCGAGATGGATCTTTACTTCAGTCCATCTCAAATCTCCCCCTTTTCCTCTCATGGCTACCATTTTGAAAGCTTGGACAGCTTCAAAGGCAGTCTTCAGAGAGTTCCATCCTCCTCTCGCGAAGAGATAGACATGCAGCCTATCATGTGGAATCATCATATATTGGATGAGCATGGCAGATCACTAGGAGCGTCACATTATATCTAGTGGTCTAGATGGGAGAGGGGGCCTGGAAAGCCTTCATAAAGTTTCTAGAGGATCATGTACTCTTATTAGTCAGCCACCTTAGAGAGAGTGCAGTTAGGATTCAATAGATAGATGCAGTTATAGCAGGGGAGTGGATGGATAGAGATGACATGCCGATCACAGAGTCTACTTGGTTGGGTGCTTTCATGAGGACGGGTATTTCTCTATAGATTATAGCCTTGCAGGATGCACTAGAGGATGCCCTTGTCTTTGAGATTTGGTCGAGAGGAAGACTTGCACAGATCTTCAGAGGATATTTTTTTGGGTTGCCTTTCAGCTGGTCATGATTGCATGTTAATGGAGTGGGGGAAGGATTCACAATGGTATCTTGATCCTGATCCCGTTCTTCTGGCACTCGGGTCTTGGAGACTCTGGTTACATGGTGGTTTCCTCATTAGGTCCTTGCCGTGGGACCCTGGGAATGGAAAGGTAATCGAGAGAAGAGCATCCCCTTCTTTCGTTACACAATCAAAAATGCCAGGAGATCCCAGCTCAATAGTAGAGGTTGGAGGCCCTCCAGAGCTCCCCAGCTCAATAGTAGAGGTTGGAGGCCCTCCAGAGCTCATCGTTGGGATAGTTTTCAAATTTCTGCAGATATGCAGGAAAACTTTTGGAGAAGGCTCTGGAAATCTCTTAGGAATAGAAAAACTACTCTTTTCTTTTGGCTTTCTATTCACGGAGGGATTGCAATGAACCTGTGGAAATCTAGGTTCTGCGATGACCCTACATGTCCTTGATGCCACACAGCAGTTGAGTCAGCTCAGCATTGCCTCTGAGCGTGCAGACAGACAAGGATGAACTGGAAGGGTGTTGCTAGGATACTTTGCATATTTCATAGAGCACCTTTCTTTATAACTTGGGGATCAGTTGCATGGTTGTCTGACGCCATCTTGTGCAGTCATGTTTCGTCCGGTTCCTTTCACTCCTTTCAGAGCTGCCCATACCTCTATAGACACATCTTGGGAGATTTTGGCTAGTATTTCAGCTTGGCATTTTTAGAGGGCATCTTTCTTTATAGAGCACCTTTCTTTATGACCTGGGGATCAATTGCATGGTTGTCTCTTATTGGTCATTAGGTGTTTTTCGAGGGACATGGCTCAGATTCAGTCTTCTTCCTACGACGCCATCTTGTGCAGTCATGTTTCCTCCGGTTCCTTTCACTCCTTTTAGAGCTACCCATACCTCTATAGACATATGGGAGATTCTAGCTAGTATTTCAGCTTGGCATTTTTAGAGGGCCAGATGCATGGAGGCAATGGAGAGTTCCCAGGGTCACCCTTCCCAGACTATGGCCAATATATGGACTGATACTATACACACTTTGATGGCCATTTGGGTGAGCATGCAGGGATCTTTGAGAGCAGCTACTACTAGGAGGGATATCTTTTTTAGAGTTTGGAGGGGATCTCCTTTCTTCTCTGATTCTCCTTCAGGGTTGAGGTGGCATTTTCAGCCTCCACCTTGGATTTTTGTTGGCTCTTTTTGAGCTGGTTTATTTTTTCATGCATCTCATGATGTACTTTCACATTCGAGCTTGCTCTTGCAGTTTTCATTCATACTTCATAAAGTAATCTTTTTTGCAAAAATAAAATAAAATAGGAGAATTGTTCCAACAAGAACTGCTATTTCCATCAGCCCTAATTTTTATGCATGAGTATATGCAACGAATGTTCTTTTTGAGACTTGATTGAATTGTTTCTTAAACTTAGGCAACTTAGGATTATACGTGATTCATCGAGTCTCTTGTAAGATGTGGTTATTTATTATTTTAAAAACTTAGTCAAGCTAGGGTTCATAGACCGTTTATTGGTTGTGGATATTCTATACTTTGAAGATTTTATGTACAAAGTTTTGATTTCATTTGATAGAAGAATTTATTGTTTTTGTTTCTTTATATTGAATTGCCTAGAAAGTGGAAGTTTTGGCCACTTCTTATATATTAGTAGTACTCAATTGGTTTGTTTGCATGTCAATATCTATGATAAAGGACAACACCTTGCGTTATTAATTGATTGCGCCCAATATACTTGGTTGAATAATGAACTCAAAAGTTACGAAATTATGAAAAGAGTTTGTATGCGAGTTTGACTTCAAATGGACGGAAGAGCGCCCTTGTGAGAATCTGTTGCTTTGTTGATGCCTACACGCAAGGTGTCTGAGAAAGAAGACTCGTTCACATATGAAGAGGGATATCCTTTCATTTGTGACCCTTGAGGTCTCTCAAGGACGATCTTCCCATTTAACTCTAGTGTTGTCTCATAGGTGTAGCTACCGTTTAATGTATCCTTGCCTTTCATATACCCCCTAGGACCTAGGCATGTGATTGCTTATCTTTATTAATGAATATTGACCAATAATACATCTACCATTTAAACCACTTGGTCCCATCGAGACCTCCAATCGAGATCTAGGCCACAACATGGCAGTTGTAAAAAATAGTAATGTCAATATCACATGGACATTGCAATACCAATGAAATTTACACAGTGTCAACACCGTCCAAGCCTAGGACATATGCACGATCATGTTGGTGAGTGTCGTTTTGATCATGACATTCCTCTCGCTTATATATGTAAGAGAGAGAGAGAGAGAGAGAGAGAGAGAGAGAGAGAGAGAGAGAGAATTTATTAGAGTCTACGAAAGACCGATGGGTCTATGAGACGTTTAAAAACCTGATATAAATAAGCAAAAGGGTGGAGCTACTAAGCGAGCATCATCACCCATGCTGAATGCTAAGTCCAAAAAAATATGTAGTCGAATAGCATCATTGGTGTCATCAACATCATCCTCATTAGTACGTCGTGACCTAATGGTGGTGTAGTTGTCAAGGGGGGCTCAGGGGAAGGGTGAGATCATGATGATGTGTTGGAATCTGCCCTGCTTTATCACTATGAACAGCTCTTTGTCTCTAATATAAAGGCCTCAATAAACTGTAGACACTCTCTTCTGCTCTCTCTCTCTCTCTCTCCCTCTCTTTGCAAACATGCTAGGACCTAGGACAATATGTCGGGCTGGGCCCCCCCCCAAAGGTATTTTATTCATGAGAGAGAATCTGAGTACAACAGTTCAGCGTGGAAGCTGAGTGACAAAATACAAAACGTGAAAGCAATTACAAGAGCTCAAGGCTCCTTGATTAGGCAACATGCCACTTCTCAAACATTAACTAGACTTTAGTTACATGTCACAAAGGGCAAAAACTCTAGGGTCTTCGTAGCCCTTGGGTCACACAGACACCTCTTGGCTGCACATAGAGCTCCAAAGCTCTTGGGTTCTCAGCCCCGCTTGGTACCTGCAATTAACAACTAAAGCGCACAACCGTGGTACCCATAAATGGTTAGCGCTTTTGCATGCAATTAGACCATAGACTAATCCTAGTCACTTGTGGGCGTCCCCACTGAACAAAAACACATGAACAAAACATAGAACGCAATTCTTTCAACCCTCTTGGTTGTAATTAAGGGGCTTGACCATTAGTCATAGCATTTTAATTATGGCCAAGTCTCTCCAACCGAAGTTGGCGCACCTTGGTTAACGAGGTTTACCCTCGTGGCATGAGCCAAGTCTCGTTGACCGAAGTCAACACTCTCTAACCGAAGTTAGCACTTTAATTGCTTGGTTAACCGTGGTTAACCATCTTGGTTGAAGCCAGATCTTCCTAATTGAGGTTAGGCTTGCTTACTTGAGGTTATGCTTACTTAACCGAGGTTAAGTATCTTTGACTGGAGTCAAGACTTTGACCAAACGAAAGTAACTCTTTGAACATAATTAAATAAAAGAAGAACTCATTAATTATGTTCAATAAATGGTCAACTTATGCTTTGCCTTGAATATATAAAGCATGGTGACATCCCCTCGGCTTCTATTCAGTTGACCTCAACTGAAAAGCTTCCTTGTAAACATCCCAAAGCTATGGATGATCAGACAACATGTCTTCATCCATCCACTTGGAATCCAATGCTGAATAATTCTTGAATTTTACAAGATACCTGTACAATTCCTTGCCTTGAGGGCCCTTGCGTACAGTATGGTACACAATCTGCTCTGGCTGAAAGACCTCCTCCACCTCATCCACTTCTGGTGGATCCTCTGTTACTGGCTCTATAGGCTCTAGTTCCTGAAATTTTCTTAGAAGATTCACCTGAAAAGCATTGTGAATCCTCCAATGCTCTAGCAATGCCAACTTGTATGCAACCTCATTTATTTCTTTTGTAACCTTGAAAGGGCCATAATATTTGGGAGATAACTTTGCATACACTTTCTGCTTGCCTTTAAACTTGCGGAGCCTAGCTTTCTCGAACCTCCTTGAGATCTAACTATCTCCTATGCTTATCTGTAGCTCTTTTATGCTTTCTTGAGACCTTTCAATTGCTGTTTGGACTTGGCTGAAAGCTGTTTGGAGGTCTTTAACAAACTGATCAGCTGCAAATATTTTCATCTTTGGTCCTCAGGATCGGTGGCAGAATCACCTTCCCATAGATGACCTCAAAAGGGGCTTTCCCTGTGGAGCTGTGAACTGAATTATTGTCAGTGAACTCCACCAATGGTAGGTACTTTTCCCAGTTTAACCTTGGTCACCCACGTAGCAGTTCAGCATATCCAATGCTGTAGAATTTGCTACCTCACCATGGTTGTAAGACATGTTAAGATATGATACGTTAGACACGCTTCAGACACGAGTGTCTAAATTGTCTTAAAGATAATACACGTAAGACACGCCATTGTGGTTATAATAATAAATATTTAATTAATATATGTATAGGTATACAAATGTACAACTTGCTAGCATAGCTAGCTGCTAGATTCTAGAAGGGTACAATAAGCTACACTTAAATAATGCAAGAAGAAACAATGCACTTGTACAATGTAGCTAAGAGTCAAGACTCGTCACTCAAGACTTAAAAGTTAAAGTTAAGACTCACGATTGAAGAGCTCGCAAGTTTTGAGTACTTAAAGGTTTAAACTGACAATTGAATCTTGTCACATGTGACATGAATGAAATCTGCATCTCGATACATATAATTGAAACGAAGCTTTCGATTCTCAAGACTCAAATCTCTGAAGATTCATCCTAATCTGAATCTATGAGGTCACTGCCACTGCTAGATCCAAAGTCACCATCAATGATAGCATGGCTAAGTCAAACTCAGTGTTTGTTGTTACCCACCAAAAAAATTTAAAAAAACACGAGTGTCTAAAGGTGTCTTAAGGTAAGACACGTGTCTTAAGTGTCTTATCATAAGACAGAGTGTCTTAACAACCATGTACCACACTTTGACCATCTGTTTGGGGATGGAAGGAAGAAGAAAAATTCAGATTTGTCCTCAACGCTTCCGACATCGCTACAGGAGCAGTCTTGATGCAAGAAGGCAGAGTTATTGCTTTTGACAGCCATAAACATTCTGATATCCAAACCCGATATCCGGTTTATGATAAGGAGTTTCTTGCTGTTGTACATGCTTATCGCTCTTGGAAACATTATCTCATGGGTGCCGACTCTGTGGTCAAAACAGACCATCACTCTTTAAAGTACATCTTTACTCAGCCAGTCATGAACGCTCGACAAGCACGCTGGGTTGAGTTTTTGGCCAATTTTCACATGACCATTGAGTACATACCAGGACTACGCAATGTAGTTGCAGATGCTCTCAGCAGGTTACCTCTAGCATCAGCCATGGTAATCTCTACATTATCTGTGGATGTTCCGAATTCATTCAAAGGAAAGTATTTCAATGATAAAGACTTCGGCACAACAGTACAGGTTCAGATCAACCTTCGACTTCCGAACAGAAGATTTTCTCATCCTATTCTTATACGGACGACCTTCTGTATTATCAAGATCGCGTCTGTGTACCACATGACAAGGATGTTCGACGTCTTTTGTTAAAAGAGCATCATGTAGTTCCTTATGCTGCCCATCCAGGCATCAATAAGACTTATCGGTTACTCAGTGCAACATACTACTGGCCTCAAATGAAAAGAGATGTCATCAACATGGTTACATCTTGCTTATCATGTCAACAAATGAAAGCAAGTCGACGACTTCCAACAGGACTTCTTCAGTCTCTTCCAGTTCCAACTGAAAGGTGGGAAAGTATTTCCATGGATTTCATTACAACACTACCACGATCCTCCAAAGGTAACACTCAGATTATGGTAATTGTTGATCGCTTGTCCAAAATGGCACACTTTGTTGCTTGCAAAAGCAGTGCACAGGCCTCGGACATAGCCAAACTCTTTATACAACACATCTTCCGACACCATGGATTACCCAAAAATATCATATCCGACAGAGATCCTAAGTTTACCAGTCACTTTTGGATTTCACTGTTCGAATCTTTGGGTACAACTCTACTGTTCAGTTCAGCTTACCACCCAGAATCAGATGGCCAGATTGAAAGAGTCAACCAAGTTCTAGAAGAAATGCTTCGACATTATGTTCAGTCACGCCTTGCAGCCTGGGAAGAGTATCTACCACTCCTCGAGTTTGCTTATAATAACTCTTTTCATAGTGCCATCAGCATGACTCCATTCCAAGCAACTTATGGACACACTCCGATTGTACCAACGAATTTTGTACTTCAACATCGAGTAGCCCTAGCTGATCAACTGGTTCAAGAAATGCAAGACATTCTACTGCAAGTCAGGGATCATATGCGAAAAGCGCAAGAGCGGTATCAACGGTCTGCCAACAAACATAGACGTCACTTGGAATTTAACACTGGTGACATGGTGCTATTATTTGTAGCCCCACATCGCTATAAGACGGTTAAGTCTGTGTTTCCTAAGTTGCGACCAAGATACTATAGACCTTTCCGGATCGTCAAGAAAAATTCACCTTTAAGTTATAAATTGGAATTACCACCATCATGGGGTAAAATCCATCCAACATTTCATATTTCTTGGCTAAAGACGTACATTCCAGGCGATGAAGCAGTTCCTCCTGCAGGTGATTATGTCCCAGAAATTGAAGACGATTATGTTCTCCTTATTCCTGAGCGTATTCTCGACCATCGACAGCGAGAGACTCGACATCGACTTATCACGGAATTCCTTGTTCTTTGGCGAGATCTGGACGACTCCGACGCTACTTGGCAGTCTGATGAAGACTTACAGCAGTACCCTGACATTTTACAGCAGTATTTTCAGAATCTACCATGATATTTTCTACATCAGTTCATTATCTCCACCAGGGTCTTCTTTTGAGTGGGAGGGGATGTCACGATCTGTGACGTATTCCTTTCTCTTTCTAGACTTATGGATGGTTTAATGAATGGACACTTGTGGAAGGGTATGACCTTTCGACGGGACACTTGACTTTTCGACGGGACACTTCTTAATGAGGCACAACCCTTCACAAGAGACATTCTAATGAAGAGACATTCCTATTGTAATGTACCCTCTCATCAAGGGTCACACCCTTCACAAGGGGTACACACCTCTTCATGCACATACCCTTTGGAGTACACACCTTTTCATGTGTGACTCTTCACTCTCTATATAAGAGAGGCCCAATTGTATGAATGACAATCACATCCACCCTACAGATATTCAAGCAATACAGTTATTCCTTGTTCTCTGCTATCTCAGTCTCCTTTCTGTTCCTTAGCACAGTTCTAAATATAGTAAATCTAGGATTTCTTACAGAGAGATTATATAAAAGAATGTTATAAAGTTGTTGGCTGTCTAACAAACTATTTTGCTTTTGTAGTGGTCAGTCTAAAAAGCAGTTCACATATATGGGCTCGTGTGTAATTGTTGGAATTGGTTATGAACTTGTTGACCTATGGTACGACTAACATGGAGGGTGGGCTTTCTTTTTCAGAAGCATGAGGCGGCGGACTCCTAGTTACAGTCCTCCAAGGAGGAGCTATGGTGGACGGGGTAGAAGTCCTCCAAGAGGACGCTATAGTGGGCGCAGAGATCTTGCTTGTGGCCTTCTTGTTCGCAATATTCCTAAAGATAGCAGGTTTGTTTGTATACATGTGGCTTGAATCTACTTTTGTGGTGGTTATGCCTTTCTACAGTCCGTTAATAAATTAAGGCCAGCACATCTTTGCCTTAATTTCAGAGATTTTGGGAAAGATGGATACATTCTGTTATAATTAAAAGACTTCTGTTATACTTGTCAAAAACATCAAACAGGATTCTGCAACTATGGCTTTGTTTGTTTGGCATGTTTCATTTTGTATTTTAGATGCATTTTCTCACTTTAAAAGGGCCTTTTACTGTGTGATACTGCAGACCTGAGGATGTACGTGTTCCATTTGAGCGATTTGGTCGTATCAGGGATGTGTATCTCCCAAAAGATTATTACACTGGGTAGGCTTTCTTCTCTTACCTTTGAGAAACCTTGAAAAATATTTGAATATACACATTTGCCAGTTGCAGACATGCGAAAGACATAATGAGGGTCTGCCCCTGCAGTTGCACTTTGAAAGAAAAGAGCAATCACACATTTGGTTGGCAGGAGTAATATGGAAAACTTGACCCACAAAAATGTGCATTGACCCTTATTAGATCTGGTATAGCTTTGGGCTGTCTAAGATATCATAGTAAGTCACTTGTTCAGGTAGTGTTCTTTTCTACATCCAATTATGCATGTCACTTGAATGACATTGTCTTCCCTCATTAGAGGTAGACTGGTGTAGGCCCATCACTGAGACTCACAGGAAGCTATCACGGCTCACTCTTTGGTGTCTCTATGTTGCCTAACTTTGTGGCTTCTTCAAGGCTGTAGAGGTGGT
Source organism: Dipteris shenzhenensis (assembly GCF_047967505.1). Lineage (NCBI taxonomy): Eukaryota > Viridiplantae > Streptophyta > Polypodiopsida > Gleicheniales > Dipteridaceae > Dipteris > Dipteris shenzhenensis. The sequence goes on along the minus strand of NC_141622.1, from coordinate 42,327,279 downwards.
GTACAAAGGGAAGGTTTTCTGAAGGCCTTTAAGAAAGTCGATTCAAAGAAGTTTGAGGCGAAGATAGTTCGTTGCCAACTGAAGTGATGGACCCTTAAGAGAAGAGAGAAAATGGAGCAAAGTTGAGTCCCAACTGGTTCATTTTCTCAAGTGAAGTGAAGAATATGAAGTACCATACATATAAATGAACTGGCGCAGATAGTGACTTACAAAGCAAGGTCAGCAGCCAAGAGCTTGGTTTGTTATGTACTTGTGAACCATATGATCGGAAGTGTTGTCAGAATACGTCTGGTATGTATATGCCAGAGGGTGGTTGTGGTGATTGGGCTAGAAAAAGAGTGAAAATGTATAGAGATGGCCGCAAGTACCCTTTCAACTATTCCCCCCTATGAGCTCTCGGCTTCTCATTTAAGGCAAGACCATTGCATGTAGAGTACTGTTTTAATCTTTGTAGCTTGAGTGCTTCACCCTAACGAGCTAGAATTTGCATTTGCAGGGAGCCTCGGGGTTTTGGTTTTGTGCAATATTTGGATGCTGTCGATGCAGCTGAAGCAAAGCGACATATGGATGGTCAAATTTTCCATGGACGAGAGATCACAGTGGTTTTTGCTGAAGAGAACAGGAAAAGGCCTGAGGAAATGAGGGCAAAAGGAAGATCAAGGTTATGTCATTACGATAATCTGCTAGCTTTGATAGGCTATTTGCAATTTTTAAGGTGTTGTCGCTTGAAACATGTATGCTATATACACCCTGAAAGCCTCTTTTGTGGATACAGAGGGCGCGTAAGCTATGGAGGGCGCAGGTGGTCTCCTTATCGTGGTATTGTGCCTCTACTGTGTCCAATATCACTCTCGCCTTGCTACTTGTTTTAGATTAAAACAGACTCAATATCCGAATGTTGCTTGGTCTTGGATGCAGGTTATTCACCATCCGGCTCCCCTCGCTATCGATCGCCCTCCCCAAGAGGTGGTCGGTACTCAAGGTAGCCCTTTGTTTAAGTGGTCTTTTCTTGTCTTCGCTATCCTTATTTCAGATGGACATGTGGGGGACGCAAAGGCATCCTTGCTTGAGTCTGGTGTTTCAGAGTCCCTCGGAGTACTGCTGAATTGTTGGGCTCAATAGAATGTTGAAATCCTTCTAACACGAGTTTTTTGTTGAAAGCTTTCTTGTCGTTGTTTGCGTTTTTTTGGGCATATTTGCATATTTACACAAAGAGAGACCCCCTAGAACCCCTTCCTCAAAGTAATGAAGACAGGATATAAAGTAGGGCAGAGAAGAAGCAAAGGCATTTGGCCAGATGAATCAAGCAGATTGTTATGAGGGGTGTGAGAGGGGAAATAATGCTGATCAAAGTTTTGAGAGAGGATGAAAGATTACCAAGGCTCAGTGAAGAAAAGAAAAAGAGCTAAAGGGGATCCCACTAAGAGAAACGATTAAGAGACTGTGCCCCAGCCATCATTAAGGTGCTACTCGAAATATTTACTTGTTTTCCGGATTGCTGAGCTGCTGATTTTCTATCAGGAGGGTGGTTGATTTTATCCCACAATTTGTGACGACTGTGTTTCTGCAACATATACATTGGATTCATTTTTGCTGCCATTTATACAGGTCCAATAATGTTGCTCCCAGACGTGAAAGGTACCAGTCACCGTCTCCATCTCCTGCAAGGGGCAGGACTCGTTTCTCCAGGTCCCCTGATACTCGCAAGAGGGGACGAGATCGCTCTCTTGGTGATAGTTCATATTCTCCTCTTCCAAAGGATGAGCTGGATGGTCATAAAAAGGGAGGGGGCAATTCTCTGTCTGAGGAAAGATCGTATTCTCCCCAGTCCAAGGATCGGCAAGCAAAGTCTCCAGCAAAACGCCAAAGCAATTCATGGTATGTTTTATATGAGCACAAATATAGTTGGCCAGCTATGGACTCATATTATACAGTCCTCCTTATAGTAGTCTGATAATATGCGTAATGTCAGAATAACGTCTTCCAATATACGTAATGGGCACATGTCTTTAAACGTTAAGGGCTATTTTTCATGAGGGTGATCTTTTCTCTGTTGTAATTGCAAGATTTCAATCTTGTTTTCTATTGTGTCTTGAGTGTTGGGTTGGCCTTTGCAGTTCACCTTCTCGCTCACCTGCATCTGTACGGTATTCCAAATCTCCTCACAAGCATTCAAGGTCACGATCAAAATCTTGGAGAGAATCAAAGTCTCCTCGCTCTCCTCCTGTACCTCGGAGGAGGAGGTTTTCTGTGTGTTCAAGGCACTCAAACTCAAAGGATTTACCAGATCCAGCTCAAAAAACATATTCCAGTCTTACCCCTGAAGAAAGGTACATGACTGAGGTTAAAACTGCATTCTTTGTTTTGTTTTTAGAGGATGAGTTTGGGCATGTTCCTGGATTCTAGATGTATCTTTCTTTTTCTGCCTCAAGGTGTCAGGAGAGAGCAGAGTACAAATCTTAGCAGTGGGCTGCTAAGTACCATTCCCATTGTCATATTTGATGCCAGGAAGAAATTGTGGTCTTGTGCTATGGAGGACATATGGTATTAGAATTATGAGGTTTTAGGCCTGGAAGCTGCAGGAGCTAGTAGGTAATCAAGGTATAATCCAAGAAGGTAGGATATGTCACCCAAGGAGGTAGCCTTTGTAGCAGACATGATTCCTGGGGTGACCGAGGTCCTGTTAAAGCAGTTTTTGATTGTATAGAATTGTGTAGCCTTCGATCCTAGAATCCTTTGCAAGAAAAGTGTTGCTATCAGCATTGTGTCAATAATGGGGAAGAGAGCCGGTTGAGTGAAATGTTTAGATAACTGGTGAAGGCTTACTGCTCAATTATAACTGTAAACATAGTGGAGGGTTAGCCAGTAGGGTCAATACATGAAGGGTGCCACTCATGTGCTTTTGCCTCGAGTGGTGAGCGGTGATAGACAGTGGCTGACATCATGAGCAGCCAAGATCTCAGGTACTCGTTTCGAAGTTATTGGAAGCAGTCACAAAATATAGAGTTGGCCTGAGTTTCTGCAGCATTTGACAAGTATCTGTTTTTGTACATGGCTCCCTACAGAAAATATATTAGCACTTTTGCTCTTGGGAAAAGAACTGATGGAGGGATATCTGTTGTAGTTAAGCTCTGCATTGCATATGTGTGAGTTCAGATGGGCAGAATTGTGTTTTTTAGTGAAGTGGGAAATGCTTCCTTTCTGATTATGATGTATCACTCTGTTCTTTTGTTGTAGGTCTCCACATGGAGAGTCAGAGTCACCTGGACGTTCACAATGAAAAAACTGTTAGGTGCAAATACGAGGAGTGAGTGTACTTACTACATCATCAAACTCTTGTGGATATGTAGGAAGGAGCTTTTTCACCAATTTTGTTTAAAAACTCGTGTGCCAAAAAGGTGCTTCTAGGACTCTACATCCAGAGCTCACAAACTCATGAGTGAAAAATAGTGGTTCTTGCTGTTGAAAGAAAAGTTCTGCCTCTAGTTTTTAGATAATTCTGCATCTGCTTGTTTGAGTATATGCTAAGTCTACACTAAATTCTATGGATACTTATGTTTCAGCTTGAACTAGTTTCATGAAGCAATATTAGATACACCACACGGTTTTCTCTAAATAATGTAAGATTTTAAATGCTAATTTTGAACCGAATGCTTCCATATTAAATCCAAAAAATGCCTAAATCTCTAAGAGGACCATAAACCTTGCCCTCCCTCCCCCCTCTTCATGGCCCCAACCCCGTCTACATCTTTTGCCAATCCTGTTCCCTTCATATAAGAACCATTGCGAGAGCTAGAGTCCTTGTATACAAATGCAGACATCCTCTTTATTGCCATTCTTTTTTTGTTATTTTTTGATCTTGCTTTCCTACACTTGTTCTTTTGGCATTTTAGATATTGTATCAGGTGTACATTTAGACCTCTCAAGTGATCATGGATTGTTGGGTTGTACTTCTTTGCCTATGATTACACAAAACAAGATGCTATAGGAGTTGGGGCTTCTACATGTGGAACTATGGTGAGTTGGGTTATAGATGGGAGGTTTCTTTCAAGTTTAACTCTTGTTCTTGTTCTTGACTCTTGTTCTTTCTTGTGACAAGAGTCAATTAAGAACACCTGCTAAATGAAATTGAAGGTGAACCAAAAAAAGCCACAATCTCTTCCATGTTTGAGTTCTCTTCCATTGGGGGGATCTCTAAAGTATATCTATAGTTTAACATTGAGAAACATGGAATGGCTAATTATTGAGAATGTTAGCACTATGAGAAACAGGGAATGGCTAATTAGTAAGTTTATAGTTTAACACTGAGAAACATGGAATGGCTGATAATTGAGAATGTTAGCACTATGAGAAACATGGAATGGCTAATTAGTAAGTTGGGTTGCCATGAATGGCTAGCTAGTCTAGATTGGATGGCTAGCAATTTATCTTGTTACAACTATTGAGTTAATTGATAAAGGCTATCAGGCATGCTTTTGTAGCCATTGGGTTACATTAAGCCATCAAGCTGGTCTAGATTGGATGGTTAGCAATTTATCTTGTCACAACCATTGACTTGAGTGATAAACCAAGCTTTGGGTTGGTTCGTAAACCATCGGGATTGTTGACTAGGACTAGCAAGGTTGTTTCTTATTTCAACCACCAGATTGCTCTCGAGAAAGAATATTGCATTATTCTCTTCCTTCCCTGCAACCTTCCTATTTCAAACTTTCTCTCACAGTCTTTATCTAGTTCTCTCAAGCCATGACAAGTTGTATCATATCGTATGATAAACTAAGAACATAGAACCTTATACTAACTAGACAGCAAACAAGGGCAGAGGGTGACTCACTTGAATGATCGATTGAGACATCTTTTGTCGCTACATTGAATCCAAATAAAGCACATGCCCAAATGAAAGCGATATGAGAATGGAGAGGGGAAAGAAACATGAGCATGGAGAGGGAAAATTATTTTTGAAATGCAGAAGTAGAGGTGCACATATGAGAAGAGGAAAAGATGTGAATGTGTAATATATGGGAGTAGACAAGACATGAGTATGCAATATGTATATATGGGATTTACAAAAGGGAGTCATAAAATTAAGACTCAATGCAAGAGGGGTGAAATTGTGAAAAAAAATTAGGCCTATGGTTTTTCCTTGTCTATTATACATATCACAAAGTTGGATGTGCCCTAACATTTGCAAGGAAGAGTGGTGTGGTACTTGGTTTGATGTTGTGAATTAATCATCTTTGTTATGTTTATGGACTCTATTGCAAGGAAGTGCATGGAAAATTAAGCAATGCAAAAATGGTAGATCATGTTGGATTTATTCAAAGAGCATTGCAAACGTATGATTGAATGCTTTCTATTGCATTTGATGGTGAACAAAGCTGTGAATATCACTAAAGATCAATCTTTAAATACCACCATATAGTTTCTCAAACAATACTAAATAAGATATGGAGCTTGTCCTTAGATAATTGTAATGCAACATTGCACACCCTTTAAACAATAACATTTGTTTCAATTAGCCGTCTCCGTCACTTTGTGAGAAGCTTGAGTAGTTCACTTTTGAATATATGTATAGCGCAAGTTTTAGATGTTTTTGAATACATTTAATGTCCTATGCAATTCGAGATACATATTTACACGCAAATTTATTGTCCAAATTTTCATATGCAAATTAGCATTTGCAATGGGTTTATTGATCTCATTCGAGAAGGTAATTTTGTATTGTTTTTTTCTCATATTCACATTTGAATGTCCTATGCACTTTGAGATACATGCTTCACATGCAAAATAACATTTGACATGGTTTATTAATCTCATTTAAGAAGGTAAGTTTTAAAGGTTTTATTCAAGAAGTTCATTTTGTAAAGTTCTAAGTTTGTCAAATTCCATTGAGCAACACAAGTTACTGATTGAGGAAACTATCAAACTACAATATATTCCATTAACCTTATACAAAATGGCTTTTTTTAATAAAAAGTTTTAAAAAGTATTCTTCTAGCCTTTGGTTGCCTTTACGGAAAGAAAAGTGAATTGTTTATGACATTGATTCAGTTTCTCACATGTTATTTATTGTTGTTGACTAACTATTAGTACATTAAAAAATATTTATATGATAAACTACATGGCAAAAATAGGCTCTTTGTAGTCTCATAATATATTGGCTCATATGTCATGGGTATAAAATAGTCAATGAAGCTGAATATACTCCTAATTAGATTATCATAAGACTAGCTTGTTTGGGGGTAAGACCTTATGGTTATCATTTCACAAAAAAATTGCTCTAATATTTTCATTCCTCCCATCTATCAAGTTGACACAGTAGGCCTTCAACAGCTTCTTGGAATACATTAGTCCGTCTCTTTAAAAAGTTGGATGTCTAGAAGTTTTATTCTGTTACTATTGCTAGCTTGATCTTACTATTCACCCTCTCAACCCATACATTAGCTAGAAATCACTAATCTATAACTTGTTCTTTTTCTCAATTCAATACTAGACGATGTCTTTGGTAGGCATCCTTACTTTTTTGTAAAATATGTAGGGACTTAAACAAAAATAAAAATCTCAAAATCTACATTGTATTGGGTATTCATGTGGACCTCTAGCTCCCAAAAATTTCCCAAAGTCTAAAAGTATGCAGCACAAATATGCTTAGACTAAAGAGGATTCATTTGACTTGTATGTATCGTCATTTGGCCTCATTCTCCTCCTCTTCTCGCTTGGCATGCGCTTCTTGATCCTCTTCTTGCTTTTCTTTTTTATAATCTATGCCACCTTGGGCTCCATCTCCCCTTTCATCTCTCTCCATGCATTGTTCACGTGCTCATCCCCTTAAATCTCCTACTTAATACCAATACAAAGATTAGCATTTGAATTTAGAGGTTTTTAAAAAAGTTAGAGATTGAGTGTGATGCCTTGAAGATGACTCTGAAGTTCTCGCACCTCTTCTCCTTTAGCCATTGGATGAGCTTAGCCATCCTATTGTTGTAGGCATAGTTGTACTTAGGGGAGTGCATCTTCACCAATCTTTATTTCTTATTCATATAATAACATGCTTTAACAAAAATATTGATTTAGAAAGTACATGTATGTACATACAAAGAAATAGCACCACTGGAAGAGGTAGGAAATGCACGGACTTACCAAGAAAATGTAAAATCTAGTTGCCCCACCAAATGAAAATGAGATGCACTATTTTGTAGCCTCATTTGTGCCATCACCTTTTCTATTTTCATAATTTAATTTATTTTGGGGTTGAATGTGATGGGTGGCTTTCATCTACTTGCTTTCGTCACCTCCTTTACGGTCTCTTATTAATGTGCATTGTGTCATCCTATTCTACATTCACTTATAACTAAAGATAATTGATTGTGGCGTAGGCAAATCTTTCACTAGGTTTGAAATATATCTATCTTATCCATTTCACATTTCATGCTTTTGAAATTTAACCATCATTTCTTTAAATTTGGTTTTGAAAAGAAGAGCATTGGTCCAAACAATTATACTTCTACCTTACCACTTTTATTGGACTACACGCCCACCAAAATCAGTATTATAATGGATGATTTTTTATTACTTGTGGCGTTTGTGGGGCCCTCCTTTGAAGCATGACACACGCGGCAATGGAGGATTGTTGATTGCTTGTTGGAATCTTGGGGGCTTACTTGGAACCATGACACTCACAACCACACCTCTCATGACCATGTATCTCACATTGCCCTTATTTGTCACTATGAGAAGTTATGACCATGCCTCTCATGATCATATATCTCACCTTGCCCTCACCTATCACTGTGAGAAGTTATGGAAGAGGCCTAAGGTGTCTTATAGAGCCTTTTGATCTCCATCTCTTGATAGATCCGATCTCATGTCTCACACAAGATGATTGTAAGGGTCCCTTCTTGCCTTCTCTTCATGATCACTACTAGAGATTTTAAAGCTCTTTGTGGAGCCCCAAGATTATTTAGGTCCATTGGAAGAAATCCTTCACCTAATTTATCTTTCAAGGAGAAAGTGACACATATAACATATGAAAATTGAGACCTAGCTAAAACTTGAGACTCTTCAAAGACACACAACAGGTATCTCTCTTTCTCTCTCTATACATATATATATATGTATATATGTATATATGTATATATATATACATATATATCATATATACATATATATATATATATGTATATATATATACATATATACATATATACATATATACATATATACATATATACATATATACATATATACATATATGTATATATGTATATATATATATATATGTACATATGTATATATGTATATATATATACATATATATATATATATATAGAGAGAGAGAGAGAGAGAGAGAGCACAATGGCTTGGTCTTTAGTTTCTTCCATTGACTATGAAGGCCCACTCCCACATAATCATTGAATCTTGGTCCTCTTTGGTCAGTAGGTGTAGTAAAGCTAGTATGGTCATAGTGCGATGCACACAATTTGACATTCAAGATGATTGAGATATAGCCAATGCACAGACTTCATTAGATTGGAAGGTCTTCATGGACCCACCCACTTCAAGAACCAGCATATAATTAATTCTTGCAAATAAGAAATGTACTTTATTGTATGAATGAAAAAGGCTAAGAATTCATCTTTCTTTCATGTATAAGCAAACCAAGTGCAAAGGTCTCTAGAATAAAGTGATTTTTTCTTTTATTTCTCAGGTCACATTGAGCTTTTACCCACTTGTAAGAGATTCACAAACACGCTTTCCAATACTTATCAAATCTAAGATTCTCTCATTTCTTTTTATTAACAAATATAATGTTCAACAATTGTTCATGCAATCCAAGGAGAACTAGTTCATATCAACATACAAACTTATTTTCTTATGAGAAGAGAACACATAATACATAGTCATGCCACTACATCTTCCGAGGGGGAAGTCTCCTCATCGTTGTGTGAACACTGGCCTAGTCTCTCTACTAGTTCATATCAACATACAAACTTATTTTCTTATGAGAAGAGAACACATAATACATAGTCATGCCACTACATCTTCCGAGGGGGAAGCTTCCTCATCGTTGTGTGAACACTGGCCTAGTCTCTCTTAACGGCATAGTCACTTGCTTGATCCTCTATGAAGATGAGCATATGAACTAAGAAAAGAAAAGCCTAGGAGAAAGTCACTTGATTAATGAACATCATATCATATTAAGTCCAAAGCTCCAAAAGGAGATCTCTCATCAAGTGGACAACAGGGATATGGTCCACTCATGATAGACTTTCCTATCATGTGCCTTTTAGCAACATGGTCGTCCAAATGTGGAGAAGCCACTTGAAGGAGAACACGTTGACTTTATTAATGTGTATGGTGGCATTCCATATCTCTTTTCAAAAGGAATTCTCTAATCAAGTGGGCAATGGTAACATGGTCCATGCATGATATATTTCCTGATCATGTGCCTCTTAGTAGCTTGTCACTTTAATGAGAACAAATCTTTCCTTTTATTGAAAGGAATCCACACAAAATGAGTGAAGCACTTAACCTTTGAATTTCTTCACTCTTTTTCCAATGTTGGGAGAAAAACTAAACGTTCGCCTTTCACACTCCATTGGAGGGTCTTCGTACTTGTATACCTTGGAAAGGCTACCAATCAAGCAAGTGGTGAAAGGCAAGAGAAAATGAAAAAGGGAGACTTGGCTACTTGCATAACGCAAAGTTACAAGATGGTAATTCCCTTCATACCATCTCCATTACCACAATGTGGGACAAGAAAAAAGGCTAGTTGCTTCCCACGCCAACTTTGCCACCCATATTCCTAAATCTCTATAACTCAATAAAAGAGCTAGAATCCCATCATAGACACTAGATCTTTTGTTCTTTGCTACCTTATGTTATCAATCAGGGTTTGAGGTGCACATGCACCGAATCCTTAACTTAACCCATGTAGCTTATCCCTGCATGTGGAAATTTATTAATTCATAAGCTCAAAACTTCATTAAGCATTCATTTTCATAATCACACATGCTTTCTTAGTGTTCTGCACAGGCAGTGTTTTATGATGTATGGCTGCATATGGCAATGCTCCCATGTACATAGTAATTGAAACATACTCATGATTTCCTCCTTAATAACAATTAATGCCAATGTCTTACAATGTTGATAAAGAAAATGTTTCATAAATGGAATTGAGTAGTAAATAAAGAGAAAACTCTAGAATACATGCAAACAATGTAATTTACTCATGGCAGATGATATGGGGCTCAAATGGCGAGACTCAATCTCGAGGATACTTTATTCACTTGCCAAGAATAGGTCCAACTAGAGCTCTTGATCAATCATCAAGGAATTATTGACCCTTTTATCTTTAGCAAGATACCCATGTAGCATTCATCATCTTGCATGATTTTTCATTCCCCCATCCATGTCTCATGCTTTCTAACCTAAACCAGATAAGAAGCACATCAAGGGCAAGAACTTCCACAAAATCTAGATACTCATCTAGAACTCAAGGTGGTGTTACATGTAGATAGCATGAGAATTTCATGAAGGTGTATGCAAAAACCTTTATCATTTATTAAAGAGTTTATCTTAGTCTCCTACCCCTAGAAAGAGAGGAAAAGGATATCCACACTAAGAAATTGCAAGGGAAACCATCTCTTTAACAAGATCTTCATCAAAACATAGCTTATCAACACTCAGCCTAGAGCCAAGAATGCAAAAAAACACACAACAAACCCTTGTATCCTGACGAAGGCACCATCCAATATTTATGATCAAGGATTGCTCTGTTGATGGTTCTGCTCACTCACCCCACTAACTTAGAAACACTCGGGTTAATCCCAACGGGTTAATCCCAACCTGGTTTCCCCTTGATGAAGATGCTTGCTCTTGCAATCCTAAGATAGGGGTGCTCGGGTGTAAAATAGGTGCCAACAACAATACTTAAAGGTGAGGCTAGCTAATGGGAAAGAATCGTGTGATGACAGGAGAATACTGAGTTAGTATCCACACTTAACACTTATCGTTTGCAACAAGTGAAACCAAGGAGAAATTCAATTGCTCATTTATTGAATCAAAGTTACTTGATACAACTAAGCCGCTCAGCTTGAACACTCCCTAACCTAATGACTCGGGTCAGAGGAAGAGAACTCAACACACTGCTCTCTCTCTCTTTCTTCTTCCTTGCATGTTATAACTTTTCTACCTAAAGAACCGCCTTCTAATTTAGTGTGCACTCGGCCCGACCACCGCCACTCACCGATAGGTTGATTTGCTAGAATCAACTATGCCTCTTGCTATGAAACAGGTGCTCGACCGCCTCCACTGCTTCTCGCCCCCCAACCGAGGTTGATGCTCAGTGACGCTTTGCATAGTAGTCAACTTCCATCCTTGGGGTAGCATAGTCAAGTCGCTCATCTTGTGCTCATCACTCCTGTTGGACAGTTTTCCCTTCCAACCTCCTTTGGGCATTAAACTCTGGTTCAAGACTAACTACTCTACCTCACATAGTTAGATGTAGCCACTACCTTTGGTTAGATATTCTTCATGTCTAGCCACATATCTTCTTCTTCTCTGAGTGTGTGTCAGCCATTGCTTAAATCCAAAAGCAATCGAAGAGAAATGGGGGTACTTTTTGCATTCCACACCCCAGTCTTCAAGCACGCTATCAATTGATGCCACTCACTTGGAGTCACTTGAATAAATTTCTGATAGTAACCCATGATTCCCAGCAACTATTGTGCTTCATCACGGGTTATCATGAACTCTGTCCTTTTTCCCACTAACACTAAGCTTACCGATTCGATTCTCTAACTTTCCTACCCTAATAGCTTGTTAACTCGTAATTCACTTAACCTTCCCTAGCAGGATCGCCAAAATGTTGATGGTTCTGCTCGCTCACCCCGCTAACTCAAAAAGGCTCAAGCTAATTCCCAACCCAGTGCTGCACTCGGTGAAGATGCTCGCTCTTGCAATCCTAAGATAGGGGTGCTTGGGTGCAAAATAGGTGCCAACCATTAACACTCGGAGGTGGCAGGCTAGTTAAGTGGAAAGAACCATGTGTGATGATGGGAGAATACCGAGTGCCCACACTTAACACTTATTGCAACAAGTGAAACCAAGGAGATAGTCAATTGCTCATTCATTGAATCAAAGTTACTTGATACAACTAAGCAACAATAAACACTCTCTAACCTAACAAACTGAGGTTAGAGCAAGAGCACTCGGCACACTACTCTCTCTACTTTTTTCCTTTCTCGCTTGTTACAACTTTTCTACCTAAAGATCCGCCTTCTAATTGAGTGTGCACTTGGCATGCTCACTACTACTTGTCAATACGTTAATTTGCTGGAATCAAGTACACCTCTTGTTGTAAAACAGGTGCTCGTTCGACTACCTCCACCACTTCTCACCCCCCAACTGAGGTCAATGCTCGGTGGCCACATGTTAGCCTAACCCCCCTCTCTCTCCTTTGCCTCTCTTGGAGTTGCTCTCTCCCTCCAAGCTACATCGCCCTATGTAGGAGTCCCATTCTTGCTGTTGTGTGACCACTGCAAGTATGGTGAAGAACAGGGCTACAAGACCATGCAATGTTTTGACCTTTTGTGTTTTCCACAACACCAAAAATAACTTGGATGAGTGGATCCCTTGCACCTATAGCTTGAATGATTGGATAGTCATGAAAGGATCGGCCAAAGGTGCACACAAGCTTCCCAAGAGCAATACAAATGATATCTTGCATGAGTGGAAGGGCCGCATTTTGAAGTTCAAGTTTAGAAAGAAAGGATGGCTTGCAAAGGTGCAACATGTCTACATGGGAAAATATATTTGGCTGCCTCCGTCATTTAATCAATCTAGAATACCATCGCACTCTCAGTCTTTCTATCTACATATCTTTTTCACCTGTAAGTGTAATGAGTCCATTTGGAAATTTTGTGTTTGGTTTATAAAAGCTCTTATTCATTGTTGCAGATGTTTTCCCTTCAGACTTTAAGGAGTGAGAACGTGTCATTCATAAGCAAGTTCACTCTACGATTCATGAGGATTTAGGTAAGCAAATGCATGCTAGGGAGAGAGTCGGCATCCTTGTGAAAGAAGAATGTGTATTGGTAGAAGGCAATGTACATCACTATAAGGACATCATCAAGCTATGTCCGCTTGCAAAGCATTGCACCACCACACCTTCAAGGCATGGATTGCAGCGTAGTATATTCAAGGACATTGCAATCATACAAGGACAAGATTGCAAAGGATGTGGACATGGATATGAAGTTCACATTTAGATCCAAATGGGCAATGCTATATTGGTTTATGCCTTTGCACAAATTTTCTTCTTGTTTTCAAAATATACATATGCACAGAATGTGGTCCTGCAAGCATGTAGATGAAAATACTCTTGAAGATCTACTTGGGATGAATTGGGGAACCACATCAGGTGAACAAAAGGGTAATGTGTTTCAATGTCATGTATGTAAGGAATATGTGCTTATTGAATACCACATATCACATCAAATATTGTATTTAGCTTTTCATTACAAGTGCTGGAATAAAACAAATGGTCGGTGGCTTCCCCTTGACTCTAACGATGAAGACAATATAGGGGTAAGTTTGTCTATTGATGTTGATCACGGAGATGTCAAGAATGTGACTGTCACATCGCAATGGACTCTAAGGGATGTGCAAGAACACCTATTGGTCATGGAGAATGGCACGTCAAAGTCCTTCAACTTTACCTTAAATTGTGAAAAGATCGGCCGATGCATAGAGAAGTGCATGCATATTGCCAATTTCATTCCTCTTGCAACTTTAAAGATAGTTAACAACATGTTTGAGTAGTGCAGCATTAAAGTTTTTGCCATGTCCTAGCTCTTGTTTCAAGAAATAAAGGACGTTCAAAAATGAGGTGTAATTTCTCTTAATGTTTTTTTCCTATGCTTTCATGTTAATTTTTTTCCAAGATTTTTGGGAATTTATGACTTGTTTTAATTCTTAGGGTTTTTATATATATAGAGGTAAGAGCCATTTTTAGATTAAATTATCACTTTCACTTTTAGAGAGCCATAGAAACTCCCACCCTCAAAACTATCTCACTCCCCTAGTCGTTGTTTGAGATTATCTTCCATGGATTTAGCAAGAGTTGTGTTCCATAATTTCATCTCGCGAACTGTAATTGCAGATGGTGAGGATAATTAAAGCCAATTTTATGATGTTGGACAGTTTTGGGCACTATAGTCATCAGTTTTGTCAAATCTAGGAAGAATTTCACCACGCCATAGAAGGAAAATTTCTCTGGGATGTCACAAGGAGTCTAGAAGCCCTGAAACCCCCCAGGGTGCAAATTTGGGCATTTGGAGGTGGTCTAGATGTCCAATTTTGTGCCATGGTGAGTCTTAGGATAAGTGGGCTCCTTTCGACATCCTAGACAATTTTACCTTCTATGGTGCGATGAAATTCCATCTAGATTTGACAAAAATGAAAGTGCCAAATACATAATTACATTATTTACCCTTTAAACATTGAAAATGAAAAGCCCAATAATTCATAAAAGGGGAAGAGAAGCAACAAGGAGAGATTGTTGGTGCACAAAAAGTTTCTTCTATGCACAACCTCACCAAGAAGATCAAAGACGTGGCTAGGAGCGCCGGGATGGCTAGAGAAAATAGATTTTTTTTTTTAAATGTGCAAAAATCTTATAATGAATGACCGCATGAAAGGAAAGTGTAGGGGAAGGGTGCTGGTTTTGTTGGAACATTAGGGGATGATGTGAAGAGGGGATGCCTGGGAGTATAATCAAGAGATTGAAGCCACAGGTGGTAATGCTCTTGAAGGTCAAGTGTGGAGTCAAGGATGATGCTGGTTTGCATGCAGCAAGTTGGATTTCAACATGTTCATGAATTGCCTGAGTAGAGGGCAGGGTAGGACTTCCATTTTAGTTCACAAATCGCTAAAGGTGAAAGAAAAATTCAAAGATGAGAAGGGCTGCATGGTAGCTATGTCTGCATCTGTTGATGGTTTTCCTATTCAATTTTCATGTGTGTATGCCCCGAGCCTTCTTGCAGATAGAGGTAGATGTTGGTTGGTTCTGAACATTAAGCTAGAGGGAGAACATTGGCTCATTAGGGGTGATTGGAACTTCACGGAAGGGGTTAAGGACAAATCACTGCTTTCGCCTATACCATACCCCAGGAATGTGAGACATGGGATGGTTGTTTTTGAACAAAGGGCTGTGGATTACATTGAGTTTGATCAGCAAGGCCTAGAATGCTTTATGTGGCCGAATTGCAGATTAGGTGCTGATTTTCGGTACGAGAGGCTTGATTGCTTTTATACATTGGATGAAAGGTGCTAGATGCAAGTGCCCATGAAGGGCAAATATTTGACTCAAACTAGCATCTCGGAGCACATCTCGGTGTTGAGTTTCTCAATGTCTACATCCAAATTCAAGCCAGTGGGCATGCCTTTTTCCTTCAACAAAAGGCACTTGTCATCAAGAATATTATGTAAGGTGATTAGAGATGAATGGCAAAAGGAAGGGGGGGGAATGCAAACCCCTACTCCAGATGGGATGCCACGATCCAAAAGGGTGCACATCAAAGCCAAAGAGTGGGATCGTGATTATGTATTTGTCAGACGAGAAGTGGCCAAAGATCTGGAGCTCGCCACTCTTAGAGTGGTGCTAGCCATCTCCCTTGAAGATGAGCATGCAACCATGCTACTGGTTGAGACAGAGATAGCTATCTAGGCCAATGAGATCAAAGAGGCGGAAGACGCCAAGATCCGTAGTCGGCAGCTTTGGTTGACTTTGAATGATTGCCCAAGTAAAATTTTCTTTCAAGCAATCAAAAGGAAACAAGAGTCAGAATACAGAGACCGGGCAATGGACTCCCAGGGCCGCCTAATCTCCAAGCACTGGCATTTCACTGATACCTTCATCAAGGAGTTAAGTCAAATAGCTTCAAATAGTAGGCGGGTACACCATCCATGCTACAGAATGGCAGGCCAATGTAGATGCCCTCCTTGAAGAAGTTCTGCCTTGAGTGTCATAATATCATAGAGGTCGGGTGAGTAGGCCCTTCACGGTCGAAGAGCTAGGCGAGGCTTTAAATGCGATGGCCAATTATAAGGCCCTGGGTCTAGGTGGCCTCATGTCCGAATTTCCTAGAGAATTTTAGGATTTCTTGGCGCCGGACTACACAGAGATGGTCAATTTCACAATAAGAAGAGGCTATTTGTTGGCAGATGTGAATGATGGTCTCCTAAAATTGTTCCCTAAGCACGTGAACATCATAAAAGTTGGTGACTGGTGGTCTATCACAATGCTAAATACATCATACAAGATCCTGGCATTCTCACTAAATCAAGGTAAATCGGACCTGCTTGCCGCGGTCCTAGCTCGGATCCTAGGCAGCTGGCCTACCAATTGCATCAAGGCCGTTGATCGTCGCCTGAACCAATGGAGTCTGGGCAAGACTAGAGTCAATCATATTTTAGTGAAATCTATCTATAGGAACCTCAATTGTGCTGGCAGAGTCCAAGTTGCGAACCTTGATAGAAAGTGGTAGTTGAGAAGAGGCATGGCCTGGTGGAAGGAAAGATCATGGAAACCTGGAAGCATTACTTGGCCAGGAAGGCGAGCTTCTTACTATGAAAGATCTCGAACCACTGGTTGCCGATCAGAGGCTCGTTGGCAAAGCACATTTCCATCTCACCAGTATGTCCTCTTGGTGGAAAGGCAGTTGAAGCCTTGAAATATATCTTTTGGTCTTGCTCGGTTACTCGGGAAATCTGGTGTAAGGTGGAATCTGCCATTAGGAAGGCAGGCCCTGATGGCTAAATTCTATACCAAAGGACGATGGAGGCTGGTTATGCTGGGAGAGGTGACACGCCTTTTGTCGACCCTCGTTTCGTGTTGGCTGTATATGCGCGCTGCTGTTTCATGTCAATTTGGGACTTTAGGAATCACCTCGTTTTCAAAGTGCAAGAACTTGTTCCCTAGTTCCAAATCGGGCATATGGGGGAAAACCCAGGCTGTGAATTATTCTATGTTCACACATAGGCTGTTTCAAACAGTTTTCGACTGTTTATAGTGAGACTCTGCAACTTGAACATCTGATATAGTTTTCTCAGGAGTCCTTCCTTTCAAGGAGGGCCTCATGAGGCCATTGGTTTTTTCTAGCTTGCAACCAAGATATGAAAATCTCCTCACTTTGCAAGTTTTTGGCCTGCCATGGATGCCACTTTAGTGAAGGTTGTGGTTTTGAGATGGGGAAAATAAAATTATTATTATTAGTTATGCTCCGCTACGTGTTAATTTGTGGTTGATGCACGTGTTGGGTGAATTCATTGTTATTTTGGGTGTTTGAAATTCCCATTGGTTGCTCCTAACCTTGGCAAAGAGTATTGATGATATGGGGTCCCCTTGTATGACTTTTGGGCCATTCTCATTTACTCCTCTTTGCGCACTCTTAATCTCCTTCTTCCGTTTCACCCTGGGGCTCCAATTTTACACTGGGCATGTTACTCAAGGAGAGGGAGGCCTAATGAATGATAGATATATAATTCACCTTGTTTCTAGCTTGCAACCAAGTTCTTATAATCCAAACTGCAGATTTTGTTTTGCAAACCATGAAGAGGCTCTCTAAACAACCTTATCCAATTCCAAACTGACTTGACAACATAGACTTATTACACTGTGGTGTTGGCTATGGCTATGGCGGACAGCCTCAGCTCTGCCATCGCCAACCTCCACACTCCATGGCTATGGAGCCACCCAACCTCCTCTCTTCCCCAGCTTCAACCCCCTCTAGCCATGGCTTCCTCCCCTCCCTTCCCCCGTCGTCTCCTCCTTTCTAGCCTTTCTTCGGCTCTTTCAATATCATCTCTCTCTCCCCCTGCCTCTGCTGCCGTCTCCAAAAGAGTGAGGCTCAAGGACGTGGAGAATCCCAAGCTTCAGGACGCTCTTCGAGCTGCAGTGGCAGGAGACTTGGAGAACGCCGAGAAGCTCTTCTCTGAGTTGATCGTCGAGGAACCCAACAACGCCAGCGTTTGGTCCAATCGCGGGAGTGTGCGCATTTCGCTCAAGCTGTACAAGGACGCCAAGGATGATCTCTCCAAAGCCATTGAATTAGCTCCCGAGGCTCCTGTGCCATATCTCAATCGTGCAATTGCGTTAGAAGTACGGCTTGAGTCTTGGTTTCCGTATTTCACGATATGCCTTTTGACTTGGCCTCCTAACCCCGGCTACTTGCTCTGCCAGGCTCTTGGACGCTATCAGGAGGCCATTGCCGACTGTAAGACTGCCATTGAAAACGATCCCGAGGTGAATTGTTGTTGAATGTAACATGCTCATTGCATTTCTTTGACCCGGTATTTCCTCGTTCTGATGAATTTTCTCAGGAATATGCAGCTTGGTTTAATCTCGGGAACGTGCATAGCCGAGTAGATAAGTACGATGATGCGTTGGCTGCATATCATAGGGCGTCTTTACTTGCACCAGGCGTTGCAGGCTACCGGCTGAAGGAGGCGATGGTTCTTTTTCAGGTAAGTTACATTGATCAACCAAGGATGCTGATTACAGTCTGCCGGGCATTTGCTCTGTTTTGGGTGTAGCCTTTCTCGAGAGTAATCGTTTGGACTCAGAGCGGGTAAAAACGCAATGGACACCGCCCTGGAATCAGCCAAGTTAAGTTTTTAGGTTCTTATTTGCTTCGCTTCAATCATTATTAGGAGCCTTGATGCTCATCAGTGACTTTATCATGTAGAGCATTGTAGAAGTGGGAAACCGAGGCTTGAAGAAGGGCAATGATATGCAAGAGCTTATGTAGAGGGTTACATTGCAAACTATATTATAAGATTACGAAAGGGCACTGCCCTGATCACACACTGCTAACTGTCGATCATCAGTCAAAACTTTAGAAACACTCTCTTAACCCTTCAAAACATCTAATCCACCATCTCCCTATCAATCCTGCCCTCAATACTCCTTTGAGATCGCCATCCACTGCTGCTGCAGTATCTCTGATGAACAGCATCACTTTCTGGCAAAATCACTTCCGCCTACTATCCTGGATAGCTTCCTCGGGAAAAATTGCTTTCTCTCTCACTGACCATTATTGCTAATTGGCAAACAATGTCAACTTTATATCCTCATCCACCCTTGTAAGTAGGGTGGATTGCCATCTCCCATTTAGCACAAATGTTCAAAAGACATTGAAGCCTTTTCTATCTTCCTCCAAACGTGTCTAGACACCGGGCGCTCCGAAACATGTGCATTACAATTCATTTAGCCATCCTGAAGCTTCTGCTATCTGTGGCCTTGACACTATGCAGAAATCCTGCAGCGAGTAGAAGGTGCATTAAAAGGAGTCCAAGCAAGAGTCAGAGGTGCGAAAATCATCAGCAAACGTGGTAACAGATTTGGAAAAGCAGAGCTTTTCTTGGTGACGACTTTGAGCGTTGTTGAGATCAGGTATTCAGAATTAGGTGAAACTGCCTTGATGTCTGAGATTGAGAGATGATCCAATGAGCCAAAGGTACCAGGTGTTAGAAATGAACTAGACATAGGGTATCTCACAGCAGAAGACTGATAGAGTGTTCCAGGAATTCACATGGAACTCTTTAAGTACGGAATCCAAAACTTCTTTACTTGTGTGTACTCAATTAACATGTGTATATGTGCAAACACATAAATAGACAATGCTCCACGAGATATAGAACTAACCAAAATATATTTCTGTTTGACAGGACAGAATACAAAAGAATCCAAGAGTCCCATTTCCAGAGTCCCACCAAATGGTGGTCCTCCGTCCTTATCCCAAAACGTGTTGTCCTACTACTTCTGTGGCACTTCTAGATCCCTGAGCCCGCGTGCTCCCTGATGAGCTTTTGTAGACTTAGTCACCTGTCCCGACAAACACTCCTCCAAGCTCTCCTCCCTATAAGACAGTGAATGCCTAGAAGACTTGACCTCCTTGCCACCCTGATGTGCAGCCATGGTGTTTCTCCTGTTCCTTGTACCTTGATCTCTGTACCTTCCTGTCCTGGATGACAGCCAAGGGTGCAACCCTTCCCAGAGCTCTTTTTTGCAAGTCCTTGCCACCTTCCTTGGTATTTTGGAAGCCCTTCTAGCTGGATGTGTATGTTAAAATGGCAGCGGAAGATGCAAACAAACTGCAATTATAGAGCCACACAGAGAACACTAGAGATAACAAAATGTACCACCACTGATCTGCTGTAAATCAGCCCTTAAACCAGGGCAGCAACTGAAATACAAGATATCTTGAATAAGATAAGAAAACAGGAGCTGCAGGAGAGGCTGAACTGAAGCAGAGAAAAGGGGGGGGACACAAGAAAGCTGAAGCCTGAGAGCACGGAGGCAGGAGAAGCCTGAAACGAAGAGGCAGGGGCCTGGAGTGAAGAGGCTAGAGGAGCCTGAACTGAGGAGGCAAGAGCCTTGAGAAGAGGAGGCTGAAGGAGCCTGGGTGAAGAGGCAGGAACCTTGGAACAAGGGAACTGTAGAGGCCTGGAGCGGGGAGGCAAGAGCCCTGAAGAGGCAAGATCTGCTGCGGGAGTGTGGGCAGCCAACTGAGCAGCTGAGAGGGGGCTCTGAGGGGATGGTCAGGAGCTGGCTGTATGCTGGAGCCTTGAGGAGCTGCAAGAAGTGATGGAGGAAATGAAGGGAAGGAGGCCCTTTTATAGGGCAGGCCAAGGGGGGGAGTCGGCCAGTTTGGCTGGACCGACCAGCCTGGTCGGTCAGGCCAACTGGGCCGACCAGCTGGTCAGCCAGCCTACCCCCTCTGGCCCCCCTTGCTGCATGGGGGCTGGTCGGCTGGCCACGCCTGGAGATGCTGAATCTCAACACCCCCTCTCAGCTCCAGGGTGTGGCACAAGACCCAGAGAGCTGGTATGACGTTGGAGAAGGGGAGGAGAAACAGATTTGGTAAATATGTCGGCGACGTTGTCGGAAGTGGTGCTGAAGAGGAGCACAATGGTACCGTCAAGAACCTTCTCTCGCGTGTAGTGGTACTGAATTTCAATGTGTTTTGTCCGAGCATGAAAGACCGGATTGCGAGCAAGGGCAATACAGCTTTGATTGTCACAAAAAAGTGTGGTAGAAGTGGATTGCTGAAAACCACAATCGAGAAGAAGGCGCCGAAGCCACACAGCCTCACAGGTGGCACTACACATAGCCCGATACTCAGCCTCGGTGGAAGATAGGGCGACCGTGGGTTGGCGTTTACTGGACCAGGAGATAGCCGCAGAGCCAAAGGAGAAAACATAGCCCGTGGTAGAGCGGCGAGAATTGGGGTCGCCAGCCCAATCGGAGTCACTCCAACCTCGGAGAGTGAGCGGGGAAGGAGAGGAACCACCGGCAGCATAAAAGAGCCCGAAAGTAGAGGTCCCCTGAAGATAGCGGAGGAGACGTCGAGCAGCTTGCCAATGAGAAAGCGAAGGGGTTTGCATGAAGGTACTGAGGGTGCCGACAGAGAAGCCGAGATCCAGTCGAGTGTTAAGTAGCCAAAGAAGAGATCCAACAAGCTGGCGGTAGAGGGAGGCATCAGGATAAGCAGTGGACCCAGAAGCAGAGAGTTTAGCGTTGGGATCCATGGGAGAGGTGATGGGCCGACAGTCAGCCATGTGGAAAGTTTCGAGGAGCTCTTGAACATAGCGTTGCTGAGAGACAAAATACCCCCTCTTAGTCTGCCAAATCTCAAGACCCAAGAAAAAATGGAGAAGGCCCATATCCGTCATCTCAAATTCAGTTTGAAGAGCAACTTTAATGGTAAGGATATGATTGGTATGACTCCCGGTGAGGATTAAATCATCCACATAAAGAATGATGAAGGTATGAAGCTGTCCTTCATGAAAAAGATAAAGATTGGGATCAGCCAGAGAGCGAAGAAGTCCTTGGCGGCAGAAGAAGGTATCAATACGCTGATTCCAGGCCCGAGGAGCTTGCTTGAGACCGTAGAGAGCCTTGCGAAGGCGACAGACCATGAAAGGAGAACGAGAATTAATGAAGCCGGGCGGCTGATCCACATATACCTCTTCATGAAGATCACCATTCAAAAATGCAGATTTGACGTCCATTTGAAAGATGGGCCACTGATGATGGGCGGCAAGAGCGAGGATCGTGCGGATGATGCTCATCCGGGCGGTAGGTGCAAAGGTCTCTCCATAGTCAATGCCGGGTCGTTGGGCATAGCCTTTAGCCACCAGCCGAGCTTTATACTTGTCGACAGAACCATCAGAGGCGTATTTTGTTTTGAAAATCCACCGGACACCAATGACGGAACGATGTGAGGGACGAGGAACAAGGTCCCAGGTGTGGTTCCGAAGAAGAGCATGAATTTCCGCTTCCATAGCCTGTTTCCAATGAGGCTGGGCCAAAGCCTGAGGAACGGTAGTGGGCTCACGAGTGGCGAGGATGCGAGACATAAGGGCATAATTGACATGAAGGGGATCAGAAGAGGACGGTGGGAGATGGCGATGAGAGCGACGAGGTCCATCATCAGGGGGTGGTTCGGAGTAGGGATCCTCAAGACCGGAGGAGCGGAGAGTATCAATGAGCCATCGCGGAACACGTACCGAGCGGGGTTCCAAAGGAGGAGCAGACGAGGGTGGAGCCGGAGAAGGAGGCGGAGGAGAGAGAATAGGAGGTGATGTACCGGGGGACGAGGCAGGTGGAGGGAGAGAGGGCTCCGGGGCATCGGACGGATCTCCAAGAACAGGAGGAGAGTCGGAGGATGTCGGAAGGACCTACTCGTCGAAAAGAACATCCCTGCTCACGGAGATAATGCGGCGGCGAGGATCATAGAGGCGATAGCCAGTGGAGACGGAGTTGTAGCCTACGAACAAGAGCTTGTGGGACTTAGGATCAAGCTTTCCACGATCAGATTTAGGAATATGAACATAAGCATCACAGCCAAATACCCGAAAATGGGAAACATCGGGCTTAGATCCATAGTAAGCCTGATAAGGGGGCATGCCTGGGACTGCTGATGTCGGAGAGCGGTTAAGAGTATGGATGGCGGTCATCATGGCCTCGGCCCAAAGAGACTGAGGGAGTTGACTGTGAGTGAGCATGGTCCGAGCCATTTCAACACCGGTACGATGTTTACGTTCAACCACACCATTATCAGAAGGGGTACCTGTGTTGGCAAATTCCCGTTTGACACCATGACTACTCAAGAACCGATCAAACTCGAGAGAGGTGAATTCACCACCTTTATCAGCACGAAGAATTTTGAGGGAGTGATTGGATTCTTTTTCCACCATGGCTAGCCAGGTCTGGAAACGACTGAATGCCAGATCCTTGTGGGAAAGAAAATAGATCCAAGAGTAGCGACTGAAATTATCAACAAGGAGCATGTAGTACGAGGCTCCCCCAAGGGACATAATCTGCATAGGGCCACATAGGTCGAGGTGAACAAGACCAAGCGGAACAGTGGCACGGCGAGAGGCATGATGAGCGAACGGCTCGCGATGTTGTTTGCCCAATATGCAAGAGGGACAGAGACCTTGGCGAGTGCCGACGTTAGGGAGGCCGAGGACAAGCTGATCACCGAAAGCACGATGAAGAGCATCAATGTGTAAATGACCAAACCGATAATGCCAAAGGTCGCCAAGAGAGGTTCCTGTAAGGGAGGGAAGGGCAACAAGCTTGTAGATACCATTAGTAGAATGGCCGGTCCAAACCGGCTGTCCGGTGGCACGATCGCGGATGGTGACAGAGGCTGCTTCAAACTCAACTTTCATATTGTTTTGACAAAAAGGAGATGAAAGCCGAGAGACGGAACATAAAGAACACGAGAAGAGTGTTTACCCCCTTTTCCATCAGGAATAATATCAAGAGAGCCCTCTGAATGAACAGGAATAGAGTGCTTATCGCCGATGCAGACACGACCAGAATGAGGAGTGAGATCCTGGAGCAGTGAGGAGGAGGGGGTCATATGCCGAGAGGCCCCACTATCAACAATCCATTCACGAGCATCGGAGCTATGGAGAGCCAATGACTCTGCTGCAAGAAGGGGGACCGAATTCAAGAGCTCAAGGTGAACAAATGCAGGAGTAGGGGTAAGGGAAGCATCAGCCGCAGCGGCCAGAGGTGCGTCAGCTCGTTTGTGTTTGCGGTAGGGACAATTGCGCCAATAATGGCCAGGAGTGCCACAGTGATTGCAATTACCTTTGGGAGCAGAACGGTCACTAGAGGGATCTGAAGGAGATGAGTTATTGGCAGAGGACGGGGCATTCTTGGATCGTGATTTGGGACGATGGGCCACAAGAGCCTCAGAAGAACCATCAGAGGTTTTAGTGAACTGTTCCTCCTGATCCATCATCATGGGGACAAGTTCCTCCCAAGTGATGGTGCTGAGGCGGCCAGAGGTAATAAGAGAAGAATAGAATGCTGCATATCGACTGTCAGTAATAACATGAGATAAGAGAGTAATAGCCATATCTTCGGAGGAGATAGCCTTGCCTGCATGGAGGATGTCCTGATGCATGCTCTGCATTTTGTTGATGTGGTCCCGTATGGAAGGAGAAGTAGTTGGATCGAGGCGACGAAGCTGAACTTCCAAGGAAATACGTTTCATGGGAGTGACGCGAAGATACATGCCATCAAGAAATTCCCAAATAGCACGTGCAGAAGTAAGATGCTTGATATGATTGAGAACCCCTGGTTGACAATTGAGAAAGATGAACGAGCGTACACGAGCATTCAATTTATCCCAGATAAGAGAAGCATGTGGCTCCTCCTCAGGTGACGGACGAGGGATCTCGGGATCAACAAACTCAGCAAGATCATAAGATTCCAATACAGACGCCATCTGAATTTTCCAAAGAGAATAATTGGTCCCATCTAACTGCCGAGCATCTGGAAATGTAGGAAGAGTGGGACTACGTACAGGCTTGTCAGACTCTTGAAAGAAACTGGACATAGGGGATACGCGAAGATCCGGAGTAGAATCCTTTGTTTCATCAGCCATAACTAAAAACAGGGAATGGACAGCAACAAGGGGCTGAAGAGAACGGGGCTGGTGAAAAGATCAAGGTCTAGAACAGGGCTGCCGACAGGCAGAAAAAAAAATATATAGGGAGGGGAGAAGAGAGCTCTGTAGTCAGTGGGAAGGAGAGTTGCTGACGAGGACAAACTTCTTCAACTTCATCAATATAGAAGTTCCCAGATCAGAGAGTAACCTGGTGCTCTGATACCATATTAAAATGGCAGTGGAAGATGCAAACAAACTGAAATTATAGAGCCACACAGAGAACACTAGAGATAACAAAATGTACCACCACTGATCTGCTGTAAATCAGCCCTTAAACCAGGGCAGCAACTGAAATACAAGATATCTTGAATAAGATAAGAAAACAGGAGCTGCAGGAGAGGCTGAACTGAAGCAGAGAAAAGGGGGGGGACACAAGAAAGCTGAAGCCTGAGAGCACGGAGGCAGAAGCCTGAAACGAAGAGGCAGGGGCCTGGAGTGAAGAGGCTAGAGGAGCCTGAACTGAGGAGGCAAGAGCCTTGAGAAGAGGAGGCTGAAGGAGCCTGGGTGAAGAGGCAGGAACCTTGGAACAAGGGAACTGTAGAGGCCTGGAGCGGGGAGGCAAGAGCCCTGAAGAGGCAAGATCTGCTGCGGGAGTGTGGGCAGCCAACTGAGCAGCTGAGAGGGGGCTCTGAGGGGATGGTCAGGAGCTGGCTGTATGCTGGAGCCTTGAGGAGCTGCAAGAAGTGATGGAGGAAATGAAGGGAAGGAGGCCCTTTTATAGGGCAGGCCAAGGGGGGGAGTCGGCCAGTTTGGCTGGACCGACCAGCCTGGTCGGTCAGGCCAACTGGGCCGACCAGCTGGTCAGCCAGCCTACCCCCTCTGGCCCCCCTTGCTGCATGGGGGCTGGTCGGCTGGCCACGCCTGGAGATGCTGAATCTCAACAGTGTACTGCTCTTATCTGCTCCCATGGTCTGCTCCTTCCAGGCATCTATCAGCCCCAGCCTTCTGCCTACTGTTTCGGCTCTGCACCAGCCCTGGATCTTGCCCTAGATCTGCTGTACCAGCCCCATATGCTGCTGCAGACTTGTGTCATGAAGGTGCCTTCTGACACGTGCATTCCTGGGCTGTACCAGCTCAGCCACCCAATCCTGCCGTGACTGCTCCATGATGTGCAGTCTTGTACAAGCCTCCATGCTCCAGTCAACATATTCCAGACTCCAGATTTTGCCCAGAGCCGCTGCATACTGATCCACCTTCCCACGTGTCTGCTCTGTACAAGATTCTCCACTAGGAGCTTCACTTATGGCCAAAAGGCTTATAGCCTTATGTTGCAAGGCATGTGCTACAAGGCCTTCTTCCTTCTAGTTGCAGATTTGTTGGCAGGTCTGCCAACCTTGGCACTTAGCCCTTTCTCAAGCTCTTCTATATGGCTATTACTTTGGTCAATGCTTTGTCTAGCGCCTCTTCTCTTCAGTGCTGCTTATTGTTTGGCTTCAATTTATACTTTATGCACAAAGCAGCGCTTGAAATAACCTTTCCCTGGGCCGCTGCTGTATGCTTTCTTGCAAGCCAAATTACTGGCCAGGCTTGCAATGTTCTTCTGGTTATCCGCGCTGCTAGTAGCTAGACTATGGTGCTTATTGCCTGATTAGTTGTTAGAGGCCTTTGAATGGCCTTCTTGAGCTTCTCTTAAGACATTTTTATGGCCCTCTGATACATATGTTGGCTGTACTTGCTAACTACTTTCGCTAAAGTTGCGCTTAGGCTTGGAGCTTCTTTGGTAGACCTTATCGCTGCTTTGTTATTGCTCTTTTCAATGCTTCTTGCACTTCTGGCAATAGTGTTGCTCATTGAATGGCTTTCAATGCCTCCAGTAGCCACGTTGCTGATGGACTGCTGTAGGGGCTGGGTTTTGTATGGCCTTGGCTTTTGTGAATCAGAGCCTTTGAATCAGAGCCTTTCTTGGATGTTCCTAAGACCTTGGAAGCTTTTGTGAGCAATGCTGGCGACGATCTCTGAGCACCAGCTTAAATGAGTTTTTTTGCTGCTAGCTACTATGGATTGCTTCAACATGGCGACTGGCTTGCCTTCATTTCTCTTACCTCCGGCTGTTGCTCCTCCTTATGAACACCACGATTTTGTGCTAGTGTACCCCTTGAACCCCTCTTCCCACAAAACTCATGGTGGTTGCACTTATACAAGCCTCTACTGGGCTAATATTGCCAGCCACTTGCTAGCCTTTGGACTTAAGAATAAGTGAGTGGTAGGAGCATCAAGTATCTGGCTCTAGGATGAATCGTGTTTCTGGATTACTCCAGTCCTTCTGCAGTATGGCTTCTTTTGGACATTTCAAAGGGATGGCTACAAAACCCACATATCTTGGAAACAATATCTCTCCAGAAATGATAAGACTTGTCACATTAAATTTCTAGCAATATCACCCTGTTAGGCCTTCTTTCATTAAACTTTCTAGCGCATTGCCATATTAGCTAGATTTAGATGCTCGTTTGGGAGAGACTAAGATGAAATTGTTTAGACTTCACAAACAGTTGTAGCTTGAATGAAGAGTTTTCGGACTACTTTTTGATTAGCCTTCTCCTTTAGTGCTAGCCTTCGTCATGGCTAAGTCTGCCCTTCACCTCCGGAGTGCCGACAGAAACTCAGTACAAAGACTTTGTATAAATGGATGCTCAAGTATGTGTGGGTGTGTGGATGTGTATGTGTGAGAGCATATTTTTATACTATGGTCTACACCCATTGTTGGGCGCTGATGATGTCAATGGGGATGTCATAGTAGCTAGTCCTTGCTATGCGTGATGGAGTTTATGGTTTTCAATCTTATGAGTGACTATCGTGAGATTGAAACTGCACTATGTTGTGTTTTTAGAGGATGAGTTTGGGAATGTTCTGTATTCATCTAGGTATATGCTTCTGTGGTACTAGCGGACATGCAAATTTCACCTTGTGAAGTTTTCGTCCAAGTTGCGGCCTCCTGGTATTGCGATAATTCTTTCTATCTTAAATGGTGCGTTGCCCTATCAACTAGATTTAGATGCTCATTTGGGAGAGACTAAAATGAAATCGTTTAGACTTCACAGCAGTTGTAGCTTGAATGAAGAGTTTTTGGACTACTTTTTTATTAGCCTTCTCCTTTAGTGCTAGCCTTCGTCATGGCTGAGTCTGCCCTTCACCTCCGGAGTGCCGACAGAAACTCAGTACAAAGACTTTGTATAAATGGATGTTCAAGTATGTGTGGGCGTGCGGATGTGTATGTGTGAGAGCATATTTTTTTACTATGGTTTACACCCACCGTTGGGCGCTGATGACGTCAATGGGGATGTCAGAGTAGCTAGTCCCTGCTATGCATGATGAAGTTTATGGTTTTCAATCTTATGAGTGACTATTGTGAGATTGAAACTGCACTATGTTGTATTTTTCGAGGATGAGTTTGGGAATGTTCCTGGATTCATCTAGGTATATGCTTTTGTTGTATTAGTGGACATGCAAATTTAACCTTATGAAGTTTTCGTCCAGGTTGCGGCCTGCTGGTATTGTGATAATTCTTTCTATCTTAAATGGTGCGTTGCCCTATCAGCTAGATTTAGATGCTCGTTTGGAGAGACTAAAATGAAATCGTTTAGACTTAACAAGCAGTTGTAGCTTGAATGAAGAGTTTTTGGACTACTTTTTGATTAGCCTTCTCTTTAGTGCTAGCCTTCGTCATGGCTGAGTCTGCCCTTCACCTCTGGAGTGCCGACAGAAACCTAGTACAAAGGCCTTGTATAAATGGATGCTCAAGTATGTGTGGATGTGTGGATGTGTATGTGTGAGAGCATATTTTTATACTATGGTCTACACCCATTGTTGGGCGCTGATGACATCAGTGGGAATGTCATAGTTGCTAGTCCCTGCTATGCATGATGGAGTTTATGGTTTTCAATCTTATGAGTGACTATCATGAGATTGAAACTGCACTATGTTGTGTTTTTAGAGGATGAGTTTGGGAATGTTCCTGGATTCATCTAGGTATAATCTTTCTAGCGCAGGCTGCTGGCTGCAGCAGCCCCTTGTATTCCGAGACAAGGACATATACTGAGAAATCTAACACCCCATTCTTGTAGGATCCGACAAACTGCTGAACCATTACAAATGTCATTGAAGTGATAATATTATTGTCCTTCTCCCCTCAAACGCTTTCTTTGAATCTCTTTGTTGTGAGGATAATGGGAATTGTCTATTAGAATTTGTATCTCTGAAAACCTGTGCTTCTCAAGCGCAGAACCTTTCTCAACATTCTGTTCTTTAGCATTGGGAGGTGTTAGAGTACTCGTGGATACCAAGGGACAGAATCAAAGAGAAGCTGAATGAAACCATTTGGAATGAGGTTGTGTGTGGGTGCAACCAAAGTGTGGAGAAACAATTTACTATTGAAGTCGATGGTCCCCTGGCTGGATCAGGGCTACCTCAAAGGAGAGGATTTTGTGGGAGCAAGAGTGCAGAATGGAGGTAAAGGATGGCAGGCAATGGGAAAGAGGGGCTACTTTGCATGCTGAGCATCCCACAAAATTGACATATGTAAGGATTTTCTGTCACGAGAAGGAAGAAACTGTACTACCGCATATGAAATTATGAGCGGTCTCTTATACAGCTCTATCTCCAAAATTGGCCTTTATTCATCTCTGCTTCATTTCTTTTCACTTCAGGATTCTTATGTCCCGGCACAATTTCTATACATTTGGTTTGATTCCTACAAGTCTAAGCCAGCAGATGATGAAGCAGCCTCACTAAGAGAGTAATGGTACTGTAATTTCAACTACTTATAACAAAAGAATGATTTAGTATTTCAAAGCACCAAGAGGTTCCACAGAAGAATAATTTAGTCCTTCAAGTACCAAGATGCTGACAGGTGAAGTATGTGTGAAGTGTTGGAGGTCAACATCTCCTAATGTCACCTTAAAGAGAGGGCCTTGCATGTGGGTGTGTCCGCCCAGTGTGAGGCTAGGGTAGATGAGAGAGGGCCTGTGTTGTGGGTGTGCCCGCCCCTTGTGAGGTTAGAGTAGGGGAGAGAGGTCCTTCCGGGCCCACTTGCTGCCAGGCACCAGCCCCATTGTGAGGCGCACAGGGCAGGTGGAGTTCACCAGGTGGAGCAGCCCAGTCAGGGCAGGAGCTCAGCCCCTCATGGCTGTATGAGTAGCCCTTATAGGGCATGGAGGAGAGCAGGCAGTCGGCTCTCTTGGAGGGCTACCAGTCGGCCCTACAGGGCTTGTGGTCAGTCCTCATATTGGGGGAGGTGAGTAGGGGTGCAGCCCCCATATAGGGCCTTGTGGAGCCCTGGCCCCCTAGGAGCCCATTTGTAGGGCTGTGTGCCCAGCCCTAGGTGCTGCAGTCGGTCCACCTACCAGCAGGGGTCGGCCCTAGACTACCAGCCGACTGGGGAGAGATTTATAGGCCCCCCCCTCAGCCCTCATTTGTCATCTCTTGGTTGAAGTTCTTGAGCAGTCTTGTCACTCTTGAGCAGCCTGTTGTGCAGAGGTTTTCCCCCAGCCGTAGAGGGGCTTTTGGCAGAGATCTCTTGCAGTTCTCTTGTTTCTCTCTCCCTCTCAATATGGTGTGTGTGAGGTTTGCTCTCTGTCTCTCTCTCCATCTTTGTTCATTTCCGCTGCACTTCTCACATGAAGATGGTTACAAGACCTTGCTCACCGAGTTATGGTGCTTGCCCCAGCCACCTAGTCCTTAGGGTGCATGGCTATACGTGCCAGCTGGACTCAATGTTGGGTCAACATGTTAGGCAGGGGTGTTATCCTGCTTTGTGGTAGGCACTTAGGCATATTAATAAGTACATATGCCTTAAGGCCTTGTGACATTGTGATACTTTTGTGGGAAACTGGAAATTTAATGCCAAGGTGGCATGTGGTCCCCCATCTTTTTCTCCCACAAAACCATTGAGCTCTGGAGGCCAATGGTTTTGTGGGAAAAAAGACTATTCTGAAGCATTTGAGGGTTGAAAACGACATAAAATCCACATTTTCACCAAACATTATGATATTTAACATGGGAATTAGTTTTTCCCATAAAAAATTCCCACCATGTCATTAGGGCTTTAGCTGTTAAAATTGTTGCAATGATCACATCTGTCTATATTGAGTTAGGTGTATCTTTTCTCTCTATTTATTGAAGTGGATGTGCTGGGGTATTCTTACATTGATGCAGTGCCTTCCTTACAGTTGCAAAGATCAGAAGAAGCAAGGAAGCTTATGCAAGGATTGGTTCGAAAATACCCAAACTATGCTGAAGCACATGCAGCCCTGGCTGCTGTCCTTTGGAGTGAGGGTGAACGTGGTAGGGCTGAAGAGCAGTTTTCTGAAGCCACCATTAGGGAACCACTGTATTCTGATATCAGGTGCGCTTCACTTCCTGCAAGGAAACAAAGTTGCTGGTGTGCTTTTTTGGCTAGCTAGCTAATCCTTAATCCTTACGGATCTGCTCTTTGCTACAGGTGGGTTAATTTAGAGCTTCAATGGCCACCAAACATGATTAAAGCCATGGAAACTTTTCTTGCCATAAACTGAAAGGCGAAGAAGCATTTTTGTTATTTATTATTTTTACCCCAACCTCTAACGTGATTGCGGTTGTAAATCATTGTGCATATTGAATTCCCAGATTTGGGACGAGTGGCTGAAGATGCCCTAGCCTATGTTGTGTAAATCTTGGGTCCTTATCCTTGTGCAAAATAGTGAGCCCTTCCCTGGTATCCATTGCCTTATCTTATTCATGATGGGCCCCCATCGTTCGCTTCGGAGCATTTAGTTGCCCATTGAGCAAATCTTAATAGTCTCCGTTAGATGGAAGAGCATTGGATGTTGACATGTGACAGGATTCCAGCCATCCACTGGCTCTTTGTCGTTTGTACATTGACCACAGTTGTTACGAGAGAGAGAGAGAGAGAGAGAGAGAGAGAGAGAGAGCGATGGGAGTGAAATCAAGAAGAGTATTGAGTTCTTTAGCGGATGTGTGAGTGGCTGTTGTTATATTGTGAGAAAAGCAATGAGAGTGGGAGTTCTCAATCCATTTCAAAACTCTTTTATACGAGTATTCTTGGATGCAAGGCACATATACATCCCAAGTTTAGGGCCCAAATAGTGCTCCAATGAAGAGAGATGAAGGCCAACTCCAATGAGCCACTTGTTCACCAGCTGACTATCATCGACATCACCAATTACTCGAAAAAGGATTCTAAAATGCTGACTTAAGGTTGTACTGCTGAACTTAACACTCACTGATTGACATGACTGCATCACGTAGATCGAAAGCAGCACATGCAAAGGAAACACCTTAAAAATGTGTTTTGGGAAGCAACTACTGAACTCATGCATGCAATCTTTCTCAGCCTAAAGTATGATTTTAGTGAAGTGGTGGCATCATATCAAATGACCTTTTCCAATAAAACATCCATTGAATAAGAGGGATAGATGACTTTCAATATACCCCAAAAATACCTTATTCTTTTTGCACCGCCACAAATTGGACTCTCAAATATAGCATTGTTTGTGGATTGATAGGACTTCAGAGCCACGACTTCTACTTTCTTACCCATTGTTGGGGAAATAGAATGGTGAAAGGCCCAACATTTGAGTCTTAACTTGAAAGAAGAAGACAAATATATTCATTCTTGCCTAGAATACTTCACATTGCAAATAAGCTTTTGAAAAGTAACTAACTCACACATCCAATCAATGATGTCCTAGCATAACAATCTAGACCGCAATATGAAGGAATGCAAAAGGTTTCTTTCATGCCTATGAACATTCAAAAAGTGGGCAGCAAGGCTTGTAATTTCCAACCATCCCTGGTCTATGATAAATGTTTGTGCTATCGTGCATGTTGCCTATGATAGGCTGCTGTTATAATGATTCCATATGGGAATGCTCCTCTCGTCAATGTGGGAAAGCTCGTCCACGATAGTAATGCACATGCACCATTGTTTGCCTCCATGAATGGTAAATCATCTCTACATGCTTCTTCACAAACGTTCCCTACTATTTGTATTGAATAAAGAAAAAGGCATGAAAATTTTCTTTTCAAAATGTCAATGCAAGGGGCATACGATGCTCGTTTGACAAGTATGTCTTGTCATCTTCCAATGCTTTCGCCACCTTAACTACATTTGCTTTCATTGGCAAGATGAAAGGCACATTTTCTTAACACATAGGATCCTCTACAATACTAATGAGAAATGGAAGATAGCCACAAGCATGAGTTAGTAATAGAGAATCAAATTTCCACAATGTAAGTAATGACTTACCAAATCCATAGCTGCCAATGCTATTGAACTCTATCTTTGAGCGATCATTCACAAAACGTAATCGATGTGGTGCCATAGTTGCATCCATTGCCCTCTTACTCTTGACGTTAAGTTCCTCCCACCACATGTTTCCCTTGTTCTTGGATGTGCACCCTTGCTCTATACCCGATTGCCTTGACACAACTTGGAAAGTTACCACAACCAATTTTAATTGGTATGCAAAACAAAGAGGACTCATTTGCATGATCTAAGTTTATGAGTGATTCATTTTAACCTTGTAGATTGCTTTCTCAATTCGGGGTTGCTGACAAGCAGGATAATCTAACCACCATATGCAATATACATGCATGCACAATGGCGTGCTGACTAGCTACTAGTATGCAATCTGGGAGGGTAGCCCTATAATCTAGTCCAAGTGAAAGCAGTATCTTCCGAGGCATCAATCAAGAAGGCATGGTCCTTTAGATTGTTCCAAGCTATGAACTCACTTCCCCTTAGTACATTACCTAGCCCGTTCCATCTATCTCTTCTGCTTTCGACCATGTTGAAGTCCCCAAGGCGATAGTGTTGTCTTGTATAAGTTTGCCATCCCACATGAGTATTCTATCTCTGACGGAGTTAGGGGCATAGATTGAGAAGGCCTAGCACGCCAGATTGGGGTGAGTGAAGTCAATCCCTATTCCATTTTGGCCAAACGTGGTTAAGACCCCTCCTACAGCTTAAGACAGTGCTTGGCAACACCCAAAATTGCCCCCCCTCTACCCTCTTCGTGATCAATGCAAAACCACACTCTTTTGTCTCAGTTGCCATCTTAACTTAGGTCCCCCGATTTTAACTTCTTGAAGAGCTAGGAAGTCAGGGTTGAGCCCTCTATCACGGATCCATCTTTTGAGGATTACTGGTTTGAGGTCATTTGACAATCGTTGTACATTTAAACTTAGGAAGGAGAATTTTTCTTGTTTCTGCATCATTGGGTATTACTTCTTTTCTTTTCTTCTTGAAGTTAACGTGCGGCACAAGAGTAAAGCCTCTTGGGTCTTTGGGCTTCTCACTCCGGGGAGCTGAATGTAGACTTCATTTTTTCGCCTGAGTAGCTTTTCTCTCTCTCACCGCGGTGAATAGAGGATCATCTTTCTCCAGGGCTTCATGTTCTCAGCTCGTTCTAATTGAGCTTCAAAACCCTGAGTGTTCTCTATGAACTCTTCTTCCTCTGAGCTTTTTGTTAGCTTTTCCTCAGTGGTCGCACTTGTGTCTACTTGGTTTTTTTTTTCTGGCTTCCCTCCGCTGGACTTTCTCCTTTCCGTGAGTCTTGGTTTTGAGTTCCACTGAAGGGCCTTCTTCTACTTCCACATTCTGGGGGGGAGGACTAGGTGCCTCTGTGCTTTCTTTTCTACGGTTGTTCTTGGATGGATAGTCTTTGATGAAGTGTCCGCCCAGGCCACATAAGAAGCAGGAGTTGGGAATATTCTTGTAAAAGACTTTCTGAATCAATTCCGCTCCATCACCATCTAGAACTCGAATGGCCTTAGGTGGATCTATCGCTAGATTCATCAAGACACAGGGTTGGGGGTTTCCTCTTGGGCTAATAAACCTTTCTGTTTCCAAAGCCAGGAACTAACCCAGCAGGGTGCAGAGGACCTCTACTTGCGGGAAGAGGGAAAGAGGTAGCTTAGGGAATTCTACCCAGATTGGGGCTTTGGAGGGAGATCCCACATCTGAATAGATAGGGGTTGGCTTCTAATGGTCCAAGAGCCCTTCTGAACTACCTATGATGCCATTTCCGTTTTTTCAAAAAGCAAAACAATATATATGTTCTTGAGGAAGCAAACTCTAGTAACATTCTGACCTTTACGAGACCAAAAATTTATAACCCATCCCTCGAGGAATAGTGCAGGTGCTCGAGGACCATGGATATGTCCTACCACCGCACAAGAACAGAGCCACTTCGTGGTTTCATTCAAAATACCATTATGTATCGTTACCGTAGATAGGGAGTTTACTTTTGAAAGAGCTAAGCCTTTTCAGGATTTCCGACTCCTTCTGTGGAGGTGTTAGAGGGTGGATTGTTGAAGATCTTCCTTGCTCTCGGTGAGAGTTGCTCCCATGCCGATTGTTTCGGGGTCACAGGGGCTTTAAACAAGCTTCGACCGCCTCCTTGGATGGCACCCACATAGGTTCCTCTCTGCTGCACCATATGTTGGGGGGGGGGGGCTCCATGAGAAGGACGTTTCTAAGCTTGGCCTACAAACAGAACCGCTTTTGCATTTTGTAATATGCTCATGTCCTATTGCAAGAGTGAAAAACTATCTGGTGTGGACCTGAAGTGCGCCAGTAGTCTCGTGAGGTCCTTGTCAGCTATGTCTTTCTGTAGGATTTGCATGTCTTTATCCTCCAAGTGTAAGGTGAAACCCAATAAGTTGGATAGATCCTCCATCTTGTCTTGTGTTGTTTCCTAAATGTCTACATCTTGCGCATTGGTAGTGTCTTTCTCATGATTGGGACTGGGGGTACCTAGATCTCTGTTGGTGGAGTCACTGTCTTTGGTGGCTTCAGATAGGGAAGCTTTGGGGGTGGCGGCAACCCTATCTCCTCTACCATTGCTAGAGGAGGTCATCGCCACTCTCTCAGAGAGAGTCAACTTTATTTCCATTGCTCTTGCTTTCTTTTGCTTGTTCTTTCTCTCTTTCTTGTAGTCTAGTCAATCAATAGGGAAATGGAGAAGGGCAAGAAAGATCTCAAAGTTAATGAAGCTTGGAGAATTTGATGGAGGTCAGCATTTTTGGTGTTGGAGGAGGCATGATGAGTGGTGCTACAACTTTGTGATGGCTTGTGGATGCTCAGCGTAGGGTAGAGAATAAGCTATGGAGCATTAGCGATGGCCATAGGTAGAATGATGTGCTGGGCCCTCGTCCCGGCAAACTGAAGTTAAGATATGATGGTCCCTACAAGATTGTTGAGGTCTTGGGAGAGGGAACATTCAAATTAGAGGAGATGCATGGGAATGCAGTTCCAAAACCAGTGTTATATGTAGAAAGTTACATGTTTGGATCATATGTGTGTAGTGCCGTATTCCGAATGCGGATATGCTACTTCTTATCGAACTGTGTTCTATCCAGTTCTATGTCTATTCTCTATATGTTGTAGTGACAAAAACATTTATAATACAAGGAATATGCAGTTGTTTGCCTTAATTCGATATCCATGTTGTAATGACTTCTGAGTTAATGTATTCTCTTTGGGAAGTTCTGACTATATCCTCGATGATGCTATATTTCTACTAACAAGTAGATTTCTGGGTTTAATCTCTACCTATTACATACATACTTGCTGGTCAAACCAAAGAGTCCAAGAGAAGAGTCTTGGTCGGAGGTTCCTGAAAATGAGAGTGAAAGCACTATTGCTCGAGTTTGGCCAACGCAGCGTACCCCTTGGAATGAGTTGGATTCATTAGCAAAGTCTACTATTAGACTTCATCTTGCAGAGTTAGTTTATTTCACAGTAGTAAATGAGCAGAGTATGGAAGATTTGTGGAAGAAATTATGTGCCACTTATGAGAAGGAAACTGCCTCTAATAAAGTTTACTTCATGAAGAGGTTGTTTGAGCTGCAAATGAAGGAAGGGGTGTGAAGATAGTGGGAGAGAAGGAAGGAGTCTCACTTGCGGCTTTCTCACATACACAATGGGGGAATAGACACAAAAGGTGGAGGCTGAAAACAGTTTTCCTCTTCTTAGTTGTGAAAGCCAAAAGAACTCTAGTACAAAGAAATAGAAGAACCCTATATGTGGGTCTCAAACCAAACTCAGCTAACTAAGGTGGCATACTAACTGAGCCACGGACTAGAGTACATAAGGATAGTTGTCATCCAGCTATTATTCATGGGCGGTGTACCAACCGCATCTGCAGCTAACAAGTCGGTGACATAAATGCACAACAGTCACCCTGGCATATCACGAGTGGAGCTCGATATCTCAACACTCCCCCTCGAGCTCAATCCCAATTCCTGTACACCAAGCAGGTCTCTGAACTTGCGTAGCTTCTCTACACCCAATGCCTTCGTGAATATGTCAGCTACCTGATCCTCTGTGCTGACATAAACTAGATCAATAAGACCTAGTAAAACCTTCTCCGGCACATAGTGATAATGCACCTCAATGTGCTTTGTTCTAGCATGATAGACTGGGTTATTTCCCAAGTGTATACTGCTCATGTTATCACAATAAATGACAACTGGCCCATCTGTAGGCTGATGCATATCATAAAGTAGCTTATGCAACCAAGCTACCTCACATGCAGCCATTGCTGCACCCCTGTACTCAGCCTCTGTACTCGACAAGGCAACTGTAGGTTGTTTCTTGCTACTCCAAGTGACTACAGCATTCCCGAAAGAGAACACATATCCACTGGTAGATCGTCTATCAGAAATACTACAAGCCCAATCAGCATCAGTGTATCCATGCAACTGTATCTGAACCCCAGCCTCATAAAATAGTCCATACTGCAATGTGGACTTCACATACCTGAGTATGCGTCTAGCCACATCCAAATGCGGTTTCCTTGGAGCCTGCATAAACTGACTTACCAATCCAACAGCATAGCTCAAATCTGGCCTAGTAATAGTCGTATAAATCAACCTTCCTACTATGCGTCTGTACATAATAGGGTCTTCCAAAAGCTCACCTGCATCTACGCTCAGCTTCACATTTTGCTCCAAAGGAATTGAAATAGGCTTACAGCCTGTCATCCCATATTTGGACAGCATGTCCAATCCATACTGCCTCTGCAAGAGCCGTATCCCACTTGGTGATCTAATCACCTCAATGCCCAAGAAATAACGTAGCTCTCCCAAATCCTTCATCTCAAACTTCTACTTCAATAGCATTTTCACATGAAGGATATCTTCATCACTTTCACCTGTGATGATCAAATCATCAACATAAATGACAAGCAGCATAATACCTTTCTCTTTTTTCCCATCTTGCATAGACAAAGGAATTTTACCAATCTGCAAAATAGGATGTGCAGTATCATCACTAGTCTCCACAAATCCTGGTCTTTCCATTTTCCTTGCATCCTGCATCCATTCTGCATGACCTGTCATCTGGTTTGACGCACCTGAGTCAACATAGCATACATCATTGCTTTCTTCTACACTTGTCATAGAATTGGACATGTGCTGCACCATAAACAGATGCTCATTTCTGTCATCACCCTGTCTACTAGAAGATGCATAATTCCCTTGCTGCAATTTTCCATTCATGATGTCATTCTGCTTTTTATAGCAATCTTTAGCCATATGACCCATTTTACCACAGTAGTAGCATGCAACATTGCTATTTGCATTTTGGCCTCTCTGCCATCCACCACGACCTCTTTGGCTCCCCCTGCCTCTAGAGTTACCACGTCCTCCTCCATAGGACTGGTTTTCTTGAGTTTGCTGCATATTCTGATTTCTACCACGGCCTCCAGTTGGCCTACTCTACCTATGCCTCTACCTCTTTCAGCATTTGAGTAGAAGACAGTTTCTTTTGAAGTTCCTCCTGAAGAAGATGCACCACCATTTCTCTGCTCTTTAGAAATTAGAAGAGCAAACAACTCCTCAAAATCAGGAAATTTTTCACGGATGGCAATGGATGTCCGAAACTGTGCATAATCCTTTCCTAGACCATTCAAGGTCACAGAAACTAAATCGTCATCTTCCACTGGCGACCCAATGGAAGCAAGTGCATCTGCAATTTTCTTCACCTTCATGTGGTAGTCATTGATGCTCATATTTTCCTGCACATTGTGCAACTCCTGCCTGAGCTGCATTTTCCTGGCTTGCGTATTTGTGCTGTACATTTTTGCCAAAGTATCCCATGCCTCCTTTGGCGTACTTGCATCCTGAATATGCACAATCATAGAATCTGAAATACTGATAGACAGCCAGTACATGACTTTTCTAGCTCTCTCATGCCATCCTTTAAATGCCTACATTTCCTATTGATTGGGAACATTAGGAAGAATTGGTTCTTCTTCATTTTCTGTAATGAACTCCCAACAGCCTTTTCCCATAAGGAAATTCGTCATTCTAAACTTCCATGCTTGGAAGTTGTTCTTGTCAAGCTTTTCAGTGACAATCTATGAAAGAGAATCAAACGCCATTATAGAACGCTGCAAAATATTCTGTCACTGCAAAAAACACAGCTTCTACCTCACAAGGGCAAATCTGCAAAACTGACAAAAGTGGTATTTGACCACACAGTCACTTCCTAGTGACGATTTTGCATGAACAGGCAATAAGGATGATTCTGTAACTCCCAATATCTTTGCGCACAGGCATACGATGCAATCTCTACGGTAACTTTTTCCCGATCTGCAGAGCAGTGGTCGCACAGCAAAAATAGGGCCTTTTTCTCAGTGCTTGTGGAGAACTTCCGCCTCCAAAACAGGCCACGAAATGGCCTCGAATCAAAAAAATAAAGTCACCCGGTGCTTCGCCCTCTCCCGCAGCATATATTACCCTCTCGCCACACCGCAAAGGGCATCTCAATCTGAGACAATGCACTCTTGCACTTTCCGGCTGTGCTACCTGCAGAGATTTGCTCCCAAACTCGAAAAAGGAAAGCAACACTGGTCCTCTTACCAGGACACCGCAAACTTGGTTTGCTTTCTTAAGCTCCTTACCACAAACCAGGCTCTGATACCATGTGAAGATAGTGGGAGAGAAGGAAGGAGTCTCACTTATGGCTTTCTCAGATACACAATGGGGGAATACACACAAAAGGTAGAGGTTAAAAACATTTTTCCTCTTCTTAGTTGTGAAAGCCAAAAGAACTCTAGTACAAAGAAATAGAAGAACCCTATATGTGGGTCTCAAACCAAACTCAGCTAACTAAGGTGGCATACTAACTGAGCCATGGATTAGAGTACATAAGGATAGTTGTCATCCAGCTATTATTCATGGGCGGTGTACCAACCGCATCTGTAGGTAACAAGTCGGTGACATAAATGCACAACGGTCACCCTGGCATATCACGAGTGGAGCTCGATATCTCAACAAGGGGTGTCCATTGCTTCTCCCTTGAATGAATTCAATATTATTTTCAGCCAGCTTCAAGCTCAGAAGATGGATTTTGATGCAGAGACCAAGGCAATATTTCTCTTGTGTTCATTGCCATTCTCATGGGATACCTCTGCACAGCTGTCAGTAACTCTACACCCAGTGGAGTACTGAAGTTTGATGATGTTGTGGGTAGCTTGTTGGTAGAGGAGATTAGATAGAAGTCTATGGAAGACAACAAAGCATGATGCAACCTTAAATGTGCAAAGGGACATATCACAATTCAGGAGAAGTCCCAAGAAAGTGGGAAGTCTCATAGCAGATAAGAAAAGGAATGCAAATTAGAGCGCAAATAGGAAGGAAGAGAGTCCAAGGGAGGACAAAGGAAAAATGAAGACCGAGGAGATAAATGCAGTCACTGAAAATAGTGACTGACATTCTCTTCATGTCTAGTCTACCTGCAGACTTGCTTTACCAGTTCAGATGATGCATATTATCAGGATTGGATTTTGGATTATGGTGCTTTATTTTATGTTACTCCCCATAGGGAATGGTTCTCCACTTATGACAATGGAAAGACAGGTTGTGTGCATCTTAGAATAACTATGCATGTGACATAGTGGGAGCAGGTGACATAAGGTTTTCTTTTGCAAATGGGTCTGCATTTGTTTTGAAAAATGTGAGACATGTGCCTAAGCTGATCAAGAGTCTCATTTCAGCGGGTCAGCTACATGATGTTGGTTTTCGGACCAGTTCTGGCTTTCAGAGTTGAAAAATTCAGATGGGCTCTATGGTTTTGGCAAGGGGTGCCAAGTGTGGGACATTGTATCCCTTACATGTATCACGGGTGTCTGATCATGTTGTTGCAATAATTGAGCATCCAAGTACTTCTTTGTGGCATTGCAGGTTGGGGCACATGAGCCAAAATGGAATGAAACTCTTATGCCATTTGGGTTATGTACCGCATTTGAGTTTTTTTTATATTCAATTTTGTGAGCACTGTCTCTATGGGAAGCAAACTAAATCAGCCCATAAAAGAAGGGGAAAAAAAGAGCTTGAAAGTCTTGATTTGGTGCATTCAGACGTATGTGGTCCCATGCCTATAAGGTCATTAGGTGGGGTGGAATACTAGGTGACATTTATTGAGACGATGCAACTAGGAAAGTGTGGGATTATGCTATAACTCGGAAGAGCGATGTATTCCAAGTATTTCAGAAATGGCTAGCTTTGGTTGAAAATCAGTCAGGTAGAACGCTTAAATGCCTACGGACTAACAATGGTGGAGAGTATCTCTCTCATGGCTTTCAGCATTTCTATGGTACACATGGGATTGAGAGGGGGCTCACGTCCCCTCATACTCCAGAACAAAATCTAGTTGTAGAGAACAGATGAACGGCACCATTTAGGAAAGGTTGCAATGTATGCTTTCCAATGCAAGTCTTTCTAGTGGTTTTTGGGCTAAGGCAATGAAGACTGTAGTGCATGTGGGATCACCTAGTAAGAGTTTGGATGGTGGTATTCCTGAAGAGGCATGGAGTTCCAAGAAGCCCTCTTACTCTCATTTGCATATATTTGGGTGTGAGGCATATGCACATGTGCCAAAAGAGCTTTGGAAGAAGCTAGATCCTAAGTCTAGGAAATGCATCTTTCTAAGTTATGTTGAAAGTGGAGAGATGGGCTATCATTGCTGGGATCAAGAAGCAAAGAAAATCATACGAAGCCATGATGTGGTCTTCAATGAGAAGAAGATGCATAAAACACCTATGAGGGATGTGGAAATGAGGAGAATCACTTTCTAGGATGTGAATCTACCTGTATATTTTGATAGACAGCAAGTTGTCCATGCATTGAATGTGCAGAAAATGGTGCCACTAGGCACTCCCACAGGTACACAATCAAGGGCAAATGATGGATCATCTATTAGTGGCAATGATGAGCCAAATGTGGCTGATATGAAGATGGAACAGCAAGCTGAAATGCCCTTGAGAAGAACATCTAGAGTGTCTAGACTGCCTGAGAGATTTGTTCTACGGGAAGACTATGTGATGCTTACTGATTGCGGGGAGCCTTCTTGCTACAGAGAGGATATGATGCGCGAGGATCAATGAAAGTGGGAGTATGCTATGCAATCAGGGATGAATTCACTCATGAAAAATAAGACTTGGGACTTGGTTTCTTTGCCACATGGAAAGAAAGCATTGCCATGTAAATGGGCCTACAAGATGAAGGTAATAGGTGAGGATGTGCCTAAGTATAAGGCCCATTTGGTTGCCAAAGGGTTCAAGCAAGAGAAGGGTGTGGAATTTGATGAGATCTTGTCTCTGGTTATGAAGATGACCACACTTAGATGTGTACTTGGACTTGTGGCAACAGAGGATATGGAGCTTATGCAAATGGATGTCAAGACAACATTTTTGCATGGGGATTTGCATGAGGAAATTTACATGGTACAGCCGGAAGGCTTTGAAGAAAAGGGCAAAGAGAATTTGGTTTGCAAGCTGAAAAAGAGTCTCTATGGCCTTAAGCAAGTGCCAAGAGAATGGTATCAGAAGTTTGATGCTTTCATTCGGTCCCAAGGTTTTAGAAGAAGTGAGATTGATGACTGCCTCTACACTAAAAGGGTTAAGGATAATAGCCTGATACTCCTGGCACTTTATGTGGATGATATCTATTGGCTAGCAAGAACACTTATGAGCTGGATACATTGAAGGCCAAGTTGCATGAGGCCTTTGACATGAAGGATTTGGGACCTGTAGGTCATATTCTTTGTATGCGCATCATGTGTGACCAGTATGGAAGGGTGGAAGGCAGTAAGTACTGCATTGCCTCCATATGTGAAAATGAGTCAGGCAGATAGTCCCAAATCAGATGAGGAGAGGGCCATGATGGCCAAAGTTCCTCATGCATCAGCGGTTGGGAGTCTTATGTATGCTATGATAGCTACTAGACCAGACATTGCATTTGCAGTGGGAGTTGTTAGCCGGTACATGGCTAATCTAGGAAAGAGGCATTGGGAGGCAGTTAAGTGCATCATGAGGTACATGAAGGGTACCAAGGAGATGTGTATCTACTTTGGCAGAGGAGAGATGCGTGTACTTGGGTACACAGATTCAGATTATGCAGGGTATGTGGATAGTAGGAGATCCACATCTGGTTATATGTTCA
This sequence comes from Dipteris shenzhenensis, assembly GCF_047967505.1. Taxonomy (NCBI): domain Eukaryota; kingdom Viridiplantae; phylum Streptophyta; class Polypodiopsida; order Gleicheniales; family Dipteridaceae; genus Dipteris; species Dipteris shenzhenensis. The sequence goes on along the minus strand of NC_141622.1, from coordinate 42,283,798 downwards.
CCTTTGCAGGTGGTGCAGTGTCGTGGATGTCTCGCACATAGAAGTGCGTTGCTTTGTCTACCATAGAGGCCGAGTATGTTGCAGCCACAGAGGGTTGCAAGGAGGCTATATGGTTTGATCAGCTAGTGGGAGATTTGGGGATTCATACAGGTGTGCCGGCATTGCATAGTGATTCCATGAGTGCTATATTCAACTAGCACGGAATCCGGTCTTTCATGCAAAGACCAAACACATTGAGGTCAAGTACCATTTCATCAGGGAGGTACTTGAGGAAAAGTGCATAGAGCTTATCAACGTTCATACAAATGATAACCCTGTAGATATGCTTAGTTAGCAGTTTGAGTATTGTCATGTATTGATGGGCATTGGATAGTATGTCCATTAGTTTTTCTCCCTTAAAGGCACATTGGCCTTTAAGTGGGAGGTTGTGGGGGTTAAAGGCCACTGTACCTTAACCCCAGTTATGTACAATACTCAAACACACATATATATGGATGACATAGAAGATTAGGGTGTTTTGCACCCACCAAAAACTTATGTGGCTCTCCCTCTCTCTCACCTTCTCCCATTCCGCTTCCATTGTTGAGATCTCTCAACCACTTGGGCCCATACGGCATCAAGGCATATGCTAATTCTCTCAACCTTTCTTTTGTCTCCAAATGGCTCTTGTGTTATCCATATATGGGATCCAAACGGCTCTTGTATTATCCTCGCCAATTTGGGTGATCCCGGTGACTACTTCTAACGTGAGCCATTTGTGGCTCAAAACCCACAAGGTTTGGACGGGCTAGATCTGTCAACATGCTCAATGGCTATTAAGATGCCCCCCTTCCAGTTGTTGTTGCTGACTGCATTTTGCTGACTGCATTGTAGTAAGTGAGTGGAGAGGATCGTCTGGAATATGGTGTAGTGGTGTAGCTACCGTGGAGTGATCCTTATGAAATAAGGCATGTACTTCTAGAAGTGGGTGGCATGCATATCCTCGAATGTACGAATGGGATGGCCATGGAGATTTTGGACCTTAAGATACATGCGCAAGACCTAGAACTGGGAGGGGCCAATGTCGAGGTCAAAGACAATCTGGTTGTTGAGATTGTGAAGTTTATCGTCGATTGGATGACTATGGGCAGGGAGATCTCAGAACAGCAGGAGGCCTCTATGAAATAGATTGAGTGTCTTGAAATGCAGCATAGATGCTGATGCTAGTTGCATAGCATAGTCGGATTGCAAAAGTAGAGGATTTGTGAGTGTTGTTGTCGTCTTTGTCTAGCATTCGTTTGTGAAGTTTCTATCTTGATCTTCTTTAGAGCTTCTTTACTGCTATCTTTGACTACTATTGAGTCGGACATTGTTCCGCCTTATTTTTGCTTCTTTCTTGAGGTATTGGACCCAGATACTCCTTAACACTTTTGTAGCTCTTTTGACTTGTCCATTGTGTATTGGGTACATTGTGGTGACATTCTCAAGCTTTAGTCTTGCTTCTTTTACTGGCTCTGCATCTTTTGTCATGGTCTTTCTTTGTCATGCACCAATTGCTATAAAAATAGATTGTCAGAGCATTGTCAGATTATTTCACGATCTTCTTGACTACAAACTTCCTTCTTGGCTCCACAAGTTCAGCCGGTGCAGTCTTCTTGTGATTTTGTGTGGTTCTTTGGGAATGGGTTGAATTGTATTCGATTATCATCTCCTCTATTGTTGAAGATGACTTTTTTGTTGTTGCAGCAGCCTAATTGCTCGTCACATCCATGTTTCTCTTGTCACATCCGCGTTTGCTTACCACATGAAGAGAGTGGGAGAGAAGTAAGGAGTCTCACTTGCAGCTTTCTCACATACACAATGGGGGAATACACACAAAGGTAGAGGTTGAAAATAGTTTTCCTCTTCTTAGTTGTGAAAGCCAAAAGAACTCTCTCTAAGTACAAAAGGAATAGATAAACCCCATGATGAGATATCGAGCTCCACTCGTGATATGCCAGGGTGACCATTGTGAATTTATGTCATCGACTTGTTAGCTGTAGATGCGGTTGGTACACCGCCCATGAATAATAGCTGGATGACAGCTATCCTTATGTACTCTAGTTCGTGGCTCAGTTAGTATGCCACCTTAGTTAGCTGAGTTTGGTTTGAGACCCACATATAGGGTTCTTCTATTTCTTTGTACTAGAGTTCTTTTGGCTTTCACGACTAAGAAGAGGAAAACTGTTTTTAGCCTCCACCTTTGTGTGTATTTCCCCATTGTGTATGTGAGAAAGCCGCAAGTGAGACTCCTTCCTTCTCTCCCACTATCTTCACATGGTATCAGAGCCTGGTTCGTGGTAAGGAGCTCAAAAAAGCAAACCAAGTTCACGGTGTCCTAGTAAGAGGACCAGTGTTACTTTCCTTTTTCGAGTTTGAGAGCAAATCTCTGTAGGTAGCACAGCCGAAAATTGCAAGAGTGCATTGTCTCAGATTAAGACGCCCTTCGCAGTGTGGCGAGAGGGGTGTGGCGAGAGGGCAGTATACGCTGCGGTATCAGGCTAAGCCCTTGGTGACTTTATTTTTTTGATTCGAGGCCATTTCGGGGCCCGTTTTGGAGGCGGAAGTTATCTGCAAGCACTAAGAAAAAGGCCCTATTTTTGTTGTGCGACCACTGCTCTGCAGGTCGGTGAAAAGTTACCATAGAAATTGCATCATATGCCTGTGCACAAAGATATTGGGAGTTACAGAATCATCCTTATTGCCTGTTCATGCAAAATCGTCACTAGGAAGTGACTGTGTGGTCAAATAACACTTTCGTCACTTTTGCAGATTTGCCCTTGTGAGGCAGAAGTTGTGTTTTTTACAATGGCAAAATATTTTGCAGTGTTCTATAATGGCGTCTAATTCTCTTTCACAGATTGTCACTGAAAAGCTTGACAAGAACAACTTCCAAGCATGGAAGTTTAGAATGATGAATTTCCTTATGGGAAAAGGCTATTGGGAGTTCATTACAAGAAATGAAGAAGAACCAGTTCTTCCTAATGTTCCCAATCAACAGGAAATGCAGGCATTTAAAGGATGGCATGAGAGAGCTAGAAAAGTTATGTACTAGTTGTCTATCAGTATTTCAGATTCTATGATTGTGCATATTCAGGATGCAAGTACGCCAAAGGAGGCATGGGATACTTTGGCAAAAATGTTTAGCACAAATACGCAAGCCAGGAAAATGCAGTTCAGCAGGAGTTGCATAATGTGCAAAGAGAAAATATGAGCATCAATGACTACCACATGAAGGTGAAGAGAATTGCAGATGCACTTGCTTCCATTGGGTTGGCAGTGGAAGATGATGATTTAGTTTCTATGACCTTGAATGGTCTAGGAAAGGATTATGCATAGTTCTAGACATCCATTGCCATCCGTGAAAAATTTCCTGATTTTGAGGAGTTGTTTGCTCTTCTAATTTCTAAAGAGCAGAGAAATGGTGGTGCATCTTCTTCAGGAGGAACTTCAAAAGAAATTGTCTTCTACTCAAATGCTGGAAGAGGTACAGGCAGAGGTAGAGCAGGCTGATCCGGAGGCCGTGGTAGAAATAAGAATATGTAGTAAACTCAAGAAAACATGTCCTATGGAGGTGGACGTGGTACTCTAGAGGCAGGGGGAGCCAAAGAGGTCGTGGTGGATGGCAAAGAGGCCAAAATGCAAACAGCAATGTTGAATACTACTACTATGGTAAATTGGGTCATATGGCTAAAGACTGCTATAAAAAGCAGAATGACATCATGAATGGAAAATTGCAGCAAGGGAATTATGCATCTTCTAGTAGACAGGGTGATGACAGAAATGAGCATCTATTTATGGTGCAGCACATGACCAATTCTGTGACAAGTGCAGAAGAAAGCAATGATGTGTGGTATGTTGACTCAGGTGCATCAAACCACATGACAGGTCATGCAGAATGGGTGTAGGATGCAAGGAAAATGGAAAGACCAGTATTTGTGGAGACTGGTGATGATACTACACATCCTATTGTGCAGATTGGTAAAATTCCTTTGTCTATGCAGGATGGGAAAAAGAAATACCTATCTGATGTATTTCATGTCCCAAATATCATCGAGAACCTGGTTTCTGTTGGTCAAATTATTGAGCAGGGCTTGCAAGTCAGATTTAATCCTCATGGATGCTTTGTTGAGGATATGAAAAATAACGGTCGCTTGATAGCAAAAGGAAAGAAGAAGAGTAGGATGTTTACGTTGGATGCGGACATGCCTGAATTGAGTGCAGCAATGTTTGCACATGGGACCGGTGTAGTTGCAGATATTGATATCTGGCATAAACGCATTGGTCATGTTAATGTACAGTGACTTAAATCAATGCAGGCCCAAAATATTATTGCAGGATTGCCTAAATTCAAGGTTGCAGAAATGCATAAGATATGTGAAGCCTGTCAATTTGGAAAACAAGCAAGGAAACCATTTCCTAGACATGTTCAAGAGAGTAAGAAGCCATTGGAATTAATCCACTCTGATGTGTGGACTACTAAAGCTGCATCTATTGGAGGCTGTCATTATTTTGTCACTTTTATTGATGACTACAGCAGAAAAGTTTGGGTGTATTTTATGAAAAAGAAAAATGAAGTGTTTGGGCATTTCAAAGCTTTTAAAGCTATGGTTGAAAAAGAAACAGGCCAGCAAAAAAAATGCCTAAGGTCAGATGGAGGGGGAGAGTATCTCTCAAATGAGTTTGCAAGGTTCCTGCAAGAGCATGGCATAAAGCAGCAATATTCATGCAGTCATACCCCACAACAAAATGGACTTGCAGAAAGGAAAAATAGGCATATTGGAGAGGTATCTCGGGCCATGCTAAATGAAAAAGACCTACCAGATTATTATTGGGCTGAAGCAATTGCTACAGCAGTTTACATAATGAACAAGACTCCCACTGTAGCAATACATGGCATGACGCCAGAGGAGATGTATACTGGTAGGAAACCATATATTTCTCATTTGAAAATTTTTGGTTGCATTGCCTATGTTCATGTGCCAGATGAGTTGAGGCCCAAGTTGGATCCAAAAGCTGAGAAGTGCATCCTTATTGGTTATTCTCTGCAGCAGAAAGGGTAGAGATGCTATAACCCTTCTACTCGTAAGTTTACAGTGAGCAGAGATGTTATTTTTTATGAGATGAGCAGTTGGTATAAACCAGTAAATGTGATTGATGATGTAGATGCACAAAATGGTAATGCTGCTGCACAGAAATCACAATAGCAATCACAAAATATTAGTGGACCTGGCGTGTCCTCTAGCAGTGGTTCACATACTTCACCATGGACAGGCAGATTGAGATCAGGAGAATCTCCTCAAAGCAATGCAAATAGTGGTATGTAGGTATCATGAAAAGGAAAAGAGAAGGTAGATCAGCCCATGTTTGATGTGAATGCAGGTCACTCTTATGTGGATGGTGAATCCAGTGGCTCAAAACAGAGCCTTGATGATGAGTTGGGTATTCCTTCTGTTGTTACACCTGGAGTAAGAAAGACCACGGATGTTTTGAGAGCACCTGGAAGTGCGCCTATCTTGCACAGGTCTACAAGAGCTAGGTATCCTGTGGATAGGCTGAAATATGATGGATTTACAGCCATTCACTATGCCTATATGGTCAAAGTGATACAGGGACCAGAACCCACTTCTTTTGAGCAAGCCATGGGAAAAGAAAAATGGGAGAAAGCCATGGATGAAGAAATGGATGCCTTGGAAGAAAATGCTACATGGGAATTGGTGCCTTTGCCTAAAGACAAGAATGCAATTGGCTGTAAGTGGGTTTATAAGGTGAAGCACAATGCAGACAATGCAAATGGTTCTATGAATAGATACAAGGCAAGATTAGTTGTCAAGGGGTATGCACAGACATGTGGCATTGATTATGAAGAAACATTCACTCCAGTTGCAAGGATGGTAACCGTAAGAGCAGTCATTGCTATGGCTGCATCAAAGGGATGGTCTTTACATCTGATGGATGTAAAGAATGCCTTCTTGCATGGTGATTTGCAAGAAGAGGTCTTTATGGAGCAACCACCAGGTTATGTTCATGCTATTCATCCTGAGTTTGTTTGCAGGAGGTTGAAGAAAGCCTTGTATGGCTTCAAGCAAGCACCTAGAGCATGGTCTGACAAGATAGAGCAATATCTTATCGCTATTGGCTTCCAAGGCAGATTTCTCACTTTATGTGAGAAAAACAGAGAAAGGTATTATGCTGCTTGTCATTTATGTTGATGATTTGATCATCACAGGTGATAGTGATGAAGATATCCTTCATGTGAAAATGCTATTGAAGCAGAAGTTTGAGATGAAGGATTTGGGAGAGCTGCATTATTTCTTGGGCATTGAGGTGATTAGATCACCAAGTGGGATACAGCTCTTGCAGAGGCAGTATGGATTGGACATGCTATCCAAATATGGGATGACAGGCTGTAAGCCTATTTCAGTTCCTTTGGAACAGAATGTGAAGTTGAGCGCACATGCAGGTGAGCTTCTGGAAGACCCTACTATGTACAGACCCATAGTAGGAAGTTTGATTTATATGACTATTACCAGGCCAGATTTGAGCTATGTTGTTGGATTGGTAAATCAGTTTATGTAGGCTCCAAGGAAACTGCATTTGGATGCAGCTAGATGCATACTCAGGTATGTGAAGTCCACATTGCAGTATGGACTATTTTATGAGACTGTGGTTCAGATACAGTTGCATGGATACACTGATGCTATTTGAGCTGGTAGTATTTCTAATAGATGATCTACCAGTGGATATGTGTTCTCTTTTAGGAGTGCTGCAGTCACTTGGAGTAGCAAGAAATAGCCTACAGTTGCCTTGTCGAGCACAGAGACTGAGTACAGGGATGCAGCAATGGCTGCATGTGAGGTAGCTTGGTTGCATAAGCTACTTTATGATATGCATCAGTCTATAGATGGGCCAGTTGTCATTTATTGTGACAACATGTGCAGTATACACTTGGCAAATAACCTAGTCTATCATGCTAGAACAAAGCACATTGAGGTTCATTATCACTATGTGCTGGAGAAGGCTTTACTAGGTCTTATTGATCTAGTTAATGTCAGCACAGAGGATCAGGTAGCTGATATATTCATGAAGGCATTGGGCACAGAGAAGCTGCGCAAGTTCAGAGACCTGCTTGGTGTGCAGGAATTGGGATTGAGTTCAAGGGGGAGTGTTGAGATATCGAGCTCCACTCGTGATATGCCAGGGTGACCGTTGTGCATTTATGTCACCGACTTGTTAGCTGCAGATGCGGTTGGTACACTGCCCATGAATAATAGCTAGATGACAACTATCCTTATGCACTCTAGTTTGTGGCTCAGTTTGCCACCTTAGTTAGCTGAGTTTGGTTTGAGACCCACATATAGGGTTCTTCTATTTCTTTGTACTAGATTTCTTTTGCCTTTCACAACTAAGAAGAGGAAAACTATTTTCAACCTCCACCTTTGTGTGTTTGTGTATGTGAGAAAGCCGCAAGTGAGACTCCTTCCTTCTCTCCCACTATCTTCACACCCTATATGTGGGTCTCAAACCAAACTCAGCTAACCTAGGCGGCATACTAGAGTACATAAAGATACCTGTCATCCAGCTATTATTCATGGGCGGTGTACCAACCGCATCTGTAGCTAACAAGTCGGTGACATAAATGCACAACAACGGTCACCCTGGCATATCACGAGTGGAGCTCGATATCTCAACACTCCCCCTCGAGCTCAATCCCAATTCCTACACACCAAGCAGGTTCGTGAACTTGTGCAACTTCTCTGCACCCAATGCCTTCGTGAATATGTCAGCTACCTGATCCTCTGTGCTGACATATGACATAAACTAGATCAATAAAACCTACTAGAACCTTCTCCCGCACATAGTGATAATGCACCTCAATGTGCTTTGTTCTAGCATCATAGACTGGGTTATTTGCCAAGTGTATACTGCTCTTGTTGTCACAATAAATGATAACTCGCCCATCTGTAGACTGATGCATATCATAAAGTAGCTTACGCAACCAAGCTACCTCACATATAGCCATTGCTACACCCCTGTACTCAGCCTTTGTGCTCGACAAGGCAACTGTAGGATGTTTCTTATCGCTCCAAGTGATTGCAGCACTCCTAAAAGAGAACACATATCCACTGGTAGATCGTCATCAGAAATACTACCAGCCCAATCAGCATCAGTGTATCCATGCAATTGTATCTGAACCACAGTCTCATAAAATAGTCCATACTGCAATGTGGACTTCACATACCTCAGTATGCGTCTAGCCGATCCAAATGCGATTTCCTTGGAGCCTGCATAAATTGACTTACCAACCCATCAGCATAGCTCAAATCTGGCCTGGTAATAGTCATATAAATCAAACTTTCTACTATGTGTCTGTACATAGTAGGGTCTTCCAGAAGCTCACCTGCATTTGCGCTCAGCTTCACATTCTGCTTCAAAGGAACTGAAATAGGCTTACAGCCTGTCATCCCATATTTGGACAGCATGTCCAATCCATACTGCCTCTGCAAGAGCCATATCCCACTTGTGGATCTAATCACCTCAATGCCCAAGAAGTAACGTAGCTCTCCCAAATCCTTCATCTCAAACTTCTGCTTCAATAGCATTTTCACATGAAGTCACTATCACCTATGATGATCAAATCATCAACATAAATGACAAGCAGCATTATACCTTTCTCTACTTTTCTCACATAAAGTGAGAAATCTACCATGAAAATCTGAAAGCCAATAGTGACAAGATACTGTCCTATCTTGTCAGACCATGCTCTGCGTGCTTGCTTCAAGCCATACAAGGTTTTCTTCAACCTGCAAACAAACTCAGGATGAACAGCATGCACATAACCTAGTGGCTGCTCCATATATACCTCTTCTTGCAAATCACCATGCAAGAAGGCATTCTTTACATCCATTTGATGTAAAGACCATCCCTTTGATGCAGCCATAGCAATGACTGCTCTTACGGTTACCATCCTTGCAATCGGACTGAATGTTTCTTCATAATCAATGCCATATGTCTGTGCATACCCCTTGACAACTAATCTTGCCTTGTATCTGCTCACAGAACCATCTGCATTGTGCTTCACCTTATAGACCCACTTGCAGCCAATTGCATTCTTGTCTTTAGGCAAAGGCACCAATTCACATGTAGCATTTGGTTCCAAGGCATCCATTTTTTCATCCATGGCTTTCTCCCATTTTCCTTTTCCCATGGCTTGCTCAAATGAAGTGGGTTCTGGTTCATGTATCACTTTGACCATATAGGCATAGTGAATGGCTGTAAATCCATCATATTTTAGCCTATCCACAGGATACTTACCTCTGGTACACCTGTGCAAAATAGGCTCACTACCAGGTGCTCTCAAAACATCCCTTGGCTTCCTTACTCCAAGTGTAACAATAGAAGGAATACCCAACTCATCATCAAGGCTCTGTTCTGAGCCACTGGATTCACCATCCACATAAGAGTGACCTGCATTCACATCAACCATGTGCTGATCTACTTTCTCTTTTCCCTTTCATGATACTTGCATACCACTATCTACATTGCTTTGAGGAGATTCTCCTAATCTCAATCTGCCTATCCATGGTGAAGTATGTGAACCACTGCTAGAGGACACTACAGGTCCATTAATATTTTGTGATTGCTGTTGTGAATTCTGTGCAGCATTACCATTTTGTGCATCTACATCATCAATCGCATTTACTGGTTTATACTAGCTGTTCATCTCATAAAAAACATCTCTGCTCACTCTAACTTACGAGTAGAAGGGTTATAGCATCTATATCCTTTCAGTTGCAGAGAATAACCAATAAAGATGCACTTCTCAGCTTTTGGATCCAACTTGGATCTCAACTCATCTGGCACATGAACATAGGCAATGCAACTCAACTCATCTGGCACATGAACATAGGCAATGCAACCAAAAACTTTCAAATGAGAAATATCTGGTTTCCTACCAGTATACCTCTCCTCTGGCGTCATGCCATGTACTGCTACAGTGGGAGTCCTGTTCATTATGTAGACTGTTGTAACAACTGCTTCAGCCCAATAATAATCTAGCAGGTCTTTTTCATTGAGCATGGCACGAGATACCTCTCCAATATGCCTGTTTTTCCTTTCTCCAAGTCCATTTTGTTGTGGGGTATGACTGCATGAATATTGCTGCTTTATGCCATGCTCTTGCAGGAACCTTGTAAACTCATTTGAGAGGTACTCTCCCCCTCCATTTGACCTTAGGCATTTTATTTGTAGGCATGTTTCTTTCTCAACCATAGCTTTAAAAGCTTTGAAATGCCCAAACACTTCACTTCTCTTTTTCATAAAATACACCCAAACTTATCAATAAAAGTGACAAAATAATGATAGCCTTCAATAGATGCAGCTTTAGTAGTCCACATATCAGAGTGGATTAATTCCAATGGCCTCTTACTCTCTTGAACATGTCTAGAAAATGGTTTCCTTGCCTGTTTTCCAAATTGACAGGCTTCACATACCTTATGCATTTCTGCAACCTTGAACTTAGGCAATCCTACAATAATATTTTAGGCTTACATTAATTTAAGTCGCTATACATTAACATGACCAATGCGTTTATGCCAGATATCAATATCTGCAACTACACCGGTCCCATGTGCAAACATTGCTGCACTCAATTCAGGCATGTCCGCATCCAACGTAAACATCCTGCCCTTCTTCTTCCCTTTTGCTATCAAGCGACCTTTATTTTTCATATCCTCAACAAAGCATCCATGAGGATTAAATCTGACCTGCAAGCCCTGCTCAACCATGAGGTGATTAATTAGATTAATTAATTTAGCTTGAGATCATATAATTAATAGGTTAATTAGATTGATTGGATTAATAGATCTTTTTGATTAGGTTGGTTTATTAGATTAATTTGATTCATTGGATAATTTTGTTGCTTTACTTCACTTAATTAATTTAGCTTATTGCAAGGTAATTAGTTAAATTACATTTTCTTACTTGAGCAACATGGCATTGGCTAAAAGAAGTTTGGTGGTTCTTTATAAGAAAACTCCAAGTAGTTCATTGGCTACATAAGCCTTTATAAGACCATTTAGATCCATATGAACCATGTAGGTTCGTTTGTGCGCACATAGCATTAAAATTTGTAATCTAATTATATATTAAAAGAAAGAAAGAGGACATTTCTCTCTAGGGCTTTTGTCTGCTTCAACTATGAGCTCCACTATTGGGATAAAAGCTTTCCTTGAGATAAAATTTGCATACATCTACATGGAAAACTATTCCACCTTGACATTGAACTATAGACTTCTTGTAAAAAGCTATAAGGTTCTTGTAATGACCACACTGAATTGACTAGGCTACATAAGCATTTTTAAGACCATATAGCTCCATGTGGTTCCTTACAAGGACCATCTACTTATTTATATCAACCATGTAGGTCCATTTATATGCAGATAGCAGTACAATTTCTAGGCTAATTATTTATCAAACAAGAAAGAAAGAGGCCATATCTGTCCAAGGCTTTTGCCTCTTTTAACTATGAATTCCACTACTGGGAAAGATGCTGGTATAATCCAGTGGATGCCTCAAGATAAACTGTACATACACCTACACGGACAACTATCCTACTCTGACATGGAACTATATGGTACTTGTGAAAAGACACAAAGTCCTTATAGTGACTGCACCAAATTGACTATTGTTGTAAGGAATTACAAGGTCCACATTGTCTTGTGAAGGCTTATATATTGTTCCACAGTTATGGCAAGCAAATGCAAGACTAAGACCAAAGGCCTAGGCCCATTCATTCACTAAGTACATGCACTGCTAAGGTTGAAGCCACCACGACTGGTTAACTATTCTAGTTTGGGTAAATATAATTAATCGATTACCTAGATTCATTAAATTTATTGATTTTTTAACAGTCTTCGTTGGCCGGTTAATTAATTGATTTACTCTCTCTCTCTCTCTCTCTCTCTCTCTCTCTCTCTCTCTCTCTCTCTCTCTCTCTCTCTCTCTCTCCCTCCCTCCTTCCCTCCCTCCCTCTCTCCCTCCCTCCCTGTCCCTCCCTCTCTCTCTCTCTCTCTCTCTCTCTCCCTGATATTTAGACCCTATTAGCCGAACACATTGTTTCCTATTGTGCTTCCTTGGGTCTAGTATGGCATAGGATGCTTCTCGTTTTGGTGGGGTAGCAATTTGTGAAATGATTTTACATTTCTATGCTAATTAGTATGATGCTTTGTGAAATGATTTTACATTTCTATGCTAAATACTATGATGCTTTGTCTTTTTAGTCAAGATAATATTTGGGCATGCCTACATGTTTCTTGTACTTTACAGAGAGAGAGGGGTGAAATGACAAAGAAGAGAGGCTCTTTGAAAAATCTATGAGGTCCTTGTAATGACCACATTGAATTGGCTAGGCTGCATAAGTCTTTCTAAGACCATATAGATCCATATAGGTCCTTATAAGGACCATCTACTTCCTTATATGAACCATGTAGGTCCATTTATATGCACATAGAATTAAAATTTTAGGCTAAATATTTATCACGAGAAAGGAAGACCACGTATCTTCGTGGGGCTTTTGCCTCTTACAAACTCCACTACTAGGATAGATCCATTGGACTCCTGAAGGTAAAGTTTGTGTGCACCTACATGGCGAACTATCCTCCTTTGACACGGAGCTATATGGTTTTTTTATAAAAGCTACAAAGTTCTTACAATGGCCACACTGAATTGACTATCATTGTAAGGAATTACGAGGTCCACAGTGTCCAGTATAGACATATGTTCGAAAGTTATGGTCAGCAAATATAAGACTAAGACTAAGGGCCTATGCCCATTCATTCACTAAGTACATGCACTACAAGGCTCAAGCCATTGCAACTGATTAATTGATCTAGTCTGGGTAGATATAATTAATTGCTTACTTAGATCAATTAAATTAATAGACCTTATTAATTAGATTAGTTGTCTGGTTAATTGATTGATCTACTCTCTCTCTCTCTGTCTCCCTCCCTCCCTCTCCCTCCCTCTCTTGCTCTCTCTCTCTCCCCCCCTCCCTCTCCCTCCTCCTCTCTCTCTCTCTCTCTCTCTCTCTCTCTCTCTCTCTCTCTCTCTCTCTCCCCTCCCTCCCTCCCTCCCTCTCTCACTCGCTCTCTCTCTCTCCCTCTCTCTCTCTCTCTCTCTCTCTCTCTCTCTCTCTCTCTCTCCCTCCCTCCCTCTCTCTCCCTCCCTCCCCCCCCCCCTCTCTCTCTCTCTCTCTCTCTCTCTCTCTCTCTCTCTCCACCTCCCTCCCTCCCTCTCTCTCTCTCTCTCTCTCTCTCTCTCTCTCTCTCTCTCTCTCTCTCTCTCTCATAGTTAGACTCTAGCCAGGATACTTCTTATTGTGCTTCCTTGGGTCTTTTATGGCATAGGATACTTCTTATCTTGGTGGAGTAGTAATTTGTGGAATGATTCTACATTTCCATGTTAATTAATATGATGCTTTGTCTTCTTTGTCAGGTAAATTTTTGGGCTCGTTCCTAGATTTTTGGTAAGTCCTTAAAATTTGGCATCTGAGGGTTTAAAAATAAAATGTTCAAGGTTTTTGTGTTTTTTAATGACATGGAATGCTCCTATTCTAGTGGAGTTTCGATTTGTTTTATGTGTGTTTTAATTAATATATAACTTTGCATGTCCAGTTTTCTCTAGCACAAGTTCATTTGTCACGTGCCATTGTACACTCTTCTTGTGCTTTGGGGTATTCCCTGGAAAGATTACTCAAGTGGCACTTGGAATTGGCATGGCGCTCATGTGCACATTTGTTTGTTGTTTACCATGGTGTTAAAGAGTTTTAAATTAAGAAGCCACGTGTGTTTTAAAAAAAATACTGGGTAGGGCATGAGATACTTCCTATTTTGGTGGAGTTGCAACTTGCAAGGTTATTTTGCATTTGCGGTTTGAGTAATGTAGCACTTTTCCCTTTCAGTTCACTCAAGCACAAGCTTGTTTGTCATGTGCTATCATGTACTTTTCTTGTGCTTTAGAGTATTCCTTGAAAGGTTTGCTCAAAATGGCACATGGAAAGTGCATAGAGCACATGTGCTCGATTGTACGTTTCTATAAAAATTAAAAATTTGGTTTATGCTTTACACGGAACACAATATCATCTCCATACTAATTAATATAATACTTTGTGCTTCTTACTTTGATGGAGTTGCAATTTGTGGATCAATTTCATATTTGCCTGTTATTTAATGTAAAACTTCCGTATGCCTCAGAGGGGGAGAGAGCTAGCAAGAGAAAAGAGAAAGGATTTTGGTGTGGTGTGTCGGTGGGGGTGTCTAGACTCTGAAATTCCAATTAAATATTGACATCATAATTATCTATTATGTATTATTTATGTTCTTTGGAGTATTCCTAACCCAAGGGTTTACTCAAATTACACATGGAAGTTGCATGTATGTGTGCTCAATCCTTGGGTGATCTCATCTACCAGTGCACAAATTTGTTCATTGTATGCCATCATGTGCTCTTCCTATGCTTTGGGGGATTCCTTGTTTGGGCATCACTTGCTATGGGTTGCAACTTGCTAAGCGATGTTACATTTGCAAGTTCATTTGTTATGTGCCACTGTGTACTGTTATGGATAAATTTGACCAAAGTAAAAAGGCATAAATATGAGTGTGTGCTTGTATGTGTGGCAATAGTATAATAAAATATGGTGTGCATAGGGCCCAGGGTTGAGGTGGCAGGGCATGACCATGTGCCACCCTTCCATATAAGAGGACCCATAAGGTGTGTTGTACATAATCCATGGTAGTAATATTATAAAATGTAAGGTGGCATGATTCCTCCATGTGCCACCCCTCCTCCTAGGCGGTCCCATGCCTATATTTAGTGAGATATGGCCTAAAGTCCATGAGAGAAGTAATATAAAATAGGTGGAGATGGATATTATATTGGATTATTCCCTCCATGTAGGATAGGCCCATGTGGGGGGGGTATAGATAGTCCAAGAATGCAAGTTAAATAATGAGGAAAGTAGGATGAGGTGGCAAGATTCCTTGTGCTAACCCTCCACTTGTCCTCCTAGATGTTTGAACGTATTATAAAATTGGGAAGAGACCAAGGGAGTATCATAGACTTGGGATATGGGAGTTGATATATGTGGAAAAATGTGGCCAAGCGTTATCGCACACAATTGAGAGTTCGTAACCACCTCGCCCACATGGGAGACTCTTCCACACACACCATGCATGTGGGAGGATGCATTTATTGGGAGAGACCCTCTCTCTTGGCTATAAAAGGAGGGGGCTACTCCTTGATGGAGCACGCTCATTCTTGTAAAAGTCTCCCTCTTCATTCCCTCCCCTTCTAATCCCTTTTTCCCTCCCATGATAATGTTTCACCCTCACGTTCTCCTTTCCTCTATGGCCCTTAAGCGTCACCATGCTTAGTGTCTAGCCTCTTGTCCTGATTTCTTTTCTAGGTAACAGAATTGGTGTGGCTATTGGGATCGAAATCTCCATGGCTAGTGGTGTAAAACATGTTACTCCTACGACTGGGTGTGGCTCTGCGGCCTCTTCTGTGCACAGTTCTCTACTTTTACACCTCCAGACTGCGTGCCTTCCCTGTCTCTACGGCTGCAAAACCTCCCTGCTTCTGCGCTTCCCCAGTCTGCTTGCTTTCTGCTCGCGGTTCCTATGTGTATTCTGGCTGGCAAATCTTCTTCTCGTACTGGTCGCATCTGCAAAACTGTAACATTCGTGCTCCCTCTGAGTTTCTACGTGCGCATTCGCGCGTCTACCGTGTATACCCGCGTGCATCGCGAACAGATCGCGATGATTTTTTGGGCTCCTGCATCTTCTGGTCGCGGACAGTTTTTTTGCAAAACTGTAACAAATCCCACGCGATATGTGGATTGAGCGGCCATGCTCCTGGACCATTTAATTGCCACGCAGGAGGGCAATGCCGGATTTCGAGTTGAAATGACTCTGCATGTGTTGGACTACCTTGTAGTGGGAGCAAGTGATGAATTCCACCTCAAGCTTAAATGGGAGAATCCAAAAACTATGGTGCTAGCACATGAGATTGCTCAAAAGTTTGATAAAGTTCAGTCTAACCCCGCTTCAAAGAAGATGATTGTCCCTCCGCAACCCCCTCCGCTCTGGCAACAACAACCTAGGGGGTCCACCCCAGGGGCATACTCCCATCCCCCATCAGGGATGGGACGTATCCACCGCCTCCACCTCAAATGTATGGTCCTCACTTAGATGCTTACCCTCAACAAGATGTATATCCTCACCCTCCGCCTGGAAGATTCCCCAGCCTCGCCCACGAGCCCCCTTCCTTTCTACTCCCTCGGCCCCTCCAGCTAAAGAGGCCCCTCCTGCTAAAGAACCTGGAGTCAATGACCTAGCCAAGGCCCTAAATGATCTTCGGCTTGAGATGGTGGGCATCAGAAATCAAGCCAGGTAGCAGATGGTCAATGCCTCGCCACCCTGGGAGTCATTGAGGATTTGCCCATCACTGTCAATGGGTTGACTACCATCATCAATTTCTATGTAGTGGACATCGAAGATATAGGCAGGAGTTACCTAGCCATACTCGGGAGACCATGGTTGAGAAAGAGTGATGCAGTCAGTTATCGGAAGACAGGACACATGTCTTTTGGTGCTTCAAAGAAGAAGATCTCGATACAACCAAGTGCCACGGAACCAGAAGAAGAAGAGGAGCAAGAGAGTGATACTCTCTCATCCTCGGTGTTTGAATCAATGGAAGAATCAGACGGGGGGGAGGAGTTCTCAGAAGAGAAAGTTTACATGATGGGGGTGTCTCCGACCCCGCCACCTGCAGAAAAGGTAACAGCTAGTCCTCAACAACTTGAATCTATGCTTTCCCCAGACCTCACTCCAAGTGAGAAAGACGAGTTCCTAGAAATGTTCAAAGATTTCCATGACCTCTTTGCAACTAGCTACCACCACCTTCGCCGTGTGACTGCCTTAGAGCACAAGATAGAGTTGAAGCCTGATGCGAAGCTTGTGGCTCAGAAGTATCGGAGATTAGGACCCCTACAAGCCGATGCTTTGCGCTCAGAGTTGTAGAAACTTGTAGAAACTGGGTTTATTGTTCCAGTTTACAATATTGAATGGGTTTCACCAGTGGTAGTCACCCCAAAGAAAAACAAGTGGCAGGTCTACATTGACTATAAGAAACTCAATGCAGCCACCAAGAGGGACCACCATCCTCTTCCCTTTCAAGACCTCATTCTTGAGAAGGTAAGTGGTCATGAGATGTATACTTTCTGTGATAGTTACTCTCGGTTTTATCAAATCATAATTGCCGAAGATGTCCTTAAAACCACATTTGCCACACCCTGGGAGACATTTGCATTCAAAGTAATGCCATTTGGCCTCACCAATGCTCCTGCTACCTTTCAAAAGATTTATGCAGATGGTGTTTGCTCCTTATTTGGGGGATTTCTTGGAGGTGTATTTAGATGATTTCTGTATATTCTCGTCACGTAAGGAGCACATCATGAAGGTTGGGTTGGCCTTCCAAAGGGTCAATGATGCGAATTGCACCCTCAACCCTGATAAATGCACCATTGGAGCCACTCAAGGGAGGATACTGGGACATATTGTCTCATCTAAGGGCGTCAAGCCTGACCCCGAGAAGGTAGAAGCTATCCTCAAGCTCTCCCCGCCAACAACCAAACGTCAGGTATGCTCATTTGTCAATCTAGTAGGATACTATCACCGCTTCATTGATCAATATGCTGCTTTGACACGACCCATGACTATGCTATTGAAAGATGGGGTTGATTTCTCTTGGAATGAGGATTGTGATCACGGGTTTGCACAAATCAAGAATGCTCTGGCTTCGGAACCCATTCTACACAAACCTGATTGGTCAAAGACTTTCTATATCAATCCTGGGTTTGGTGAGCACACTCTGGTAGGTATGGAGGATCGGTTCATGTATCCCGTTCGATTTGCTTCTCGACAATTGCTCGACACCGAACGACGCTACTCAGAGGCTGACAAGCATGCCTTGTCTTTGGTATTCTGCATTGAGAAATTTAAGCATTATGTTGCTGGAAAGTCCTTCATTATAATCTGTAGCAATGGTCTTGCAAAGCAGGTTCTTCAATCACTAAATCCCATGGGCCGATTGGCCAAATGGTTGGCAGTTTTACAAGAATATGATTTTTCTTTCAAAATTGTAAAAGGCGATTGTTCCAACTTAAAGAATGCTTTGATTGATTTAGAGGAGTGCCTCGATGTAACCCTTGTAGCAGCCATAGAAGTTGGGGATCCATGGTATGGTGCAATCTACAGGTTTCTAACCGCTTTCTCCTTTCCTCCAGAAAGTACTAGCTATGAGAGAAAGAAGATCCACAGAGATAGCAGGCACTACACCCTCTTTGATGGGGTATTGTACCATTAAGGCATGGATGGGGTACTAAGACAAGCCATTGATGCAGATGAAGTACTTAAGGTATTGAAGCATTATCATGATGGATTTTGTGGAGGCCACTATGCCAGTGACTATACAGCTAAGAAGATTTTACATGCTAGGTACTATTGGTCGACCTTGTTCAAGGATGTCACTATGCATTGCAAAACTTGTGAACCATGCCAATTCTTTGATAGGAAGGATTTGCGTGCCGGGCAACATCACCCAATGATGTCCATCCATTCGTTTTAGAAGTGGGGAATAGATTTTGTTGGGCCCCTGCCCATGACTGCCCGCAAAAAGAAGTATCTTTTGGTAGCCACTCAGTATGTCACTAAGTGGGCTGAAGCTATCGCCCTCGCTGCAGCAAATGGTAAGGCAGCTTCAAATTTCATATTTGAACGTATCTGCACAAGGTTTGGGACACCCATGGAAATAGTATCCGACAATGGGAGTCCATTCTTAAATGAAGCAGTGGAGTTACTCATGGATCGCATGGGTATTGATCATCGCACTTCTAGCATCTATTATCCAGCATCCATGGGTCAAACGAAGCGGACCAATGGCCTCCTTTGTAAAACCATGGGAAAAATGGCTACAGGGAACAAGAGCCAGTGGGATCAGAAGGTCACAGTAGCCGTATGGGCTTACAACATCACTCATAAAATGTCTACAGGTCACACTCCTTTTGAGTTGGTGTACGGTACTGAGGCCGTTTTACCACTAGAGATAGAGATTTTGGCTTTGAGATTGGCACAAGAACAGAGGATGACAGAAGATGAACATGTAGAGGCCCGATTGGTGCAACTTGAGAAGCTAGATGAAACCCGACGCCTTGCCCTACATCAAATAGAGATTCAAAAGAATCGACAAAAGGCCCGCTTGGATGCTAAGATTCGCAAGGGATGGGAAAGACACTTTGCTGAGGGGGATGTTGTGCTATGCTTTGATAATAGATTGGACCACCAAATGGATAAGAAGTTCCTTCCATTGTGGACCGGTCCATACAAAGTCATCAAGGAACGTAGCAATGGGTCTGTACAAGTTCAGGAGCTGCATGAGCCATATGGCAAGAAGGTGATCAACAAGCGTTATCTCAAGCCCTCCTTTGTGCATGATGGTCCCAGGCATGGAAATGCTGTGCATTCCCTGCATGGGAGGGAAAACTGTTATGGATAAATTTGACCAAAGTAAAAAGGCATAAATATGAGTGTGTGCTTGTATGTGTGGCAATAGTATAATAAAATATGGTGTGCATATAGGGCCCAGGGTTGAGGTGGTAGGGCATGACCATGTGCCACCCTTTCACGTAAGAGGATCCATAAGGTGTGTTGTACATAATCCATGGTAGTAATATTATAAAATGTAAGGTGGCATGGTTCCTACGTGTGCCACCCCTCCACCTAGGCGGGGTCCCATGCCTGCATTTAGTGAGATATGGCCTAAAGTCCATGAGAGAAGTAATATAAAATAGGTGGAGATGGATATTATATTGGATTATTCCCTCCATGTAAGATAGGCCCATGTGGGGGGGATATAGATAGTCCAATGATGCAACTTAAATAATGGGGAAAGTAGGATGAGATGGCAAGATTCCTTGTGCCAACCCTCCACTTGTCCTCCTAGATGTTTGAACGTATTATAAAATTGGGAAGAGACCAAGGGAGTATCATAAACGGGATATGGGAGTTGATATATGTGGAAAAATGTGACCAAGTGTTATCGCACACAATTGAGAGTGTGTAACTGCCTAGCCCACATGGGAGACTCTTCCACACACACCATGCATGTGGGAGGATGCATTTATTGGGAGAGACCTCTCCTTTGGCTATAAAAGAAGGGGGCTATTCCTTGATGGAGCACGCTCATTCTTGTAAAGCCACCTAGCTAGTACTTTGATTTCCCCCTTCCCTTCCTTTCAAATAAAGCATGGTCCTCTTCCATTAATGTCTCCATCTTTACATTCCCTCCTCCCATCATGTACATGCTTCTCTTCCCCCTCTCCATTTCCCCTTGTGTCATAGTCTCCCTCTTCATTCCCTCCCCTTCTAATCCCTTTTCCCCTCCCATGATAACGTTTCACCCTCACGTTCTTCCTCTATGGCCCTTGAGCGTCGCCATGCTTAGTGTCTAGCCTCTTGTTCTGATTTCTTTTCTAGGTAACAGTACTCTTCATATGCTTTGGAATATTCTTTGGAAAGTTTGCACAAATAGCTTGTGGGAATTGCATGGTGATGCTTTGTGCTTGCTATTTTAATGAAGTTGCAATTTGCAAAAAGATTTTATGTTCGTGCATTAGTTTGGCTAGTTAAGTATGATTAGGGGCATGTATTTTGTATGCTATATTTTGGTTGGCATGCCAATAAGGATCATTGTAGCTTTACTTGAACATGCAATTTGCATATGTGATATTGATATGTGGGTTGTATTTTCTTGCAAGGGCTTGCCCGCGTGTGCTTGGAGTACTTTCAATGCAAATTGAAATTCCAAGAGTTTTTATGCATGCATTTCATGTGCTTTTGGAAGAGAAAAGGACAAGGGGAGAGGGATGGGAAGATATTTTATTGGCCATGGGGTTGTATCTACGATGCGAGGTATTGGGGTCATTATGTACCTTTTGTATGCTTGGGGTATAGTAATGGTCTATAGGGCTTGCATATAGATTTACTTGTATACTATACAAGTGGAAATAGCAACTTGGCATGGGTTAAAATTTATGTAATTGAATTACAAGAAAGCGACGCACAAAATTTATATAAGAAGTGTTCTTCAAGTATATAGGCATCGTTTGAGTTATTTTGGAGAAAGTCCACTTAAGTGTTGCAAGAACTGCAGTGCAAGCATTTATCCCAACAGTATGCTAAGTGCATATAAGTGGGCCTACAAACTTATAGGCAATGCCATGTTGCTCAAGTAAGCAAATCTAATTTAACTAATTATCTTAAGATATGTTAATCCAATCAATCTAAATAAACCATTAATTATACCTTCTGAAGCTAAATTCATTAATCTAATTAATCACTTCATTAATTAATCCAAATAAATTCGAGCTTCTTATTTATATTTCTTGCCCAGAGGAAGCATCCCATGTCACAAAGGGCCCAAGAGAGTTTTTAAAACACATTAATTAATATAGAAATGCAAAAAAAAAAAGATGTAGGAACCAATACACGAGCACCATGCAAATCCCATGTTCCATTTGAGCAAATCTTTAAAGGAATACTCCAAGGCACAGGGAGAGTACATGGCTGGAAATGGCAAAAACAAGCATGCATAAGTGCCATGCAAGTTCCATGTGCCATTTGAGCAAACCTTCCAAGGAATACTCCAAAGCACAGGAAGAGTACACAATGGCACATGGCAGATGAGCTTGTGCTAGAGCAAACTGGACAAGTGAAAGCGCTAAATTAATTAATACACAAATGTGAAAACACTATGCAAGTTGTATCTCCACCAAAACAGGAAGCATCCCATACCATTAAAAACCCAAGAAACTTTTTTTTACGCATATAGCCTCGGCAAACGACAAACGTAGCTGTGTACGAGGGCCATGCAAATTCCATGTGCCATTTCTACAAACCCTTAAACGAATACCCCAAGGCACAAGAAGAACACATGATGGCCATGATCTCAACCGAGAAAAGAAGAAATGAAATGCGGAACCAAATGTCCTTTCTTCTTTCTCATCTCACCCCTCTCTCTCTCTCTCTGAAATACAAGAAACATATAGGCATGCCCAAAACATTTCCTGACTAAAAAGACAAAGGATCATATTAATTAGCATGGAAATGTAAAATCATTTGACAAATTGCTACTCCACCAAAACAAGAAGCATCCTACGCCATAGAAGACCCAAGGAAGCACAATAGGAAACATGTTCAGCTAATAGAGTCTATGCGAGAGAGAGAGAGAGAGAGAGAGAGAGAGTAAATCAATTAATTAACCTGCCAACTAAGCTAATTAATAAGATCAATTAATTTAATCAATCTAAGTAATAAATTTACCCAAACTAGAACAATTAACCAGTGGTGGCTTGAACGTTAACAGTACATGTACTTAGTGAATGAATAGGCTTAGGCCCTTAGTCGTAGTCTTCCATCTATGGGCCATAACTTTGGAACAATATATAAGCCTTCACAGGACAATGTGGACCTTGTAGCTCCTTACAACAATAGTCAATTCGGTGCATACATTATAAGGACTTTGTGGCTTTTCAAAAGCACCATATAGTTCCATGTCAAAGTAGGATAGTTGGCCATGTAGGTGTATGTACAATTTATCTTGAGGCATCCACTGGATTATACCAGCATCTATTCCAACAGTGGAATTCATAATTAAAAGAGAGATATTGCCTCTTTCTTTCTTGTGATTAATAGTTAGCCTAGAAATTGTAATGCTACATGCATATCAATGGACCTACAAGGTCGATATAAAGAAGTGGATGGTCCTTATAAGTAGCCACATGGATCTATATGGTCTTAAAAAGGCTTATGCAGCCTAGTCAATTCAATGCGGTCATTACAAGAACCTTATAGCTTCTTCTTTTTTTAAAGAAAAGGCTGATTGCATTAAGGAGGTGGTCAAACTCCAAATAAAAGACCTAAACAAAAATGGGGCAAACTACCCTAACAAAATGATGTGCGTAGCTAAAGACTTGGCTACTCGACTACAAGTCGCCTACCAATTCCTACTAGCATTTCCCCAATGAGATCATCCCTCCTATTAAGCGCCACTTCAAGGTTAGCTCTAACCATGGAAACCAGAACTGTGGTCCTAATTTTCTCTGTATTTTTTCTCAATCTCCCTTGTTTTTCCTAATCTCTCTCTCTCTCTCTCTCTCTCTCTCTCTCTTGTCTCTTCATTTCTCTCCCAACCCCCCCCCCCTCCCCTTCCCCGTAAACTTTCTTAATTCTCTCTCTAATCCCCCTCCCCGACCCCCCACTCGACCCCATTGGTCTTCTATCTTTCTCCCAATACCCATCCGAATCTCGTCTATTCTATCGTTTCTCCTAGTCCTATCATTAATCCCCCCCCCCCCAATTGTTCTTTCGTATCCTAAGTAGTCCCTTTAGACATACCACTCCCTAAAAGCCCCTAACTCTCCCGCGGTTTGCGCCACACTACTGCTAAGAATTTTGACCCTTGACCTTCACACACATGAACACGCTTCCTTGATTGCCATGCCATCAGAGTCCTCACTTCATTTACTACCCCTATGACCTGCACTAGAGGCACTACATAGTACTTTCTCAGCCCCGACTTCGGCTGCCTTTGAACACACAGGTACTCATTAACCACCCTACCTTTACGCCTTCCCAAGCCCTCATACTCCGTGACTATCTACTGAACCCCGAGTCCCAACTATACTAGCTTATTTAAAGAGACTCCACTGCTACCGTCGCCTGTCAGCACACTGTTCTTCCCGCTTGCTGCCTCCACTGCCCTCTGCCCATTCTCTCTTATTAGAGCTAAGAGCTCCTCGGCTCTCTATCCCATCCAAGGTCCTTTCCTCCCGCATGAACTTCCACCACCATTGGACTCACTGGTGCCTTGCTTCCACCACTATTCGTTACGCAGTTCCCATGTAGCCAGTAGTACCGAGGCCTGGATATAAGGCCAGCATTGTCGAGGTTAACCATCCTGTGTCACCAAGTAGGACTGCCCTCCAATTCGAGCCAAGCTTGAACGATTCCCATAGACCAGATGCCCTAATCGCGCACTAAATCCTATTCCACAATTCGTAGATCACCGAGCAGTTCCAGAAGAGATGGTGCACATATTCAATACACTATCCACAAAGCGGGCATAGGTAGTCCACTATGAAGAGCTTCGCTAACCTGCCCCTCATGGCCACCCATTGGTGTAAAACCTTCCAAAGCAAAAATCGTGCTTTTCCTACCATTCTGCATTTCCATATGTCCGTCGCTGTAGCCAACCACCACGCTCCACTTCTTCTCAATCCCCATCTACGATTGAGCACTAGGAAACGTACAAACTACTAATGGACTTGCAGGCAACATTGTAGCTTTTTAAAAGAACCATGTAGTTCTACAGCAAGGTGGAATAGTTTGTCATGTAGGTGTATGCAAAGTTTATCTCAAGGCAAGCATTTATCCCAATAGTGGAGCTCGTAGTTAAAGCTAACAAAAGCCCCAATGATATGTCCTCTTTCTTTCTTGTAATAAATAATTAAATTACAAATTTAAATGCTATGTGCCAAAAACGGACCTACACGGTTCATGTGGATCTATATGGTCTTATAAAGGCTTATGTAGCCTATGAACTACCTAGAGCTACATGGTTCTTATAAAGAACCCCGAAATTTCTTATAGCCAATGACACGTTGCTCAAGTAAGTAAATCTAATTTAACTAATTACCTTCCAATTAGCTAAATTAAAAAAACCGACCTAATCAAAAAGATCTATTAATCCAATCAATCTAATTAAACTATTAATTATATGATCTCAAGCTAAATTAATTAATCTAATTATTCACTTCATTAATTAATCCAAATAAGTTGGAGCTTCTTATATGTATTTCTTGCCTATGGCACTCCGCGGAGCCGTGAGAGCACTCTCAATTTAGCAAGCCATGAGCTTCTTCTTCCAAGGCAATTGGCTCTCTATCACTTTAATGGCCTTATCCTTTCAACATATTTCGGCCTACATCTAGATTCTAGGTGTAGCACATGCAGTTAATGGGATGCCTTTGGGTCCTCCAAGTGCTGGAGCTTCAGACATGTCAATTGACTGGGGGGTCTGCCCTGGAGGCAAGCTCCATTGGAACTTAGAGATAAGATTTGCCAATACTAGTGGCACTATGCTCAACGCCAAGTTCATGCCCGGGCACACCCTTTTACCTGACCCAAATGGAATTAGCTCAAAGTTATGCCCACGCACATCCACAGGACTCTTTATAAATCTCTCCGGCTCAAACTCGTCGCACGTATCCCCCCACACGCTTGCGTCTCTGCCCATCGCCCACAAGTTCACTATCAACCTTGTCTTTTCATATAGCATGTACCCGCTCACTTCCATCTTTCCCTTCTTCGACTTTGTCATCTGTCGGAATAGCAGCGGGAACGCAGGATGGAGTCGTAAGGTCTCTTTCACTACCGCTTGCAAGTACTCCAGTTTTGGAATGTCATTCTCCTCCACGCACCTTGCTAATGGCCCCAGAACACTGTCCATCTCCTCTTGAAGTTTCGTCATGCACGAAGGATTTCGAAGTAGTTCTGTCATAGCCCACTCTACGGTCGCAGATGACGATTCCGCTCCAGAAGCCAGCATTTCCTGCAAGAACAAAGATAGTTCCACTTCTTAGTAACTAAACAAGATGATCGTACACTGAATGCTTACTAAACTTCTGACCGGCTAGATGCCTGTCCTATGCTCATTGTGCAAACGTATGGTGGCTGGAATCTGGTTGTACGAAAGAGGCAAGAGGTCACGGTTGTTCATGAGAAAAGAAAATCGAAGTGTTTGTGCAGTTTGCACATGTAAAAGAACGCAACACATGTATTCCTCGTGAAGTGTGCAAACTGCGTTTTAATTACGTCAAGTGATGACTAATTAGAAAAGATAAAGTAGACCTTAGTAGAGTGTTTGTCAACACACTGTAAGAGGAACAATAACTTCGGGTACCAACTCCCAAAAAGGAAAAATAACCGAAAGCCATGTGTGCTTCTAATGAAATCTTCAAGGTTGCATCTGGCTACCAAGTCTAGAAGATGGAAGAGAAGTAACTGGGATCAATTGATATTTATACCATGCCTAGGAAACATCTCGTACATAGTGACCTTACTACATGAGAATGTGTAGTCTAAACCAGTGCTTAAATTTGCTGCGCAGATTGAGCTTCATTAGAATTTTGGGCTTCATATGACTCCCAAGAATTTCACCAGCGTAGCATTCATGAAGCTCAAGCAATTCTCCAAGACTTCAACATATAATGTACATACATATAGTTAGTACTTAGAATTTATCTACTATACTACTAATATGTGTCCCAAATAATGTGAGTCTGCGAGGGCTGGCATTAGTCTAGGAGTCTGTGCAATTGTCATCTTCAGCTTAAAATGGGATTTGTACGGAGTGTCATCTTCATTTTGAAGCTTAAATTTTTTTCAAAGACTTCACTGAATTTTTTATGAAACCTAGAGGTGTGCAGCAAATTTAAGCACTGGTCTAAACCAAAACCTGAGATACGTCTGTATCCTTAATCCACAGAGACAAAAGGAGAAAGAGCAAGAACTTACAATCACGCTACATTTGATCCAATCTTTGCTGACCTTGTCATCTCCCTTGTAGGTTTCTATCAAGACATCCAAGACATCAGCAAGAGCTCTTGCTTCGTCTTCCTTCTCCCTCTTGCGCTCAGCAAGTATATCTTCCAAAAAAGCATCGAGCCTTTGAGCTACATTATCCATTCGTTTCTTATATCCTGGCAGATCCAGCCAACGGAGATGCGGAATGAAATCCCCAATCAATGGAGCTCCCGATAGGAGGTTCATTTCTAGAAGCATATCCTTGAAGACGGAAGCTTCTGCATAAGACCCGAAGGCCTGCTTACTGAACAGCATGCGTGTCAAAATGTTTCCAATCATACTGAAGACAAGTTTGTTCATCTCCACCACATGATCCCCCTTGCTGGATTTCTGCTCGAGGTTTCGTAGCGCATAAGCAATCTCTTCTGTTCGAACTTGCTTAAACATTTGTATTTTCTTCACGGTGAGAAGTTGCAGCGTGTACATCTTTCGGAGCTCTCTCCACACAGGTCCGTGTTCCATGAACACCATACCCTTGTTGCCATACAACAATCGCTTAATTGCTTCGAGAGACGGGCGGTCTAAGAAGTCATCGTCATGGGACTGCAAGAATTCCTTGGCCATTTGTGCGGACGATATGACGACAGTTGGAAAGGATCCAAGTTGGAGGAGGAAAATAGGGCCATACTTCTGAGAGAGGTGATGGAGGCAGCGATGAAGGGGCGGTTGGGTGAGCAAGAGGAGGTGACCGAAGAGTGGCCAGGAGGGGGGGCTGGGAGGGAGCTTGTGATCACGTCCATAGCTGATCTTCTGGAGGAGCAGAGAAGCTATGGCGGTGGCGATGGCGAGGGCGAGGCCGATAGCGATGAGGATGCCCTCCATGTTTGAGGAGCTCAAGTGAGAATTTGCCTCTCTGTATATAGACCAGGTCATCACGTATCAATTAGGGTGTTTGTCAAGAACGCATCAATAAATGCATTAAAAACTCTTATCCATAGAATTGAAGGGCCGGCCTTAGAGCCAAGATTGGGTTGCTATATAAATATTCAGATTGAGCAAGCACTATATAAAATCAGGAGCAATTAGCTATTATAATAATATAAACTAGGTTGCCCTAGGTGGCCTTTCCGTCATGGCTGTAACTCCTTATATAATAATATAAAGTAGGTTGCAATAGGTAGCCTTTCCGTCATGGCTGTAACTCCAAATTGGACCTGAATCCTCACTATTCAAACCCTTGGACTTTCAGAAAGATCAACGCCTATAATCACGACACACGCCTTTAATGATGAGAATCATTCATAAGGCCTACCCAAAATCCAAAATAAGGAACAAGATGAATTTCATTCATATGGCCTCCCTCAAGAGAAGAAGAAGGAGAGAGAGAGAGAGAATGAGAGAGGGTGGGGGGGATTCATGTGGCCTGCCAGAGAGAAGAAGAAGAGGAGAGAGAGAGAGAGAGAGAGAGAGAGAGAGAGAGGAAGAAGAAGAGAGAGAGAGAGAGAGAGGAGGAAGAGAGGGCAGCCCAAAGAAGACAGAGTCCCGGAATGCATGCATTGAATGCCCCTTACAAGACCTTCAATGGAGCATACATGCACCAATCACCTTAAAATAAAAAGAAATGTCTAAAAAAATACCTATTTTTCCTTTCTTATCACACATCATCACTAAGGCCTTCCGATGGGCAGCCCAAAAAGAAGATGAATTGGATGGCCAGCATGGAAAAGAGGGTGGAAAGCTCTGTGTGTGTGTGTGTGTGTGTGTGTGTGTGTGTGTGACAGAGAGAGAGAGAGAGAGAGAGATGTATTTTCACCAAAAAAAGTGTGTGTGTGTGTGTGTGTGTGTGTGTGTGTGTGTGAGAGAGAGAGAGAGGGGGGGGGAGGGAGAGAGAGAGAGAGAGAGAAAGAGAGAGGAAGCAGCTACTCCCATGAAGGTTAAATTCCAACATTTTAAGGGGACTAAAGATGAGGATCCCTGTAATCATTTTTAGAGCTTCTTGCGATTTTGCCACATCAATGATGCAGTGATAAAGAAAGAGTATATGAATTACTTCCCATGCACCTTGGAAAAGAAAACTCAACGTTGGTTCAACCAATTCCCCATTGCATAGTTCAATAATTGGTAGCAAATGTCAGAGGCATTTCTGAAATGATTCTGATAGAAGATCAATGAGGAAGATGTCTGAACAAAACCTAGCAACTTGAAATAGAAAAAACATGAGTCCATTCAAGATTTTGTGCTTAGATAGAGAGATTTGATTAACCAGCTCAGTACACATCTAGATGATAAAACATTGTGAGCTTGGTTGATTGCAAGTTGTCTCCATATTGATCTTAAATCTCCAAAAATAGTCAATCTTGCAAAGACATATAAAGATTTATTGAATCAAGCTGTTGCATTGGAGAAAAGTGTGCCATCCAAGAAGAATCCCAAGAAGAAGGCAGAAGTGAGCAATGATCAGGATGCCTCAACTAAGCCTAAAAAATTGAAGTCCACTGTGAAGAATGGTTTGAAGTAGATGGGTTATAGGGAAAACATGAAGGATCTAATTGCTAATATGCAAAAAAGAAGCCGCCAAAAGTAAATCAAGTTGAGCCTAAGTCTAAGAGTAAGGAGCAAAGACCACCAAAACCCAAGCAAGGCAAGGGTAAAGCTTAAAATGGGAAAGATAAGACTCAAGGTCCTTCACAGATTCGTTGGTGCTTTTGTGATGGCAATCACAAAAAGGTTGAATGCTAATGGAAAAAGCATTTGAAATTGCTCCACAATAATAAAGAAAGGCGAGAAGTTCACTGAAGGTGCCAATAAATACTAGCCAAGCTATAGAGTTTAGTTAATGCAATAACTTGCTCACAATAGTAGAGTGCTCATGATGAAGGATTGGCCTCACCCACAGCTAATTATAATTTGAAGGCCCCAAAAAAGATTGCCTCTAGAGTTTCTTGGGAATTCAAAGGAAAATCTCCAATAGCAGTGGATCTACCTCCTAGTTTATGTAAGGTGCCACTAGCAAACAACTTGGCAGAAGCCTCGACAAGCTAGTGTTGGGAAATCCTAAGTTTTGAAGGAGAATCAAGTCCTGAAATGACTAAAGAATGGGATTTTCCAACCGATGAAGGTAATTATCACTATATCATATTTTCTCAAGATTGCACCTTATTTTAAGGATTTTCTATTGTAGTAACTGCAAGTTGAATGACCAACTATTAAGACTATGGATTCATTAGCTAGTATTCCTATCATTGATACCCTGATGGTAGAAGGTCAAGTCCCTATCATTTAGAGTGGAGATTAAGAAACAAAAAGTATCAGGTGTGAATATAGATGGTGGTTTTGAAGTAAATATTGTCTCTACAGCTATGGTGAATAAGTTGCAGTTAAAGAATCTTAACCATCTCCATTTTGAGTTTTAATGGTTGATCAATGACCTGTGGAGACTCTAGGTATGCATTCTGATGTTGTCTTGACTATTGGTGGCAATCATTATATAGTGAGTTTTTTTGTTATTCCCATGAAAGTAAATGCATATCCTTTATTACTCGAAAGACCTTGGATGAAAAGTGCCAAGGTGAACCATGATTGGGGAACCGAGTTGATGACAATTAAAAACAAGGAAAAGGAAATTTAGATTCTAAAAGTCGTTTTTATTCATCAAAAGGAATAGGGCCCTGTGGGCAAAACGCCTCACAAGGTGAGTATTACAATCGAACCTTTCAAAATTATGTAACCCTTTCATGTGTTACCCAAATTTCACGGTGTAAAGAAATATTTGAAGCTGAAGATACATGTATGATACAATTCTCCCCTGATGAAGAGGCCAAAAAAATTCACAAGGTACGGCAACCTATCAAACTTGTATGCCCAACTATTATGAGTTAAAGGTTGTCTCATGTGTGCATAGCTAAACATCCATCAGCATGGGATGTAGCATTTGTCATAGGCTCGTCAAGAAGGAGCTGACACTAAGAAGGCCTAGAAGCTTAAAATACAATTGAGAATACATAAGATGTTCCTGAGGCTTATGAGGTGCCAAATGCTAATGTAGGGACTGAATCTGAAGTCCTGGATCCAACCACTAATCTACATCAAGTAAGGACTGTATACGATAGCCATAAGTGCATGCTGAAACACTAAGGTTCCCTAGGTTGTGCTATGTCTAAACCTGATGATATCCACTCCAATGGGGCTGAACTACAGTGATGCATAAATATCCTCTGTTGAGAGACCACACTCAACATCATGTGATTACATGTGCATAGCACTAACACATATAGAGTGCTATAAATATCCTCTGTTGAGAGACCATGCTCAACATCATGTGATTACATGTGCATAGCACTAACACATATAGAGTGCTATAAAGGAAAGAGTTAGATGCCCTAACCCTAACCCTAAATGGGTTTGTATATATTCTACATTTTCAACTAAATCTAGTGTACATTTACGCATTTGTGGTGTGCTCTCTAGCTATGCCCTCTCTCCTCATCTCCACTCTTCTCGTCTCCCCTCTTCATATTTTGTCATGGTATCAGAGCTCCCTTTCCTTCTGTTGAGGCATTGTGATCCTTGAGAGAGTGAAAGTGATTGAGAGATCGAGAGTTCTTTCATTTCCGATGAGTGATAGAAAATTTCCGTTCATTGAGTGAGAATTTCCATCCATAGGATTTCCGTTCATCTCTTTCGAGAGTTCAAGAGAGATCTAGTGATTGAGAGAGAGATTTGTCAGTTCTTTTTCATTCATTTCTTTGTGAGAATTCCATTCAACTCTTGATTCCACATATTGAAAGAGAATCCTCTTCTTCTTGCTCAAGAGATCCGAGAGAAAGAGAGTGAGAGTCCTTCATACTCTTCTGTGAGAGAGAGATAGAGAGAGATATGTTTATTTGTAAGAAAGAGAGCCTGAGAATGTTTGAGAAAAGGAGAGATAGTGCTTGTTACTTCATCAACCACTTGGAATAATCTCCTTTCACATTCTTTAGTGCAGCCGTGTGTACATCAAGCACTGCTAGAAGATGAGGATCTCTCTGAGACGCAAACAATGCTGGAGTTGAGCTCATTACCCATTTTTGAAATCGTCAACATACTCATCAAGGTCTTTCCCATAACCAAAGTGCCCATCAGTACTAGCTCGGCCAGAGTGACAGACTCTGTCAATGGCACACACATTGGGCGTTGCACACAATGCACAATGCATTGGGCCAACTTCTTAGAAGTTCTCCCGAATCTAACAGTTCGCTTTGCACGGGGCTTCAAGGTACCACGTTGTCCATTTTGGTCAAGGCTCTTTCAAGGCTGCCAGTTCATGAGTGTCTCTGTGCATCTGCCACCAGGCTCTACGGACGATTGCAGCACACCTTGCAGCAGCCCTCCATCCGGGCTCTACCTTCATGGCCAATGGTTGTAGGCTCTCACTCAACTCCAAGGCGACTCCAAACAACGACTAGCAGCGAAAGATAACAACTCTACATCTTACAAGCTCCCTTCCTAAGCCAGTCGCCAAGCAATTCCCTACTCTGACACATCACCATCTACCAGAGCCCCAGCTCCTTCAACAGCTCATGCATCTGACTCCTACAAAGCACTGATGACCACCTTCACCAAGCACCATATCTTGGCTACCTATGGCTCCAACAGCTCCTGCAATGGACTATGTTCCCAAGGCTCCAGCCAATGAAACGGTCTCTAGATCTTGAGCTACCTATGTCAATTCCTATGACTAAGGCAATCGGCCTAAGTAGGCAGACGGGGCTCCCAGTGACTCCATACTACAAGTAGTCCACGATATGCTTCACCAAACTCCAGCCAGCTCTAGAGCTCCCACGACAACCTTGCAGCTCCTTGCTCACAACGACTCCTTCAGCAACTTGGAGCCTCCAACGCAACGCTCGGTCGCCTTATATGCCTTCAACCAGAGCTCTAGTCGTGGGCAACGCTACAATAGCCACGAACGGCTTCCTAACATCGGTGAGCTAGTGTTTTGGCAACTGACTCCTGGCAGTGCCCACAACACGCCATAACCAACAACAAAAAGAGTTCATGTAACGTGACTTCCTAGAGATAAGTAGTCGGAATGACCAGGAGGCAACGCCAGCCATCAACCTCAATCTATGACCTGCAGCAAACACGCATCAACATTCAAGCGTCCTCCATCGAGCTACTCCATCGCATCTCTAGGCCTTCAATTCCTTCTCCAAACTGAAGCTCAACGTCTCCTTTCGGCTTCCTCACGGCTATAGTAGCTCACGCCAACCCACGTCCATCAATGACCTACCTCAACCAAGTAGCTCTCTCTACACGACCGCAACATGACAGCCAGCCATCAGCCACCCCGTCTGCTTCCACGATCTCGACTTCAACAACCGTCTAATCTGCAACGATGCCTCCTGCCATCACCGTCGACCACCATCGACCTTCAAAAGATCCCTCTGAGAGAGACAATGCCATGTGGTAGATAAGGCCACAAACCACACCGCTTAGTCAACCGTAACCCAGGTATGGTTAGCAGTGGATAGGGTTAATCAAGCCAACCCCCAGTTAGGTTAACCCATGGCTAGGCTGCCACAGAGAAGTGTGGTCAAAATTTTGACATGTGGCATCTTATCCTTATCTGCCACATCAGCATCCTTGAGCCCCAAGCCATGTCACCACTAACATGTCATCTGCCAGCTGTCAGTGCCACATCATCAGTTGACTCATCATTGCCATGTCAACTTTGACCAAGTCAAAGGTCCACATCATTAGTGACATCTCACCCACCACATCAACATTGCCACCTCACCTCCCACCTCATCATTACCATGTGGCACTGACCCCTGTAGGCACAATCCCTTGCTAGGCACACTATGCAGACACTGCATGTGACCACTTCTGCCACCTCAGCACAGGGCTCCAGAGGCATAGTCCTTGCTGGGCACAGTGACTGCATGTGACCCTCTGAGTGCCACATCATCACTAAGCACATTTGCACTCCTTTTGCCCCTCCACCTAGATCAAGTCGTATCTCTTGATCTAGGAAGAATTTGAGGGTGCTCCAAAAAGGAAAATTTCTCAATTTGTTTTGCTCTACGCCCTTGTTACATCATGCACACATTTCAGCATAAGTATCACTCACTTTTGAGCCTCGACGATGACAAATTCACTTCCTACATGCATATCAGCCTCTACATCAATGCATCTAACCCAGCACATAAAAAGAACCAAAGAAAAATAAATTATTTTTTGTTCTTTTCTTCGATCAATGGTTGGTCTAGATCTAGATCAAAGTAGACTAGATCGCCATAGTGGAGACAATTTGAATTTCTCCAAGTTACCAATCTAAGCCATGCCCAAAATTCCCAACTAGTTCCTACAGTCCCTATGCTCACATACGGTTTCACATCATCACATTACCTGAAACCTGACATTCATCAGTTCACTGGAGCAGAGTTCAAAGTGTTCAGAGACATTGACCGATTGATCAGTGGGGGCAGATAGCACATGATTTGATTTCACACACACATGCCATCATTATAAAGCCTATTTAGCTATTTCACGGCATTGTGCACTTTATTTCAGCCTTGTAAAGCCTCTTGGCTCTTTCCGGCATCATTTGCCACAAGCCTTGTAATTCAGATTGGATTATATATTGCAGTTCTATCTTCGTCAATAATTTAGATTTCACTTGCCACCATAGTTAGTGTTTTGTAGTTGATTCAGATAGTGAGTTTCATGACACTTAGAGTACATTACTTGCACCCTATCTACAACTAGCAACCTCAATCTGGAGGCATCTACTAAGCTAGACAACTCCAATTATGGCACATGGAAATACCAAATGGAGACCATTCTTGTACTTCAGGACAAATGGGAGTATGTCTATGGATCTATACCTAGACCATTGGACGATCCAGCCAGTAGTAGCTCTACTCCACCTGTTGTCATAGCACCAACAGTGGGATCTACATCTGGATCTCTAGCTACACAAACAGTTTTCGCACCTATAGTAGATCTTGCCATTGCTTGAGCACAGGCAGAATGGGACAAGAAAGATAAGTATGCATATCATTTGATCAAGCAGAATGTGCAAGATTTCATATTAGGATAGCTCAACATAGTCAAGACATCAAAAGAAGCATGGGATATATTTGCAGCTCTCTACGAGTCCAAGAACACTTCCATGATTCTCACATTGAGAAACCAGATCAACGAGAGTTTTCACAACAGCAATGAAACCGGTCATGCTTATGTACTCAGGATCAAAGACTACAACAATCAACTCACAAAGCAGTAAGAGAGACCATGAATCCAGCAGAAATGGTTCAAGTCATCCTGAATGTGGACTAGGAGAGGGATATGAGAATCTATTCCAAAGTATTGCCATCCAATGGCAAATTCCGACACTGGAATAACTTCAGTCAGTTTTACTTGGTGAAGAACTCAGGACTCAGGCCATTCATGCATGCAAAGTTCATTCCAATGATCAAGCATTCACAGCTTCATATAGAAGCAGAGGCAGAGGTAGATCATTCTAGCAAAGTGGCCATCATCAACAACAAAATCATCATCAAAGTCAGAATCAGCATCAGCATCAACATCATCCTCAACAACATCAGAATCAGCAAAGAGGAAATCATTCCAATCGAGGAAGATTCCAAGGACGAGGGAATGCATCCACCAACATGTCAAACATTCAGTGCAACTATTGTCATAAGTTTGGACACTATGAAAGAGATTGCCACAAGAAGCAGTACAACTAAGGCGATCGATCCAACAACAGTCGAGGGAATTTTCGCAGAAGAGGAAATCATTGTGGTGGACATTCTAGGCTATCATGGCATACTGCAAGATAAATCTTCTATAATAGCCGGCATGTCCCATAAAGACCTATACACCTTTGGAATTTGTAGGAGGAGGCAATTCCTTGATGATTTTGATTTTGTCCATGTCAGTTGCAATCCCATGTTAAGAAACAATATGTCCCAAAACAATTCCATGCGTGACCATGAACTGAAATTTTTTTTGGATTTAGGGAGATGCCATACTCCTTGCATTTGGTTAGAACTGCTTCAAGACATTTTAAATGGTCTTTTTTGTTTGGGTGGATGCACAAATCATCCAAGAACACGTGTAGGAACTTATTTAGAAATGACTTGAAAGCAGTGAACATGACTCTCTGGAATGTGGCTGCGAGGCATTACAAAGGCCAATGGCATGACTCTATAGGCAAATATACCCCATTCTGTAGCAAATGTTGTTTTGGATTGGTCACAGCAGGAGCAATTTGCACTTGGTTATAGCCACTAAATCCATCCAAGAAGCTATATATCTCTAAATTTCCATCCACCTTTTCCAACACTGTTTTTGTTAAGAGTAGGGGATAGTAATCCCTGCTTGTGGTGGCATTCACATTCTTTAAGTTAACACATATTCTTAGTTTCTTGTTGTGTTTAGGCATCATGAAGATGGGTGAAACCCAATCAATGTTCTCTATCTCATAGATGAATCCTGCATCTAAGAGTTTTTACAGTTCATCATAGACCATGGTGCCATATTTTGGATTTGTTCTATATGGTCCACATACCTTAGGGTGGGCACCTTCCCTACCAATAGATATCATGTGTACTGCCACTTTTGGTGAAATTCCCTTCATTTCCTTGTATGACCATGCTAGGCAGTCTCGATATTCTATTAGGAGTGCTTTTAGCTTTTTCTCTTCTTGTGTGAGTTGTTTTCAATGAACGCCAATTTCTCTTCCTCTCCTTCAAGGGAGAGGTTTACTGTGCAAGTTTTGGCTGGTCCCTATTGGAGTCTCTCCAATGTTATCAGTTTCTTGCACTTAAGATTCTCTTGTTGGCCTTGGCATTGCTATGGGGACACTACCACTTGTGTAGTTCTTGAAGTACTCTAGCACTTCTCGAAGATCAGCCTTTGATGGTGTTGAACTAGCCTGACATGGGCTATGGGCACTGGGTGGCCTAGGATAATTAACCAATTTTTGAGGCTAACTTGTGGACTTTCTTTTTTTGAAGTCTCATTATCAAGCTTCATCCGCACATGTGGCTTAAACTTTCGAAACTTCTTATGTTGAGAATTGTCGGGTAACTTTTCCATTGGCAAAGTACTCCCAAGTAATGGTTCATTTGCTGTGCATACTCCCTCAAGTCCATCAGGGGACCATTCAAGAGGAGGTGGCTCAAATTTTGGGGGAGTTGGCTTGGTAAGATACAACTCGATGATCCTAGTTTGGACTCATTCAAACTCATTGAAGTGGTCATCCTTGGCTTTGCGGGCGGCGATGTCCTCCTTCAGCTTTCTTGTGGGATCTTCTGCTATTATTCAACTTTGGAGTTTCAACTTCAAGAAGTTATACTGCCATTAGGGCATGGAGAATTGCTAAATCATTGTCAAAGACATGGTCTTCAAATTGAGCATTTTTAGCCTCTGTATCAAGGTCCCATTTGAGGTCAACCATAAATGGCACTTTTGGATCAATTGGTTTTTCATGTGTGAGTGGAGGTTTTACCTGCATGACCTTAGCATCAATTTGCGAGAAGATAGGATCTAGTGTATGGAAATTGTCAATAGTCACCAATGCTTGGATCCAATTGTTGACATTGCTTTGTGTATCTCTCACTAAGGCATGTTGTAGGGGGGCTGATGTGCTTGACATCGTCATTGAAGAGGTTTCATCCAATGCTCTTGACACAATTGGTTTTATTGCTCCTATCCCCACATTGACTCTTGATGCTTGCTTCTCAGCCTCAAATTGAGCTTGTTCTTTTTGCACCCATTGTTGAAGTGCCTGGAAATCGAGCCTTCTCCACTTCTACACTAAGGCATGGGGCTTCTTTTATTTAAGGCTTGGGAGCTGGTGTGGATGAGCTTGGCTACTCATTGCTTAGTGGAGGTATAGGCACTTGTGCTTTCTTTTGAAGAGGTCTTCTTGATTGAATTGGAATATTAGGGCCCTTGGTGGCCTCTTTTTGTTTGCGAGTAATTACATTCACAGGTTGTGATAATATGCTTGCCGGCCCTAGACTTTGATGGTCCACCAATAATGCCGATCGGGACATTAGGCTTAGTCTCTTTTTGTTGTGGGACCTTATTTTTCATGGGACAATCCTTATAGGCATGGCCAATTCCACAATCTCTATGGAGTGGTTGCTAAGTGGTTGGAAAGTAGTGAGGCTACCATGATGAGGGCACTCTGCAATCTGGTGATTCTCTCCACAACCGTAGCACTTGATTGGTGCTCGATATGTGTTGGGCTGAACTTGATTTGCATAGATAGGTATTAACCTCTTGCTCCTTCCACATAGTACACTGGGTACTTAGCTTCATACCCAAATTGTGAATCCACTTCCTCGACTTGAAGTTGTTGTCTTGGAACTGTGTGAGAGGAGCTGGATTTGGCACTCTTGGATATGGTCATGGATTTGGATTCTTGAGTAATTGCAGGACTTGACGGGAATAGGATTCAGCCATGGAGCTAGGGGTGCTTGTGCAAGTGTTGGTTGCCTATATACGGGATGGATGCTGGTTGGTATTGTTGAGGAGGTCGAGGCAGGTTGTTGCGCATGTTGAAAATGCAACTATTTTTATCACGCCCACTGACTACGTAGATGTGGCACCACAACCTTGATGGTGGATTGGCTTGTGCAGTGATCTTGGCTCTTAGGATGGGGCATTCATTTGTTGTATGATTGGCCATGCAATGTGGACACCATAGATTTTCTCCTTGGATAAGTATGAGGTGGCAGCTGAGACATGTGAAGCTTTTGTTCCATGGCCTGCATCATTTATTCTCTTAGCTTTAGTGTCTTGTCCTCTAGGCAATCTTCATTAGATGTTTCTGTAGTGGACTTGGATTTTCCCTTTTTAGAGAGCTTATCTTGTGCACTAGCTCTTCCATCATCACTGCTAGTGTCAAAGTTGGTCATGCCATCCTCAATGTCAATGGTGGCTGCCACATGACCAGCACTGAATGTTTCATAACTGCTAATTTTTTTCATGTCTTTGTGGATTTTCTTTCTTAGGCCTACAATGAACCAGGCTGTGAGGTACTTATCATTGGGGTGTGGGTCACATTTGGCAATTAAGTGTTTTATCTTGCCCAGGTACATGTGTACATCTTCTCGCCAACCTTGTTCAAGCTTGCTTAGTTGGAGAGCGGGATAATCGTGTAGCCTCTCCATTTGAAAGTGCCTCTTGAATTCAGTTTGTAGCAGGTCCCATGTGGCTCTTTCTTCCACTAGGAGCTCTAGATATCATTATGAGGCTTTATCGGTTAAGGCCATGGGAAACCATGTGACCTTGGTTTCATTTGATTGATCTCCTCCAACCTGGCATGTGGCATCAAAATGTTGGAGGAATCTTACTGGATCACCTCGGCCATTGTATTTGAAAAGTTTGAGTTTGCCTAGGGGTCGCCTACCTTAATTGTTATTATTACAACTAAAATTGTTGCGAGGTTTAAAGAACTTGTTCCCATTTTCTTTGAGTTCAAGGTCACCATCATCGCAACTGCTATCTGCCATGTTTTGTCGAGAAGGAGTCAAAGGGATTGGCTGAATTTCAAAGGGGGAATTCAGGGCAGAGGGTTGTCAAAGGCATTGGCCAGAGTGTAGCTGCATGCAAATTTGTCGAGAGGTAGAGCAGGTGCCTCTTTCGCAAGTGCGGGTGTTGATGTACGTGTATTAGGGGAGTTAGAGATGCATTAGTGTAGTAGGGACCATCGTGTTAATAATATGCCTATGATTGTCCCATGTGAGTGCAAAAATGTCCCAGTGCAGACAGATCGTCAATCGGAGGTCACGACGGAAATTTATGAGCAAATTAGTGCGAAAAGGGGCCCACACGGGGGCACAAATTAATGAGTGCTAGGAATGCAAAAATGGATATAATGGGCTGGAAAAATGTTCCGTAGTGTGGTGTTTCCATGTGTGAAGGCAGTTCAAATTGGGTTCAATTCGGCCGCCAAACAAGCGAGTTATGGAGCAAATATGGGTCAAAATTAGTCCTTTCTTCTTCTTTTTTTTTGGGGGGGGCCTCCTTTAGCCAAAAGTGTGGTGTGAATGGCCCTAGGATCTGAGGGAACTGTGGACTAGGGTTGGTTAGTCTAACTAGCCAATTACTCTAACTGCTAGTTACAGTTACTGTCAGCTACTCTAACCTAACTTAGTCTAATCTAACCTATCTATTAATTACACTAGCCTAATGACAGTTAAGCTAGTTAACCTAACATAACAATAGTTAACCTAACCAGCAATAATTAATCTAACCTAGCAGTAGTGAACCTAACTAGAGTTAGTGGTTAGGTTAACTTTAGGGTTAAGTTAGGGTAGGGGGTGGCCACGACCGCTGGTGCGGTGGGTGGGGGTTTTGGAGGAGGGAAGGGGAGGTGTGGAGTGAGGTGCTCGGCGGCTGTGGGGGAGTGAAGGGGGTTGTGGGGGGTGGAGCTAGAGAGGGTGGATCAAGGGGCGCAAGGCAGAGGCCAGCAGAGTAGAGGGGGCGGGGGGTGGAGGGGGGGGAGGGCGGGAGTGGGGGGGTTGTGTGAAGATTGTGGGAGAGAGGGAAGGAGTCTCACTTGAGGCTTTCTCACAATCACAATGGGGGAATACACACAAAGGTGGAGGCTGAAAACAGTTTTCCTCTTCTTAGTTGTGAAAGCCAAAAGAACTCTCGTAAAAAGAAATAGAAGAACCCTATATGTGGGTCTCAAACCAAACTCAACTAACTAAGGTGGCATACTAACTGAGCCACAAACTAGAGTAGATAAGGATAGCTGTCATCTAGCTATTATTCATGGGCGGTGTACCAACCGCATCTCCAGCTAACAGGTCGGTGACATAAATGCACAACAGTCACCCTGGCATATCGCGAGTGGAGCTCGATATCTCAACACTCCCCCTCGAGCTCAATCCCAATTCCTGCACACCAAGCAGGTCTCTGAACTTGCGCAGCTTCTCTGCGCCCAATGCTTTCGTGAAGATGTCATCTACCTGATCCTCTGTGCTGACATAAACTAGATCAATAAGACCTAGTAAAACCTTCTCCCGCACATAGTGATAATGCACCTCAATGTGCTTTGTTCTGGCATGAAAGATTGGGTTCTTTGCCAAATGTATACTACTCATGTTGTCACAATAAATGACAACCGGCCCATCTGTAGACTGATGCATATCATAAAGTAGCTTATGCAACCAAGCTACCTCACATGCAGCCATTGCTGCACCCCTGTACTCAGCCTCTGTGCTCGACAAGGCAACTGTAAGCTGTTTCTTGCTGCTCTAAGTGACTGCAGCACTCCCAAAAGAGAACACATATCCACTGGTAGATCGTCTATCAGAAATGCTACCAGCCCAATCAGCATCAGTGTATCCATGCAACTGTATCTGAACCGCAGCCTCATAAAATAGTCCATACTGCAATGTGGACTTCACATACCTGAGTATGTGTCTAGCCGCATCC
Organism: Dipteris shenzhenensis; assembly: GCF_047967505.1. NCBI lineage: Eukaryota > Viridiplantae > Streptophyta > Polypodiopsida > Gleicheniales > Dipteridaceae > Dipteris > Dipteris shenzhenensis. The sequence goes on along the minus strand of NC_141622.1, from coordinate 42,242,633 downwards.
AAATGCGGTTTCCTTGGAGCCTACATAAACTGACTTACCAACCCAACAGCATAGCTCAAATCTGGCCTGGTAATAGTCATGTAAATCAAACTTCCTACTATGCGTCTGTACATAGTAGGGTCTTCCAGAAGCTCACCTGCATCTGTGCTCAGCTTCACATTCTGCTCCAAAGGAACTGAAATAGGCTTACAACTTGTCATCCCATATTTGGACAGCATGTCCAATCCATACTGCCTCTGCAAGAGCTATATCCCACTTGGTGATCTAATCACCTCAATGCCCAAGAAATAACGCAGCTCTCCCAAATCCTTCATCTCAAACTTCTACCTCAATAGCATTTTCACATGAAGGATATCTTCATCACTATCACCTGTGATGATCAAATCATCAACATAAATGACCAGCAGCATAATCCCTTTCTCTGTTTTTCTCACATAGAGTGAGAAATCTGCCTTGGAAATCTGAAAGCCAATAGTGACAAGATACTGTCCTATCTTGTCAGACCATGCTCTAGGTGCTTGTTTCAAGCCATACAAGGCTTTCTTCAACCTGCAAACAAACTCAGGATGAATAGCATGAACATAACGTGCTGGCTGCTCCATAAAGACCTCTTCTTGCAAATCACCATGCAAGAAGGCATTCTTTACATCCATCTGATGTAAAGACCATCCCTTTGATGCAGCCATAGCAATGGCTGCTCTTACGGTTGCCATCCTTGCAACCGGGCTGAAAGTTTCTTCATAATCAATGCCATATGTCTGTGCATACCCCTTGACAACTAATCTTGCCTTGTATCTATTCACAGAACCATCTGCATTGTGCTTGATCTTATAAACCCACTTACAGCCAATTGCATTCTTGCCTTTAGGCAAAGGCACTAATTCCCATGTAGCATTAGCATCCAAGGCATCCATTTCTTCATCCATGGCTTTCTCTCATTTTTCATTTCCCATGGCTTGCTCAAAAGAAGTGGGTTCTGGTTCCTGTATCACTTTGACCATATAGGCATAGTGAATGGCTGTAAATCCATCATATTTCAGCCTATCCACAGGATACCTAACCCTGGTAGACCTGCGCAAAATAGGCTCACTTCCAGGAGCTCTCAAAACATCCCTGGTCTTCCTTACTCCAGGTGTAACAACAGAAGGAATACCCAACTCATCATCAATGCTCTGTTCTGCTGAGCCACTGGATTCACCATCCACATAAGAGTGACCTGCATTCACATCAAACATGGGCTGATCTACCTTCTCTTTTCCTTTTCGTGATACCTGCGTACCACTATCTGCATTGCTTTGAGGGGATTCTCCTGATCTCAATCTGCCTGTCCATGGCGAAGTATGTGAACCACTAGTAGAGGACACTCCAGGTCCACTGATATTTTGTGATTGCTGCTGTGCATTCTGTGCAGCATTACCATTTTGTGCATCTACATCAATCATCACATTTACTGGTTTATACCAGCTGCTCATCTCATCAAAAACAACATCTCTGCTCATTGTGAACTTACGTGTAGAAGGGTTATAGCATCTATACCCTTTCTGCTGCAGAGAATAACCAATAAAGACGCACTTCTCAGCTTTTGGATCCAACTTGGACCTCAGCTCATCTGGCACATGGACATAGGCAATGCAACCAAAAATCTTCAAATGAGAAATATCTGGTTTCCTACCAGTATACATCTCCTCTGGCGTCATGCCATGTATTGCTGCAGTGGGAGTCCTGTTCATTATATAGACTGCTGTAGCAAATTCTTCAGCCCAATAATAATCTGGTAGATCTTTTCCATTTAGCATAGCCCAAGATACCTCTCCAATATGCCTGTTTTTTCTTTCTGCAATTCCATTTTGCTGTGGGGTATGACTGCATGAATATTGCTGCTTTATACCATGCTCCTGCAAGAACCTTGCAAACTCATTTGAGAGGTACTCTCCCCCTCCATCTGACCTTAGGCATTTTATTTGCAGGCCTGTTTCTTTTTCAACCATAGCTTTGAAAGCTTTGAAGTGCCCAAACACTTCACTTTTCTTTTTCATAAAATACACCCACAATTTTCTACTGAAGTCATCAATAAATGTGACAAAATAGTGACAGCCTCCAATAGATGCAGCTTTTGTAGTCCACACATCAGAGTGGATTAATTCCAATGGTTTTTTACTCTCTTGAACATGCCTAGGAAAAGGTTTCCTTGCCTGTTTCCCAAATTGACAGGCTTCACAAATCTTGTGCATTTCTGCAACCTTGAATTTTGGCAATCCTGCAACAATATTTTGGGCTTGCATTGATTTAAGTCGCTGTATATTAACATGACCAATGCGTTTGTGCCAGATATCAATATCTGCAACTACACCGGTCCCATGTGCAAACATTGCTGCACTCAATTCAGGCATGTCTGCATCCAACGTAAACATCCTGCCCTTCTTCTTTCCTTTTGCTATCAAGCGACCATTATTTTTCATATCCTCAACAAAGCATCCATGAGGATTAAATCTGACTTGCAAGCCTTGCTCAACCATCTGACCAATAGAAACCAGGTTCTTGGTGATGTTCGGGACATGAAATACATCAGACAAGTATTTCTTTTTCCCATCCTGCATAGACAAAGGAATTTTGCCAATCTGCACAATAGGATGTGCAGTATCATCACCAGTCTCCACAAATCCTGGTTTTTCCATTTTTCTTGCATCCTGCATCCATTCAACGTGACCTGTCATGTGGTTTGACGCACCCGAGTCAACATACCACACATCATTGCTTTCTTCTGCACTTGTTACAGAATTTGTCATATGCTGCACCATAAACAAATGCTCATTTCTGTCATCACCCTGTCTACTAGAGGATGCATAATTGCCTTGCTGCAATTTTCCATTCATAATGTCATTCTGCTTTTTATAGCAGTCCTTAGCCATATGACCCATTTTGCCACAATAGTAGCATTCAATATTGTTGTTTGCATTTTGGCCTCTCTGCCATCCACCACGGCCTCTTTGGCTCCCCCTGCCTCTAGATCCCACGTCCTCCTGCATAGGACTGGTTTTCTTGCGTTTGCTGCATATTCTGCTTTCTACCACGGCCTGCAGATCGGCCTCCTCTACCTCTGCCTCTACCTCTGCCAGCATTTGAGTAGAAGACTGTTTCTTTTGAAGTTCCTGCTGAAGAAGATGCACCCCCATTTCTCTGCTCTTCAGAAATTAGAAGAGCAATCAACTCCTCAAAATCAGGAAAGTTTTCACGGACGGCAATGGATGTCCGGAACTGTGCATAATCCTTTCCTAGACCATTCAAGGTCACAGAAACCAAATCGTCATCATCCACTGGCGACCCAATGGAAGCAAGTGCATCTGCAATTTTCTTCACTTTCATGTGGTAGTCATTTATGCTCAAATTTTCTCTCCGCACATTGTGCAACTCCTGTTTGAGTTGCATTTTCCTGGCTTGCATATTTGTGCTATACATTTTTGCCAAAGTATCCCATGCCTCCTTTGGCGTATTTGCATCCTGAATATGCACAATCATGGAGTCCGAAATACTGATAGACAGCCAGTACATTACTTTCCTGGCTCTCTCATGCCATCCTTTGAATGCCTGCATTTCCTGTTGACTAGGAACATTAGGAAGAACAGGTTCTTCTTCATTTCCTGTAATGAATTCCCAATAGCCTTTTCCCATCAAGAAATTCGTCATTCTAAACTTCCATGCCTGGAAGTTGTTCTTGTCAAGCTTTTCAGTGACAATCTGTGAAAGAGAATCAGATGCCATTACAGAACACTGCAAAATATTCTGTCACTGCAAAAAACACAGCTTTTTGCCTCACACGGGCGGATCTGCAAAACTGACGAAAGTGGTATTTCACCACACAGTCACTTCCTAGTGACGATTTTGCATCAACAGGCAACAGGCATGAATCTGTAACTCCCAATATCTCTGCACACAGGCATACAATGCAATTTCTGCGGCACCTTTCCACCGACTAGCCGCGCAATGGTCGCACAGCAAAAAATAGGGCCTTTTTCTGGGTGCCTGCGAAGAACTTCCGCCTTCAAAACGGGTCTCGAAACGGCCCCAAATCAGAAAAATACTGCACTCTCGCCTTCAAAACGGGTCCCAAAACGGCATATACTGCGCTCTCGCCACACCGCAAAGGGCGTCTCAATCTGAGACAGTGCACTCTTACACTTCTGGCTGTGCTACCTGCAGAGATTTGCTCCCAAACTCGAAATAGGAAAGCAACACTGGTCCTCTTACCAGGACACCACGAACTTGGCTTGCTTTCTTGAGCTCCTTACCACGAACAAGGCTCTGATACCATGTGAAGATTGTGGGAGAGAGGGAAGGAGTCTCACTTGAGGCTTTCTCACAATCACAATGGGGGAATACACACAAAGGTGGAGGCTGAAAACAGTTTTCCTCTTCTTAGTTGTGAAAGCCAAAAGAACTCTCGTACAAAGAAATAGAAGAACCCTATATGTGGGTCTCAAACCAAACTCAACTAACTAAGGTGGCATACTAACTGAGCCACAAACTAGAGTAGATAAGGATAGCTGTCATCCAGCTATTATTCGTGGGCGGTGTACCAACCGCATCTCCAGCTAACAGGTCGGTGACATAAATGCACAACAGTCACCCTGGCATATCGCGAGTGGAGCTCGATATCTCAACAGGTTGGAGGGGGTTTGGGGGGGGGAGGTGGGGGGGGGGGGGGGGAATGAAGGGGGGGGAGCGTGTGGGAGGGGTGGAGTGGGGGTCTTGGAGGGGGGAAGGGGGGGTGTGGAGGGAGGGCGGGGGTGGTGGTAGTGGAGGGGGGCCGGGGGGTGGTGGAGGGGGGGGCGGGGGCGGGGTGGGGGTGGGGGGGGTTGGAGTGGGTTTGGTGGGGGACGAAGGTGGAGGTGGAGGGGTGGGGGTGGAGGGATGGGGGGGGGGGAGGGGTGGAGTGGGGGTTGTGGAGGCGGAAAGGGGGGGGGTGGAGGAAGTCCGGGGGGTGGTGGTGGAGGGCGATGGGGGTGGGGGGGGCGGGGGTGGTGGTGGTGGTGGTGGTGGTGGTGGTGGTGGTGGTGGAGGGGGGGAGCGTGGGGGGGGTTGGAGGGGGGGGGCCGGGGGTGGAGGGAGGGGAGGGGGGGTGGGGGAAGGGGAAGGGGAAGGGGAAGGGGAAGGGGAGGGGTGGAATGGGGGTTGTGGAGGGGGGAAGGGGTGTGTGTGGGGGGAGGGTGGGTGGAGGGGTGGAGGTGGTGGTGGAGGGGGGGGTGGAGGGGTGGTGGTGGTGGTGGTGGTGGAGGGGGAAGTCCGGGGGGGGGGGGGGCTTGACGGACGGAAAACTTTGACAAAAATTCAAAGGGAGGAGCAGATGATCACCTACAATGCTCTTCCAAGTCTTTCTCGATGTAATGGGATTGTTGAGGGTGAATGAAGGGTGGGTAGATGGCTAGGTTATCGCTGCGAGAAGGGCTCAAAGCAACTCAATGATGAGGATGGGAGTAGGATGGTGGTCGATGGAGAGGGAGGAGGGTCTTGCGTAGGGCTCGAAATGGGGAAGAGGATGGAGGCTAGATGTGTAAGAAGAAGAATGAGGGGGTGGAGTGGCTTTTTATAGGAATGGGTTTAGGGTTAGGGTTAATCCTTAAATAGGTTAGGGTTAGGATTAGGGTTAATCCTTGAACTCTTCCCGGGCCATAACTTTCCATGGTTAGCTCGGATCGCTCTTTTGTAAAAAGGAGAAATGTCAAAATTACGAGCTCTACACATTGATGTCCATTAGTATGCTTGATTTATTCTTCAAGTGGCTTAGTTTTAAGAAATAAATAAAATTTCTTCAAGTAGTAACCCAAGGTTGATGCTTGGGGTTGATATTTTTTGCTAGAGTTGTTAAAAAATTTTAATGTCCTTGCCCTTGAGTGCTATGTTCGTGATAGTTCATGGTGGTTTGTTCTTCACACATACTTGCATATGTTTACTCATTACTTGAGATGCTAGTCTCCCCGGCAACAACAGCGGTGCCAAATGGTGGCTCTTTTCCAAACTTCCACAAGAAGAGCAGCGTGTTCTCAGTATGCAAGATTCCAAGGCTTTTTATCACCTACAGATATATCGATGTTGTTGTTTGTAGTATAAGTGTAGCTTAAGACCTCTTGTTATATTCCAGTGAGAGACGTAGGCTTAAGTGTGGTAAGCAAACATAATGCATGCATGTGTGAAAGGAACGTGCATTCATGATTGGGGTAATGAAGGCTTTCACCTTCATTGGGGGTTGAAGGGTTTAGGAGGAGTTTTAAGGGTTCGAGGAAGGTTCAAGATTCAGAAGGATGTTCCAAGGTTTAGAAGAAGTTCCAGGGTTCAGAAGGGGTTTAAGGGTTAGAAGGAGTATCCAAGGTTCATAGTGGAGTACATGGCGGAGAACTCCTCTCCCTCGTAGATCATGGAGGTCAAGGGTTTAGGGGGAGCATAGGAGTGGGAGAGGAAGAAGGTATAAGAGATGGGGGAGGAGGAGAGAGAGGAGAAGGGAGGAGGAGAGGGAGGAGGGAGGAGGAGAGGGAGGAGGAGCGGGAGGAGGAGGGAGGAGGAGGAGGGAGGAGGAGAAGGGAGGAGGAGAGAGTTGGGAGGAGGAGAGGAAGAGGAGGGGTTGTAAGGTAGGAGGAGAGGGGAGGATGGGTTGCAAGGTAGGAGGAGAGGGGAGGAGGAGTTGCAAGGTTAGGACATGCTTTTGGATGTGGAGTGCAAGGAAGGATGGACACTTGGAGACAATTGCTTGGAATACCAAAGTAGAACTCAACACAATGCCCCAAAGAGTGTAAGCTTTATTCCATTGTGGCGTATTTATACAAGTTGGAGAGCTTGTCTCTCTACATGTAGGAATTATAAGATTTTCTCTCTCTACAAGTAGAACTTGCATATAGAAGTTGCATGTAGGAGTTGCAAGTTGCATGTAGGAATTGCATGTTGGACTTGCATGTAGAACATGCATGTAGAAGTTGCATGCATGACTTGCATGTAGAACATGCATGACTTGCATGTAGAACATGCATGTAGAAGGAGTTGCATGCAGGACTTGCATGTAGAACATGCATGTAGGAGTTGCATGCAAAAATTGCATGTAGGAATCATATGTAGATTTTGCATGTAGAGCATGCAAGTTGAATTCCTGAGAGGGATTATTCCTAGCCTTATGCAAGTACAAATGGAGCTTTTCTCCTACTCTACACACACATTCTGTGCTCCTTAAGTCCATGTTGGCACAGAGACAACATAGACCAATTCCACCACACTAGTGGGCTGCCGATGGCACATGCATATTGACTTAGTACATTGCATGACTAAGTGTGAGGATGATGGCACATGTTTGCTTGAATTTTGCCACCAGCCAAAGACCATTGACCACTGACCATCAACCATGTGCGCGTAAGCAAATTCACATGTGAATGCTCATGCGCATGCAATGGAGGGCATACCATCGCGGGTCACAAGGCCTACCAACAGACCTTGGACCCCGCAGCTGGAGGCATTACCCCTAGAATCCCATCGAGGGTGCTGCCCCCAAACCCCCGAGAAGTACGGTGTTCCTTGTACCATCTCCTAACCATCAACGGTCACCATGAGACCTCATCTAGTGTCAAAACTAGGATCGTACCAAAGTCCAGTGCTTACACCATGGCATTCTCCTCATAATGGGGGCCTTACAAAAGGGCATTACAGAACATTGGTGGTTACATATGAGAGGTGGGCATTGCACATACACCAACACCCCCTCTCAATGTCCACCCAAAGGTGAACTAAGTTCTTGGCCCAATGCCAAGCTCGTGAAGATGTTGAATAAGATATTCCTTCCCCAGAGCTTTGGTGAAGATGTCAGCACAGTTCTTCTCCGTGCAGCAGTACTCCACATATCTCATCCTAGATAACTACCGTACATAATGTTATTGAATCTTGATGTGCTTTGTTCGAGCATGAAACATAGGTTTTTTAGACATGGCCATGGAACTTTGGTTGTCACACCTTAGTGATGTATGCTCTCTCACTGGAACTCCTACATCTACCAAGATACTTTGAAGCCAAACTACCTTGCATGCAGCGAAACAAGCTACCTTGTACTCTACTTCTATAGAAGAGAGGGCCACTATGGGTTGCTTCTTGCTTACCCAAGAACAAATCCCAGATCCTAGTAAGAAGAAATATCTAGAAACTAACTTTATGGATTCAACGTGACTTTCCCCCAATCCAAGTCACAGTAGCCAATCAAGGTATCTCTCGATCTATAAATGATGCCATAATCAAGAGTTACTTTGAGGTACTTAAGAACTTGCATGCCTACATTCCAATGGTTCTCTTGGGGATGATTCAAGAACCTGCTTAAGACACCAACTACTAACGTCAGGCCTGGTGCCTGGTATTACAAAGAAAAATCAGGCTTCCCACCAGCCTTTTGTACTTCTTGATGTTGACCAATGGTGAGGCCTCCTCTATAGAAAGCCTTGCATTCACCTCCATGGGTGTGACCACATACTTGCACTCAGTCATGCTGAATGCCTTCAGAATCTCTCGAGCATACTTTTGTTGAGAGATGAATATTTTACCTGGCTCTTTCCAGATCTCAATCCCCAAAAAATAGTGTAGGAGCCCCAAATCTATCATTTCAAATTCAGAGCTCAATAGCTAGCATGTTTGCTGGATCATCTTCTCATGGTCACCTGTGATGACAAGATCATCCACATACAAGACTATAATAACTTGTTTTCCATCTTGCTTCATTACATAGAGGTTAGCATCAAAAGCACTTCTTTCAAAACCATAGTTTAGGAAAAAATTATCTAACCTTTGATACCATACTCATGTGGCCTATTTTAGCCCGTACAATGCCTTCTTTAACCTGCACACTTTATTCTGTGAATGGGGCAACTCAAAACCTAGTGGCTAAGCTACATACACCTCCTCCTTGATATTCCCATTCAAGAATGCAAACTTAACATCCATTTGAAAAACTACCCATTTGGTATGAGCAGTGATAGCAAAGTACCATACGGATAGTGGTCATTCTGGATGTGGGTGCAAAAATTTCACTTACATCAAAACCTTCCACCTCTGAGAAGACTTGTGCAACAAGACAAGTTTTATACTTTTCTAGACTACCATCAACTTTATATTTGGCTTTCCATACCCGCTTTGTACCTTTCTCTTTGCAAGTCAACTTACAAATTCCCAAGTGTCATTCTTCATTATGTTGTCATATTCTGACTGCATAGCCACCTTCCATTTTGGATCTGCCAATGCCTCGTCCAAGTTTGCTGGCTCCTTGACTATCTCTATAATCTCATCCATTAAGGCCATGTTAATAAATGAGATCAGTTGATCGGCTTTGCTCCTCTATTCTCTTTGATCTTTGAGGTCCATTGGGTTGTGGACTTTCTTGCATAGATTTTGGATTATGCATCAAAGAGCTGATGCACCCACCTTGATTGTGGTTTTCATTGTGGTGTGATTGGTGCAATAATTTGGATTTCTTGGTCCTCAGTGTCAGAGAACACCTCCTCCTTGATAGTTTCTTCATAGTTTGGGTCGACAAATGGTGAGTTATTTCTTCAATTGATGATGAAGTGGCTAGAACTGTATCCACCACTGAGTGTGATTGCTCAACAAATAGATGTTCTACAATAGCTTTTTGTTGAGGTGTATGGGGAGTAAGTTGTTGCTTAATGCCATGCTCATTGCAATACTTGTCAAACTCCTTTGACATGAACTCTCCTCCTCAATCAGTGCAAAACTTTTTGACCTTCTTTCTTGTTTCATTTTCTACAAGCTTGTGCCACAACTTAATCTTTTCAAGAGCTTGAGCCTTACTAGGAAAAGGAAATACACCCACATATTTCTACTATAATCGTCGACTATCATCATAAAGTAGAGAGATCCACCCAAAGTAGTAGTAGACATCTTACCACCATAGAGATCATCATGTACCAGCTCTAGAGGTGCCTTTGCTCAATCTTTGGTCTCATGTGGAAATGGCTTCCTAGCTTGCTTGCCCATCAAACAAGCTTCACATAGCTCCCACTTATTTGTGCCAAAGCCTTTCTGTCTCCAAATCTGAAGTGACTGAAAGTGCAGTGAGCTCACTCAAGTTGTTTTTCCTAGAACCTATGCCCACAACATTTCCCTTTGTATCTAATATCTAGGCTTCAGATTTTTTGAAGCTAACTTCAAGATCTTAATCAGTTATTGTAGCAATAGAGAAGATTTCTTTTTATTTGTGGAACAAATAGTACATTAAATAGCTTCTCAGGCTCACCATTGGTTGCTACAAGTGAGATGGTACTGATCCCTTGAACTGCACATTTTGCATCAACAACATTTGTGGGTTCTTGTAGAGGCTGAAGAGAACTATGCCATTCTTTCATACCTGTCATGTGTTGGGTTGCGCCAATACCCATGTGTAAGAAAACAATACAACGTCTATGCTCAACATAAAACAGGATCTCGTACGCAAGAGAGAAAACAGATAGTATGGAGAATCAAAAATTTGATTACTGTAGAACTGATACAATAGATGGCGCTGCCTCCCAACCGTGGGCTCCTGTGAAAGAAGCTTCGATGGCAAGCTGGAAACAGTAGAGGATGGAAGCTCGATGCTAAGGAATCAAGGTTGCTATAGCCAGTGATGAAATGAGCTTCACGGGCTTGCTCTTATATAGCCACCAGTCGTAGTCGGTTAGGCTCAATTGGGTGACCGACCCAGTCCGCCCAAAACGGTTGACTGGGGGTCAGTCCCAAAATAGGCCACCAACCATACGATAGAACCGGTGTGCAAAACAGAGCAACTAACCTACGGTGTCCGTTCGGCCTACCATCCAGGATCATCTAAGGCTCCAAATGGGCCCCGCAACCCGAGAGTAGGCTGCCCCAGGAAATGCTTCATCTACCCTCAGTGCGGTCAGTCAAGGGATGCCTTCCCACACTTGCATGTAGCCTAGTTGGTGGTATGCCAACTCTATCTGAAGTCGTCCAGCCATTAGGCCACACATGGCCCCCATCTGGTGTCCAAACCAGGACCTATCGGATAACCGAGCTACTTAAATGCCTTCTCCTCATATGGGGGGCTTACAAGTAGAGTTAGCTGGTTCCCGCGTAGTTACACAAGAGTGGAGCATTGATATCTAACACCCCCCCTCAATGTCCACCCGCAAGTGAACTTACTTTTTTGGCCCAATGCCAAGTCGATGAAGATGCCTCTCCATCAAGTCTCTTCCAAGAGCCTTCGTGAAGATGTCCGGAGCATTCTTTGTAGTTGGACAGTACACCATGTTGACCTCTCCATCCATGATGAGCTCACGTACAAAATGATATTGAATCTCAATGTGTTTTGTGCGAGCATGGAACACCGGGTTCTTTGCAATCGCCATGCAACTCTAATTGTCACATGATAACTGCGTAGGCTTGTTCTGCACTGCGCACCCATGTCCCCCAAAATCCTCCTCAACCACATTGCCTTGCAAGAAGCAAAGCATGCAGATTTGTACTCGGCCTCGGTAGAAGAAAGAGCAACTGTGGGTTGCTTCTTGCTGACCCATGACACAACTCCAGATCCAAGTGAGAAACAGTACCCTATCACTGATCTCCTACTATCCACGTCTCCTGCCCAATCCGAGTCACAGAATCTGGTCAAGATGTTGCCCTTGGTATAGGTGATGCCATAATCAAGTGTGCCTTTGATGTATTTTAACACCCGCATCCCTCCCCTCCAATGGTTCTCCCGGGGCTTATTGGAAAACCTGCTTAGTATACCACTCGCAAAACTGATGCCCAGCCGTGTGTTGCATAGGTAAATCAAGGTGCCCACAAGCCTTCTGTACTTTGCTTCATCCACCAGTGGTGATGAATCCTCGTTTGAGAGCTTCACGTCAACCTCCATAGGGGTACCAATTGTCTTGCACTCAGCCATGCCAAATGCCTTCAGTATCTCTCCAGCATACTTCAGCTATGAAATGAAGATCTGTTTCAGCTCCTGCCAAACTTCAATCCCCAAACAGAAATGCATCAGTTCGAGGTCTGCTGTCATTTCAAACTCTCTTCCTAGCAAATGCTTCATCCGCGAGATCTTCTCTTCATGGTTCCCTATTATGACAAGGTCGTCCACATAAAGGACCACGATCATACACATGCCTCCTTCTCTGAAGATAAACAAATTTGCATCAGATGGGCTCCTCCTGAACCCGTTTTGCAGAAAGTAGGCATCAATTCACTGGTACCACGCTCATGGGGCCTGTTTCAGCCCGTAAAGTGCCTTCTTCAGTTTGCAGACTTTACCTTCTGAATCAGGGATCTCAAAACCTGGTGGTTGTTCTACGTATACCTCCTCCTTGAGATCTCCATTCAGAAAGGCAGATCATCCATCTGAAACAGGGGCCAACTTCCCTAGGTAGCTAAAGCCAAAACACTGCGAATTGTGGTTAGTCAAGCTGTGGGAGCAAAAGTATCTTGATAATCAAAATCATGTACTTGTGCAAATCCTTTTGCCACGAGCTGAGCCTTGTACTTATCCAACATGCCGTCGGACTTGTACTTGGTCTTGTACACCCACTTGGTTCCGATTACCTTGCGTTTTGGTGGTCGATCCACAAGGTCCCAAGTGTTGTTCTTCATTATGGAGCCATACTCCGACTGCATAGCCTCTATCCACCTATCATCACCCTGTGCCTCTTCAAGACACTTGGGTTCATCAGCACGGATCACTTCTGTCATCAAAGCATAGTTGACCAAGTGTTCCTGCGCCCTTCTTTGCTCCTCTAATCTCTTGGACCGGCGGTGTTCGGATGGTTCCTCCTCAATGGCTGGAGGTTCTCTGCCATCCAAAAGCTGCCTTACCCACTTCGGGAATGGCCGTTGCCATTGTGGTTCTGCAGGCTCTTCTTCATCTTCTTTGTCTTGAATTCTCCCAAGCACTGTTGGGGGAGTTCGGTCTACTACTGGTGGCAGTACTGGATGGATATCCTGGTCCTGGTTGTCTAGGAAGAAAGCATCCTCCTCCAATTGATGCGGCTGTTTTGAGAAGACCACATCACGACTTACAATTACCTTCTTGGTAATAGGGTTATAGAGACGGTAACCCTTCGCCTCTTCACTGTAGCCCAAGAAAATACACTTCCGGCTTTTTGATTCCCATTTGGTCCTGGTAGCATCAGGGACATGCACAAAACAGTCACATCCAAAAACTTTGAAATGTGCAGCTGAAGGTTTCTTACCATAAAAGGCTTGCAGTGGAGTCATCCCATTCACAGCCTTCGTGTAGCTACGATTCACGATGTAAACTGCACTGTTACATGCTTCAGCCCATAAAGTCTTTGGCAAATCTTTCCCTTTCATCATACTCCGGCCCATTTCACAGATGATGCACATCTTGCATTCTGCTACTCCATTTTGCTGTGATGTATGTGGTGGGGGTTTTTGCCTCTTGATTCCGTGACTTTTGCAGTAACTTTCGAATTCAGTTGATGTGAACTCTCCACCTCTGTCTGATCTCAACTTCTTCACCTTCCTCCCCGTTTCTTTCTCGACCATTACATGCCATTCCTTGAACCTACTAAAAGCCTCGTCTTTAGTCTTCAGGAAGTATGTCCAGATCCTTCTACTGTAGTCGTCGATCAACATCATGAAGTAGTAGGAACCACCCAAAGTTTCCGTCTCCATCTTTCCGTAGAGGTCCATGTGAACGAGCTCTAGAGGAGCCTTTGCCCTACTGGCCTCTTTAGGAAAGGGATGCCGATGCTGCTTGCCCATCATGCAAGCTTCAGATACATTGGGCAGATCTGAAATTTTTGGTAGGTCTGCAATCATTCCACTTTTATGCATCTCCTTCAAAGAACTAAGGTTTAGATGACCACACCTCTCATGCCACAGCTTAGTGTTCTTCACATCTGCTCGAGCACTGAAAGCTAAGAGTTCGTAAATGTTGTTGCACCGTGTACCTTTACCAATGACCTTTCCTTGAAGATCCAGAATCTGTGCACCATTCTTATCGAATTAAACTTTGAGGTCCCGATCTGTGATCGCGGAAACGAACAACAAGTTCCTCTTGATATCTAGCACATAAAGAACATCGGACAACTATTTTACAACTCCATCTGACTTGAGAGCAATCGTACCTTTTCCTTTTGCTGGACATTTTGCATCATTGCTGACTGCTACCAGGACGTCATTCCCTACCGGCTGTAGAGAGGTATACCAATCCTTCCGACTGGTCATGTGGCGCGATGCACCACTGTCAATGATCCACGGTTCATCTAGAGGTACATGAACTGCCTCCTTGCAAATCTCCTCAATTGCGGCGAACAGCTCTACTGGTATTGCCTGCGCACTGTTGCTGGACTCTTTCTTTACTCTGTTCTTCTCATCTGCAATCTTCTTTCGGCACTCATTTTGCTTGTGCCCTGCCTTGTTGCAATAGAAGCACTTGATCTTCTTCTTTCTCTTTTTATCATCAGAATAATATGGGTTACTAGAGTCCTTACCCTTACCTTTCTTTGATCTGGTCCAGAAAGCTGAATCTTCTCCAATCCTTGTCTTTTGACGCATCTCCTCCTCCAGAAGCATCGCGCTGAAATCCTCAAAGTTGAGGGGCAAATTTCTGTTCTACATATTCAGTGCCATAACAAGACCGTCGTACTTTGGTGGGAGAATCCGTATGCACCTTCGTGCTAAATTCTCGCTGGTGATGGTGATGCCAATCGCAATCATCTGATCGCGCAGATTCTTCACCTTGGTGATGAACTTCTCTGCCGCTTCAAACTCAGACAACTTCTCGTTCGTGAGTTGAGTCTCCAGATTCTGAATCTGCGTCTGATTCGTGGTCTGGTATTGATTTTTCAAGACCGTCCATGCCTCCTCTGCTGTGGTGACATATTGAATTAATGCCATGACAGAATCACTAACACTGCAGACAATAGAACACAACGCATCTGCATTTCTTCTTGTCCATGCAAGAATCTCATCCGCAGTTGGTACTATCTATTGTCCTGCATTGGCTGGATTCGGTCTCGCAACCGGCCTCACGTCCACCCCAGTAGCAGTGTCCCAAAGCTCGTATGCACTTAGGATGGTCTTCATCTTGAACTTCCAGAGTGGATAGTTAGAGCCGTCCAACTTTTCGCTTTCGCTGAACAGTGGGATTCGCAATCTTGCGGGCTAGGCCATCTCTCACAATCTACTCGCAAACAGAAACACACTACCAAATCGTCTTGCTAGAGTCCAGGCTCTGATACCATGTAAGAAAACAATACAACATCTGTGCTCAACAGATAACAGGATCTCGTACACAAGAGAGAAAACAGATAGTATGGAGAATCAAAATTTTAATTACTGTAGAACTGATACAATAGATGGCGTTGCCTCCCAATCGTGTGCTCCTGTGAAAGAAGCTTCGATGGCGAGATGGAAACAGTAGAGGACGGATGTTGGATGCTAAGGAATCATGGTTGCTGTAGCCAGTGATGAAATTGGCTTCATGGGCTTGCTCTTATATAGCCACCAGTCGTAGTCGGTTAGGCTCAATTGGGTGACCGACCCAGTCCGCCCAAAACGATCGACTGGGGGTCGGTCCCGAAATAGGCCACTGACCATACGATAGAACCGGTGCACAAAACAGAGCAACAAACTTACGGTTGTTGTTCGACCCAGAGCCATCCGGGATCATCTGAGGCTCCAAACGGGCCCCGCAACCCGAGAGTGGGCTACCCCGAGAAATGCTCCGTCTACCCTCAGTGCGGTCAGTTAAGGGATGCCTTCCCGCACTTGCATGTAGCCTAGTTGGCAGTATGCCAACTCTATCTGAAGCCGTCCAGCCATCAGGCCACACATGACCCCCATCTGGTGTCCAAACCAGGACCTACTGGGTAACCGAGCTACTCAAATGCCTTCTCCTCATATGGGGGGCTTACAAGTAGAGTTAGTTGGTTGCCTCATAGTTACATGAGAGTGGAGCATTGATATCTAACATCATGAAGTGTTGCTTGGTGAAGATTGAGCCATAGAGCACATCTCCTCAATAGATGTAAAAAGCTTGAGCTCGACTTCAACATTATTGACAATGTCCTTGCCCTTCCATGAAGCTTTCAAGGTCCCATTCTTCTCATTGTATTGCTTCTTTCTGCAATCTTTTGTAGCATGACCTTTCTTGCTGCAATGGTAACATGACCCTTGAAACTTCTTCTTCTTCAACTTCTTCTTTTCTAAAGAATTGGAATTTCTCCCTTTGGTAATGGTAGTGAAAGCAGCATCGCTCCCACCATCATGACTCTTCAGCCGCATCTCCTCCTCAAGTAGTAATGCACAAAATTCTTCAAAATTAAGTGTAGAAGTTTGAACTTGAGCTAAGTGCAGTTACCAAGCTGTCGAATTTCTGTGGAAGAATTTGAATGCACCTCTGAGCTAGCTCTTTGCTAGTCTTTGCAATTCCCATAGCAACCATTTGATCACGTAGATTCTTGATCCTCGTGATTGAATGTCTCAACAATCTCCCCTTCTGCAAGCTTTTTAGTAGCAAGTTGATTTTCCAAATTTAGAATCTGATTGCGGGTCTCGTACTGATTCTTCAAGATGTTCAAAGCCTCGGATGCATTGGACGTTGGACGTGTGTTGAATCAATTGAGCACCAAATCAGATACACTTGTGATGATGGCACAAAGTGCATCAGCATTGTGCCACTTCCATGCTCGAAGAAGAGTAGCATCAAGAGGAGTTATGTTGCTATGATTTGCAGGATTGGCAGTGCCAACTGGTTTCAAATCACTCTCAAGAATGCTTTCCAACAGCTCACATGAGTCTAGAATTGCACTTATCTTAAACTTCCAAAGAGTGTAGCTTGTACCATCAAATTTGCCTTTCATGAAGGTGGGTGGTCGAATGCAAATTGTTCGAGTAGGGGTAGCAGCAGTAGTAGCAGCAGCACAACAGATACTCCAAAAGTTCCACCAAGAGTAGCCATCACACCAAGTGCTAAAGCTTTGTTGCAATTGAGTTTCTTGCACTATCATTGCTCAAAGCACTAGGGCACCTAGTGCTCTGATACGATATAGAAATACGATGAAGTGGAGAGATCGTTTGACAATAACAATAGTACAATAACCAAAGAATAGACTCAACAGAGCAGAATGAAGATTTCATATCTCCAAATAAGATACAACTAATGGTGTTGTCCACCTATGCGCTCTCTAGTAGAGCTTCAATGGTGATCTAGACAGATGTTGGATGGAGAAGTACTGGAGGTAGGGGTATTGGCATTCGATGGTGAGTCTTGAGAAGTGGCCTCCTTATATAGCCCTTCGTAGTAGACCGATTCCACCACACTGGTGGACTGCTGGCAGTGGCACATCCATTGCGTGACTGTGGTACATGTTTTCTTGAATTTTGCCACCGACCAAAGACCATGACCACCGACCATCGACCACGCGCGTGTAAGCAAATTCACATGCAAATGCTCATGCACATGCAACAGAGGACATACCATTGTGGGATGGGGCCTATCAACAGACCTTGGACCCCACCATTGGGGGCATTGCCACCAAAACCCCATCGAGGGCGCTAGCCCCAAACCCCCATTTGGGGCATTGCCCCAAACCCCCATTTGGGGCATTGCCCCAGACCCCCAGGATCAGAAGCGCTACCCCCAAATCGCCAAGGAGTACATTGCTCCTTCTACCATCTCGTAACCATCAAACGCTCACCATGAGACCTCATTTACTATCAAAACTAGAATCCTACCAATGTCAAGTGCTCACACCATGGCTTCTCCTCATAATGGGGGCCTTACAAAAGGGCACTATAGAATATTGGTGGTTACATATGAGAGGTGGGCATTGCACATGTACCAACATTTCATCTATCCTCAAAGGAGTCTCCCTCTAAGAGTCTGACATGGTCTTCCAGATCTTGTCTCTTCTTGGATCTAGGTTGGTCTGCTCTCTTTTTTATAGCTCGGAGGAAGATCTTATTCCTTTCCATTGCTCTGATTCATATATCCATAGTGCTCTTTGAGCCTCCAAAAGCATTCTGCCAAATGATAATTACTTTGTTCTAGATGTAAGGAAGCTAAAAGAAGAAAGGGTTTGCTTTGCTAGTATTTAGCTACTTCTCCTTCACCTTTTTCTAGACTGATCAAAATTAACTTGTGGTCTGAGAAGGGCAAAGAGGACAATGAGCTACTCTTGTAAGCTAAAGCTTCATCTAAAATTGATCTTGAGATGTACACTCTATCTATTCTAGCTTCCCTATGACAAGGTCCTATTTGGTTGTTAGTCTAGGTAAAGGAAGTGTCTTCTGATGCATCTATTAGTTCAGTGGGGCATTCTAGGGGCCAGCTCTCTACTCTGATGACATTCCCAATACCTTGCCACCTATCTCCCACCATGCTAAAATCTCCCAGAAGGATCACAATTGTCTACAAAAGATTGTTGTCCCACAACATCATTCGATCACAAGCTGAATTGGGAGCATAAACTGAGAAATTTTCATAGGATAAGTTATTGTGATTAAGTTCAATCCCAATATCATTGGACCCAAAAGCATGTTGAATTCTGCCTATGAATTGACTTAAGTGAGCCACAACCCCTAAAGCTACGCCTACTCTTCCTTCCTCATGATTTGAAGTAAACCATACTCAGTTTTCATCTAATTGCTTTAAATGCCACCTAAACTTGTCTCCTCCTACTTTAACCTTCTACAATGCAAGAAAATTTGGATGAACACAACTCTTTCTAATCCATCTCCTAAAAACATGGGGTTTGAGGTCATTTGCTAGCCCCCCTTGAACATTGACACTGAGAAAAGAAAACTTTTTTTGCTTGGGTGATGGCATTATTGAGAGGTGTTTTTGTTCCTCTTCTTCTTAAATTTGATCGGACTATGTTGAGGGGAAATGGTGAACCCTCTTGACATCCTTCTTTTCTCCCTTTCTAGAATGTTGGCTTCTTATGGATTACTAATGGCTTTGGACTAGCTCTCTAACTCTTTCTTTCTTCTTGGATTGTTTTTTCCCCTTAACTAAGATGAAGGGTTTCCCTTCCTCTTCCTTAACTAAGATGAAGGGTGTCTCTTGCTTTTCCACTATTTTGTGTTTAGCTTAGGCCAACAGAAGCTCAGCTGAAGCTCAAAATCTTATGTTTTAGCTATGAATTCTTCCTCCTCCTCTGAAGTGTCATCCATTTTGTCATCATTGACAATGACCACTTCATCTTTCTTATGGGGGAGTAGAGGAGCTTTCCCTTATCCTGCCAGTGGCAAATTGAGTTGCTTCTCTCTCTGGGTCTCAACTTTCTCCTCTTTTTATTCAATCTCCTAGGGGGGACTCTCATTGCTATCTTTTTCCTTCCTCTAACTAGCTCTAGTAGGAGAATCTTTGATGAAGTGTCCTCCTAGACCACACAGAAAGCAAGAAATCAAAACGTTTTTGTAAAAAACATTCTGAAAAAACTCACTTCCATCCCCATCAAGGACCAGAATAGCATTTGGTAGGTTGATAGTGGCTAGGTCCATTAGGACACAAGCCTAGGGGTTGCCCCTTGGACTAATGAATCTTTCCATTTCAAGGCCAAGAAATCGGCCAAGCGGAGCACACAAAGCATCAATATGTGGGAACAAGGAGAGTGGTAAATCTAGGAATTCCACCCAAATTAGCGCTTTGAATGGGGGAGGCGAGTTGGGACTAAGGGATGGATCCTAGATTTGTACAAATAACAGCTAGTTTCTGATGGTCCATGTGCCATTTTGCATAACCTCTATTGTCATTTTTGGCTTTTCAAAGAGGAAAACCATATATCCACTGCAAAGAAAGCATATTATTGTGATATAAAGCCCCTTTCCCATCCAGAAATTGCACACTCATCCCTCCAAAAAAACAACCAACAATCATGGCCCGTGAATATACCCAATGACTGCACAAGCACGCAGCCACTTCGTCATTTTGTTAAGGATACTATTGTGAACTTTAACCATTGGGATCTTACCTTTTCCAGGCTTTTCATATGAATCTTGATCGAGTACTTGTCTCATCTTTTTTGTGTATTCTTGCTCCATTGGAGGCCTCCGCATCTTCTTGTTCTGGTCTCCAGAAGATTTTCTTAGCTCTAGGGGTGAGCATCTCCCAAGCCGTGGGGGCCTTAAAAAGGCTTTGGCTTCCTCCCTAGAGAGCTCCAACATAGGTCCCTTTTGCTAGAACCTCCAACATGGGTTTCCCCCTCCACGCATTCTAGAGCACGTCAGACTTGGGGGCTCCATTGGACCGACAACTCTAGCTCCTCATAGATGAAAAAGACTGCACTTTTGTTGTAACCCTACTCTCACTTCTACTCTCTCCTCTCTCCTCCCATTCTATTGAGCTTCTCTTCTCTCTCCCATTCTATTTTCCCTTCTGTCTCTTCCCTCCCCATACCTTCCTCCTCTCTCTCTCCTCTCTCCTCCCCTGTCCCCTCTCACCTCTCCTTAGACAACCCCCCCTCTCTCACTTCTCTCTCTACTCTCCCCCTCTCTCTCACCCTACCCTCTCACTCCCCCTACCCTCTCCTCTTTTAGCCATTGTGGCAGCCACCCAATGCCTCCCCATCCTCCACCCCCCTCCCTTGCCTCACCTCTCCCCTCACCCGCACACACCTCACTCCTCCCCTTAACCATGGGGGTTGCTCACCCCTCACCCCTAGTAGTTGTGATCACCAGAGCACTCCCCCTACCTCCCCACACTCCATCCCTCCCTCATCTCAACCCTCCCTTCACCCCCTGATACCTCACCCCTCATACTGCAACCCTCAACCCCGGGTGGCTGCAACTACTAGGGTGCTTCCCCCGCCCCCCCTCCCACCTACCTACCTCCCTCCACCCCCCCACCTTGCCCCCTCACTTCTCTCATCCCTAGCAGTTGACTACAGCCACTACACCTCTCCCATTACCTCACCCCTAGCATCCATAGCTACCAAGGTGCACCCTCTACCTACCACCCTCCAACCCCCTTCACCTCACCCATCCCCTCACCCCCTCACACTTCACCCCTATTGATCGTTGCCAGGGCACTCCCCATGCCTCCCCCCCCTGCCCCATCACCTCTCATCACCCCCTCACTCCTCTCACCCCTAATAGCTGCTCCCTTGGCCTCCCCACCCTCCACCCCCCCTTGACTCACCACCCCTTACTCCTCCCCCTAGTGGTCGTAGTTACCAATGTGCTCCCCTGTATCTCCCCACACTCCACACCTTGCCACCGACCTCTCACCTCCCCTCCCCCCCTCACCTCCCTTCCCCCCCTCAAGGCTCTCTCTCTCTCTCTCTCTCTCTCTCTCTCTCTCTCTCTCTCTCTCTCTCTCTCTCTCTCTCTCTCTCTCTAAAGTTAAAAATAAAACTTGATTGAAAATTTTCAATGTTCATGAGAAAAATAATTAAATAAGAAATGTAAATATCTAGAAAACGTTTGGATAGAAGGTTGATAGGTAGGAAGACTTGCAATCCTAGTGCTCTTCCTTGCTCCAATGAATTGATGGGAGAATGAATGAAGGGGAGGTAGACCTTTTATCAGGAATTTAGTGTTGGGGGAGTTAGGGTTGGGTGTCCAGGGTTGCTTCTCTAATATGAGCACCATTGTTCTTTAAATTGAAGCTTAAATGCTGAGAGGCTCTTGTCCAAAGAGAAAAAGGAGGAAAGAGGGAAAAAAGAAAAGAAATAAGAAAGGAGAAAAGAGGAAAAAAAGGGTAAAAACCATGGATTATGCATTGAATTATTTTCTATTATTGTTTATTTCAAATAAAAGATTTTGTATAAGAGAGAAGAGGATTGTTTTTCCATATATTTTATTTTATTTTTATTATTTAAATTAATAATAATAATAACAACTTTACTTTTTTAATGAAGGATTTTTAAAAATAAAAATGTATACTATGAGTTTTGAAATATAGAGGAAGGAAGACATTATAATTATAATTCTTAGTTTTTGCATTATTAGTGCAAAATGATAGTGTAAGAAAATAAACCTTTTATTTGGAAATGATAGTGCCAGAAAGGTAATTTTTATTTGGAAAGGATTTTTTCAAAAAAAAAAAGATTTTTGGGATGTGTTCAAAAAGGGGGGGGGAGGGGATTCAAGATCAAAGAAATGCATGTTCCTCCTTTTTCCTACATTCCAATCAAGATAATTCAAGAAGATACAATGTGGAAACACTCAGAGGGAATCAATCAATTGACTCCTACAATATTTTCCACAAATGTTACGAATCGTGGATGAAATTCTAGACCTTCCAAAATGTTTCATCCACATCGGACAAAAACATAGAAATCAACAGGTGAGTTATTTAACTCCCTCAATCTTGGTTTTTCCAAATGCACAGCCTCATCAAAATGAACATTACTCCTACATGATCAAATCAAGAAAGCAACAATGGTCCATGAAGAACAATTCACCATCTTCATTTGATAGGTCAATGTTACCATGTCAAATTCGTAGTGCATTTGTTATGCAAGATCACTGGACAGGATCTCCAATTTGACACCGACAACTTGGAATCTTGATACAGGTTCCTCACAGCATATGATTTTAAATAGGTCATGGTTGGTTAACTATGACCCCTTTAGTCAAGCAATTCTAGTGTTTTCTTAGTGAAAACAACAAGCTTGATGCTAAAGAGTTAAGCATTTTTTTGGTTCCACTCTACAATGGAGAAAATTTTCTCCTTCATGAGATATATCTTAATTCCTCATGTCCAAAAGAATCTGATATCAGCCTTGGCATCAACCAAGAATGGAGAAAGCATTGAATTTTTGTATGATCATTGTGTTGCCAAGACAAGGACTTTTGATCAGGTTTCATATTTTACTTGTCCACAAATCTATCATCTATGTCCCTCTGGGGTTGGCATTCCCTAACTACAAGCTTCCATGTTAATCTCTCCAACAAATCATGCCCAATGTTTGTGAGAATATCTAGGGCATGTTAACTTTCATCATCTTGCAAAATTGGTGGATGGACTACCCAAAGTCTTTGGGTAAGAGACACATTTTGTAAACATTATTTTGCAAATCCCACATTCTGGACAATTTTGACTATTGTATGACTCCCATTCATCAAAATTTTGTCAATGAGTGTTAGTTGTTGTCGTCTTCTACCCCATCCAAGGAAGTGTTCTTTGGTGATGCTGTGACATGAAGTTGGGGGTAATAAAACTTCACGCACTCTTGGCTTCATGCTGCTTTCAAACTTAGTGAACATATATCTTTATCACTTGTAAAGGGAGATTAAACAAAATATTTCATGCTAAGATACCACACCACACTTTCCTCCCTTATACGATAATGAAGATGGTAACATCCCAAGTGATGTTGTACTCTAGCATAGGGAGAAGGAAAGGATCAGCGGAGGCCATAATCTCCCCAAGCCGGGTCTGAGCCAAAGAGAAGAGTGATACGTTGTTGAAATAAGATCTTGCGGCTCAATATAACATGAACTAATATATATCAAGGAGTTTGAAGGGATTTATTGGGTCAGATGGGTAGGTTCTGGGAAACATTGCACCTCCTTCATAGATATATTTCTACAAGTAGCTCAAAACACTCTACAAACTATCATCAGATATAGACTCCTATAACTTCTAGCAAAGACATGATATCAAATATTTAAACACATATACGAATACATCTTGAAATAGGATTCGCTCTTATATAAGTTTTGTAAGAAACAAAAAAGCGGTTGAAAAGTTATGGGCACTATACTAGAAGGGGGTAAAAACTATTTGAAAAGTAAACAGTCACACATAGAGACTCATAACTTTTGCATTTCACATTTGATACAAAAATTAAAAACATAGAGTGATGCATCTTGAAGATACTTTGTGGTGATATAAGTTTCATCAAAATTGGAGCATTGAGTAGAAAGTTATGAGCAAAATGTTGATAGGGAGTCAAACTGTCATTAAAAACACCTACTCCTTCTACTAATGCCGACTTGGGAGAATACTCCCTCCATGCTCAAACTTCATCAATGATCCAAGTCCCATAGAGGTTGCCTAGGAGGGAGGTAAGAGCTCCCTTTGTGGCTTGGGAAATGGATAAACCATGTACGCACAATGAGCAACTAAATAGACAACACTTTTGTCAAATACTTTGGAAGAGAGAGCAATGGAAAAAGGGGAGAGACACTCAAGAGAGAGAACCTGAATTAACCTTCATTACCAATAGAGTGAGACTCTACTTAAATGTAACTCAAAATATTACAAACACAAGGAAGAAGAGTTTTCATACATACAAGAGGGAGTGAGAGCTCCAAGACTACTCATAGAAAGAGAATGAACTAGAGAGATATGGACTCAAAAATCTACAGAAGAGGAAATCTACAAGAGGGAGAGAGAAGGCTCATAGAAGAGGCTTGAGGGGACTAGAGCTATAGCATCATGAGGCTCAATGTTGGAAGAGATGTTGAAAAAGGGTCTCCTTTTATAGAGATTTTGTCATCACCCTCCTTCACCCATTTACAATTGCTACCTATGGATTCCTTTCCCCATCAATCACATAAGCTTGGATGTCACCATCCATGTCCTTTTTGGCTATTCTTGACATGTGTCCCATCAAAAGATGCTCAAGGCTCCTAAAATATTGAGAAATTCAAGAGTCTCCCCACATGGAGCCCATAGGGACCCTCTCTTTTCCATATGTCCACATCCTCCTTATCCCACATAGGAATTCTAAAAGGATTCCTCTTGACTCCACACTCCCCATGTGCCTTCCACATGCTTGGCATGTGATCTCTCTTATCAAACATAGAGAAAAGCAATATTACTGCCAAATAAAAGATTTCAATTTTTTGTATCACAATGCTCACACCTCAATTCATTATTCTCTAACATGTTACTATTCCAATTTCTTTTGTCTCTATGCTCTTTAACATCCTAGCCACAGTTTTGCAACATCAGATTTTTAACATCACCCTAGGTTGCAATTGGCTCCATGCCCATGATACTTGACTTTCACCAATGCACTTGTTACCTGGTCTCACCCCATCCCTTGTGTCTCTTCCTATCATTTCTATCACCAAGTGTATATGCAACCACTATTCTTCACAATGTCTGGGTCCAAGCTCAAATACAACAACTACTTACCACATTTCCATAGGCTTTTGCCCATGGGCATCCCACTACCACCCAGCCAACATTCTACACAAAGTGCCTACCGGGAATGTGTGACCCATTTATGCCATCCACTTTGTGAGTAGATTCACGAACTCTACAAGCATGTCTAGTTGGTGTTATAGGATAGCATCATCCACTACTCTAAAATACCTTTGGTTGTTCAGCCGCATTGGTACAAAATCTTGATAATACCTTTTGGTTTTGTGTTGATGTTACACGCGTTGAACAAGGTGATGGTTTGTGATGAGTACCCTCTTGCCTACCATGATGATATCCTTGATTCCCTTTCCCACCATTCCTCATACTTCACCTCTCTGGATCTAAAGTCCATACTAGCAGATCTCTCTAAAGTAGGAGTACAAGTACAAAGGTACCTTTTAAACCTTTTGGCCTCTATGGGTTCAACATGATGGCATTTAGCATGGCTAATGCCCCCAGTGCTTTCCCATATCTCATGATCTTTGTGATGTGCAATCTCATTGTCCAAGGGTATCTCTTGGTTTATTCAAATGCTACATTATTTTGACACCGCTACTTTGGTGGAGCATCTAACAATCCTTCACAAAGTTTTGTAGCTTTTTAAGCAATTCAATATAAGGCTTAATCAAGAGAAGTGCCATTTCACTCAAACTCGCATCAAATACTTGGTCTTTCATTGTTTCTAGCCCCACAATGTTTCACTAGATCCCGTAAGGTGTAAGTTTTACATGAATACATGTGCCCTACACTGTCAAGCAATTTCATCATTTTTAGGCTTGTCAAAATATAGTTCATGCTTCATTCTGGAGTTAGCCTCATTATCTGCTCCTCTCTATCGGGATTTTGATGCTATACACACTACACTAAAAAAAGATTCTTGTTGCATCATCTGGATTTTACTAAGGCTTTCTTAGTTCAAACTTATGCCTTAGATATAGGTTTAGGAGCCATGTTAATGTAGCACAATCCTTAGGGCCGTTAGGCCCCCTTATTTATGTGAGTAAGGCCTTGCCCAATGCTTAGTCTCATTTATTCCACAACTCGTTTAAAATTCCTTGCCACTATTTGGGCCATTCAGAAGTTCCACCCATATGTGCATGGCTTCAAGTTGTTCCTTCAGGTGATCATGCCACATTGGTCAAGTTATTAACCAAAAAGGCTATTCGTGGTCTTTTATAGCGCATTGCCCTCCTCCCCCAAAATTATGATTTTGAAATCACATATAGGCCATGTGCAATGAACCAACTTGCTAATTCTTTGTCTCAATGTATTACTAGGTGGTTCAGCTCATTTGCCCATCACACTTGTCAATGCATGATTTTGGCCAAGTGTGATGACTTTTTCATGCTAGTTTTGTTAAGAAACTAAACTTTTATATTGATATTGAAAGTTTGTAAGCCCTAATAAAAACAAACATTTGAAATCTTCACCAAGATTTGAAACTCTTATCCACAAAAAAATAAAGTTTCACCAAGATTCACATTTTTTACTTCAAAATTCAAAAGAAAATATATAAAAGTGTAATACATTCTATCAATATTGTGAAACAAAAAAAATGGGCTCGATAAACTTTCACCTATTAATATACTAGCATAGCTTTGATAAAAACATCCATGTTTAAAATTTAATTTTTGATTCACTAATCTATTTTCACTTCCAAACCATTGAATTAGTGGCTTATGATCTTGCCGGCCCCTTTCCCATTTTTGTCATAGGTAATTCTTACATTATGGCTCTCACTAATTATGTTACTCATTGGGCCATCGCACAACCCTTGGCCTCTTTTAAAGAATCTACTATCACCCGATTCCTCCTTAAGTAAGTCATCCTATTGCAGCATGGGTTCCCATTTAAGTACATTCTTTCATACTAGGGCTCCAATTTCAAGTCAGAGGTGATGCGCATTGTGGCCAATCAACTCAACATTGAGGAAAAATTCACATGTCCATTGCATCATGATTGTAATAGGATCACAAAGTGGCTCAACCAAACCATTAAGTTGATGTTGGCGATGTATGTGGATCCCCAACATTGCACAATCGGGTTGTCTTCTTGCCCTATGTACTCATCTCGCTGCTTGCAAAATGACTTTACAAAATTTGATTCCCATTACTCCATTCAAATTATTATTTTTGTGCAAAACCCAAATTAATCTCTCTCTCACAAGTGAAGATCATGATGCTATCAATGGTCCCAAATTTTATAAGGCGGCTTGTAGTTTATCCACTACCAAAATGTAGCTACCTTTTTTTACAATGCCTAAGCTTTTTGGTAACGCTACTATAATCAACAACATGTGTTCATAGAATCTAACCTTGGTGATATCATAATGCTCTATTACCATACCAAGAAGCCTAGTTTAGCCGAGAAATTCCTAGCCAAATGGGTGGGCTCCTACCAAGTCACCCACCACATCATCCGCACCACCTATTTTTTTGTGTTGCTCACTTACTCACCACACATGCACCACCACCCACATTGCCCACGCCAAACCCTTCCATTCTTGCACTATTTAGTTTTCAAGTGGGGAATAGGCATGATGAGTTATGTTGAAAAGGGTCATGTTGGCAATGTAGAGATCTGTGAGCAGAGGTAAGAAAGTTGAGAGACATGGCTGGGGAAGGGTGTCCAAGTGTGAGCACTTGGTCTCGATTACAGATGCAATGTAACTAAGGTGGAAATGTATAAAAAGATGAGAAGCCATGTTCAAGCCTGCAATGTTCATAGAAAACCTGCAAACTATACACAATGAGCCTTCTTTTTCTCAATTTGTAAAATCTCCAAAATTTTACATTTAGCTATATTTTAGATGGAACGTCATTTGTTGAGAAAATTATTTTCAGTGAACACTCATTAAAGGCATCTCAAAGCATTTACGCTCATTGTTGTTGTCATGTCATCTACCCAAAGTTCTTGTATCATGAGTATTTGTCAGACCGCCCATCTCTAGAAGCGAACAAGCAATTGTCATATGGCAACAAGGGTATGGCATTCACGAAACACAAGAATGCTAAAGTGTTGTATGCTCTGCAAGTAAGGCATATCTAACAAGGCATTGTATTTTCTCTTCAAATGTGAACTTAACATGGTGGAAGCATTGTATTCTTGTGTACCTTGAGGGACCATGAAGCCTTTTCTATCCAGGCAAGATGTATTGATGCATCACCTTGGAACAACAAACAATTGAAGCAAGAGCAATGGGCGGAAGTTATGTCAAACACATGGTTCATAGAATTCCTCAAAAACTATTGGCCCTACAAGGTCCTATGGGATAAGGTTTATTAGTTTTGCTAATCAAGTCCATCCCACTATTTTGAAGGTGTGGTCAATTTGACCTCATTATTTAGTGTTAAGCAAAGAGGTTAGTGTGTGGTTAGAGGCCTATAAAGTGTGATTAGGATTTAGGGCTTTGTCCTATAGTGTGGTTCTTTAGTGGGTTTGTCTACTTTGCAGCCATTTTGCCTCTGATTGTGGGGGTTTTCTCGTGGCTTGGCTACCTATGGTGGCTTGTCTAGTGCCTGTGGTGGAGGCTATCACTAGTATATAGTAGAAATCCATCAATATTTGACATAGAGGTCTTACAGAAATCGTTCGTAGCATCAACATGAATTCTTCATCACTTAGCTTTGAATAGGTCTTAGCTTGTAGATATCCGCCCCTCTTATTAAAGTAGATACTCTTGGCTTACATTTAGATTAGCATGCTTAGTGTGATGCATGGTTTTTGGGCTTTCTTGAATAGAATAACATTATATATCATTGATGGGGGCAGTGGGTTGATTGTTGACAGGTTGCATGATGCCTATAATTAGAATTGCTTTGAACAACCTCGATACTATCATGGTAGAGTCTGAAGATCCATTTGCATGCCTTGTAGCATATTTTGGATTTTGTTTTTGTTGTCTTCCCATTACATGTCGCATGCAAGATTTGGAATAGGTTGAGAGTCTAATTTTATTTGTTTATTAGTCATGCGGTCTTGATCTTGGGAGGGCTAGAATTTATTGATCTTTTCATGATATCAGAGCACCAGGTGCTCCCAAGCCCTTGCATCTTGTCAAGGCACTAAGTCCTGCTTCCTTGAGGCATCCTCCTTCTCTGAGAGTGAGATTTGTGAGTTTCATCCTGTGTGAGAGAGTTTTCATAAGAGAGAGTGAAAGTCGTTGTTCCATCAAGGAAGAAGCCCTCCTTCGTTGAGGCATCTTCTTCATCATCTTCAACTCTTCTTGTAGAGCTTGATTCACTCTTTGTTTTGTAGCCTAGAATGCTTTTGATTCTAACATTTGGAGCTTTAGATATGTTCTTCTCAGTGTTTCTCTCTTCTTCTTGAGAGACTCTAAGGTTTTGTAAGGACTCTTTTTGAGAGAGAAA
This sequence comes from Dipteris shenzhenensis, assembly GCF_047967505.1. Taxonomy (NCBI): domain Eukaryota; kingdom Viridiplantae; phylum Streptophyta; class Polypodiopsida; order Gleicheniales; family Dipteridaceae; genus Dipteris; species Dipteris shenzhenensis. Next base: position 42,213,164 of record NC_141622.1, on the reverse strand, counting down.
TAGAGTTCTCACAGGTTCCTTTGAGAGAATGGGTTTGGTGTCTATAGAGCCACTTCCTATGAGGATTATCAGCTTCATTGACTTGCAAAACAAAGCAACAGTCCAATAGAGCATTCCCTCATGGTCCATCTGAGCTTGCAGTTCAAGAGGCTACATGGGGGCTAGCCAATACTCAACGAAGTGACCCCTATGCCTCCTACAATCAACTCAACTGCCTTAGCAACCTACAAGGCATCCGACTCAAAGCAAGTCAAGGCTCTACATATCAACTACTACAACCAGCTAGCCTCAACTGAGCAGAGGCTACACATGCCCACAAAACTCAATGAGCTTTCTTTTGCTTTGAGCTCTTTGGCTATGGCGTGAAAGTTCACAAATCCAACCTAGATGACTCAAGCAATATGCAACACAACATGCCCTAACACTTGGCCAATTAGCAGTGGTAGCTCCAGCCAACTACAATGCTATAGCCTTCGTGGGTAGAAAACTACAACAGCCTCAATGACAAAGCCTTCATTAGCCATGACTCCATGAAGCAGACACCTTGCTCCCAACTACTACGACCTCTATCATACGGATGCCAGCACTTCTAAAGGCTCCACAATGGCCACCTCTCAGCAACAATAAGCGGTGCCTCGACTCCAACACACAAGCAACACCTAAATTGAACTCCACGGCTAGTAGGCTATAGACACGTAAAGACGACCTTCACCACTCATAGAACTCCATGCACAGCTCACAACTGTAGGGACCTAACTGGCAACCTCTATAAGCTCAACAAAGAATTGGTTGGATCCACAAGTGTGGGAGTGTATTCATGTATCATCGAAATTTCCAAATAACAGTATATTTCAATATTGGCAAAATTCCCACAATCAATGAAACTTTTCCCAAATTTAATGAAACCTTTCCCAAATTTAATGAAATCCACCCAATTTCAAAATTCGGGGAGCTACTTGACACCAACATGCACTTGTTGAAGGCATACTCATTCAACAAGAAGGTTGAAGGTCATTTCCTAATCGACATGTTTGTGTTGGTCTCACTAGGCTCATAGCTTCTACTATTGAGGAATCTTATTTGTTTCTCTTGTGGATGTAATTGTAATCTTGTAAGGAAGACCACATTGTAAATTTACATTTTTTGTAATAAAGACTTCCTGCACATGAGGGTTTGCCAATGTGTGTGGTTTTGTGTTTCTTTTCCAATCTATCCAAAAGAGTTTATAGCATTCCCTATTTTTAAAAAAGGTTGCATGATCTTGTTATTTAAGTAAGCTACAAACAATACCCAATATGCCATAATTGTATTTTGAAGCAAAGATGAACGAGATGATAGTAAGAACTACTATTAACATTGACATGGACTTCTAGGAAAAATTCCCAAATAATAAATGTGATGAAGTGGGGAGTGAGAGAGAGAGAGAGAGAGAGAGAGAGAGAGGAGTGCACATGATATAGCTATCTGTACACTACGTTGTATTGAACATAAACATGATTATATACATGCGTACCTCTTAGGGTTAGGGTTAGGGTTAGGGTTAGGGTTATCCCTATGAACCCTATCTAGATAGTGCAATTTACACTATCCTCAACACCCCTCTTAAATTACACTTGGTAAGTAGAGAGTGCATGTACAAGACCCTTTTGTGGATTTCGTTTGGTGCATATGATAGCATCCAAAAATGAAAGGAAAACTAAAAAGAGTCAGAGTAGTATGTGCATGTGTGGGCACCATGACTACATAGCAAAAGCATGTACAATGAGTACAACTTACTAGATCCTATACATAATGTGCATTTCCCCCTCTTAAGTTGTGGGTCATCCTTTGCTTTTGGGATAAAACCCGAAAAATAGGCCGAAGGGAAGAGAAAGGAAATGTGTAGAAAGTAAAGTTCACCTGGATCAAAGACTGGTTGATTGAAAGATGACCATGTTGAGAACTGTGTATGGCTACGTGCAGGAACATGCCATAAGTCACAATGGACTATACAGTTGCTCTATAGAAGATGCATCTAGATGTGAAACTAGTCAATGTAGCTACAAACAAGGGTGTCACCAACCCAAAAGAGCTGGTAGCAATGTCAGAGGTATGCTGCAATAGAGTAATCTCTATCATATGATGCGAGGTTGAAGAAGACCACATAATTGGTGTGGACAGAGTGATCCAGGGGCTGAAAATCTGGGGCCGAAGGTCCACATAGGATACACTGTGTAGGTGAAGAAGAGACCCGCACAAATGACAATGTATGGCAACCTATCAAACTTGTATGCTCAACTATCACATGAGCTTAAGGTCATCTAGTATGTGCATGGCTACATCCATTGGCATTGGATGTAGCATCTATAATAAGCTCAAGGTGGAAAGCTCAAGGTGGAGCTGACAATATAAAGGCCTAGAAGCCTGGAATATCATTGAAAATGTATAAGACATCCCTAAGGCATATGAGGTGCCAAGTTCTAATGTAGGGATGATGGATCTATAGTCTTGGATCCAATCATAAATCTACATCAAGTATGCACTATATACGATAGCGATAAGAGCATAATGAAACTTTGAGGTTCCCCAGGTTGTGCTATGGTTGAAGTTGATGATGTCCACTGCACTGGGGTAGTACTACACTAATGCCATAAACATCCTCATGCTGAGGAATTAATTGCTAATTGATCAGAGGTGGTGATAACTCATTCCAAGCATGATGCAATGCGGCATGACCAAGCTGATGACAAAATGTCATGTAGACTAATCTATTGATCTTTGGAAACTATGTCCAAGGTATGCTCTATGTCAGATGTCAAAACATCAAGAATCGATGCTAGAATGTATACGATATCCATACATGCATGATGAAGCATTGAGGTTCCCCAAATTATGCTATGGCTAAACCTAATGATGTTTATTGCACTGGGGTAGGACTATACGGATACATAAATATCCTCATGCAGAGGAATTATATGCTAATCGAAGGTGGTGATAACTGGGTCCAAGCATGATGCAATGCGGCATGACTGAGCTGATGCCAAAATGTCCTGTAGACTACTAATCTATTGTTCTGTGGAAACTACATCCAAGGTATGCTTTGTGTTAGAGGTGAAAGCACCAGGGATCGATGTTGGAATGTAGTCATCTGAAGAGTTGGATGCAATGTGGCATATATCTCCACATGCTCCTGGAGATGTGAGTGCCTCATACTGAGGACTTACCTGCTTAAAGATTGCATGATCATAACTAAACTTTTGCTTTGTATATGCATCTAGTGGGATAGTAGATGGAGTTAGATCCATGCATAAAAGTGATGTATGTACATCACTGAAATCAGACTATGTTGATGTAGATGGGACTACCTCATGTTGAGGGCTTACCATAAAATGTACCCATGATGAGGGCTTACTACCAAATGTGCCTTGTGCTGAGGCGTTACCATCAAATGTGCATGATCAAAATGTGAAGGTTGATTCATGTTATCATGTGGTACATCTGCACATCTAATCTCTCAAGAACAATGAAGCTCGAGTTTGCATCATATACTGGTACATACCCTATCATGGAAATAAATGGTCGAAGAAGCTTCTCTTTCCACTCATGAATCTTATCTCGAGTCATGACTGGTGTATCATCAATTGTGTGATGTGAATAGCTCCATGCTAGAGGTGGTCTGACGCTTTGTGCAAAAGGCTTAACGGTGTACCAGGGCAAGAGTGTCTACCCATGAGAACACTATGTGAAAGCTGCCACTATGGGGCTTACATAGAATCTGTCAAAATCTAAACCATTTCATGTGATGGAAGAACAATTGTGTGCCAAGGATCAAGCCTATAAGAAAGTGATGACAACTGAGTGTCGAGCATAGCCAAGAGGCTGTACAAGGTTGATGGATATGCATGTAGGAACTAATGCCAAAAATAGTCAATGGAAATGGTTGTACATGGGTGGCATATGTGCATGCAAGAAGAATGCTACAATCTTGAATTTGAGGAAGATCACTACCAAGTGTCACACTAAAGTGTTGAACTATCCAATGCCAAGAGACTTAGTCAGTGTCAGATGTGTCATGTGTTCGCCGATGATAGATCTGATGGTACTTGTTAGATATGCTCAATGCCCTACCCTCCTGGTAACCACCAGTGGTCCAAGGTGCTCAAGTTGTAAGGCCCCCATATGAGGAGAAGCCAAGTGTGAGCCCAAGACACTAGATGGATCATGACTTGCATGTCATATGAGGTCTATCAATGAGACCGTTGATGGTAGAAAGGTGATTGTATGGGAGCCCCTTATTCTTGCTAGGGCCTTGGGGCCAGTGACCCCCCTGGTGGGGGTTCGGGGGTGGGAGCCCCCAAGGCGACGGTATAGGGAATATTCCATGGATAACTAGTCGGTTCCACTGATTAGGTTGATTGGTCAACTTTACCAACTAGGTTGACTAGTCGGTTCCACTGACTACATTGATCCGACTACCGCCCTCATAGCTATAAAGAGGCGAGCTCCCCAGTCCATTGTACCAGATCAGATCTTCCAATAGAGATCTTCCAACTAGTATCTCTTCACCTAGTATCTGTCTAGATCACCATCTAAGCTCCACTGTGGGAGTGCACGGATGGACGGAGCCATCATCTATACTACATCAGTATTGAAGGAAAATTTTGTTCATCTCCAGTTTGCTATGTACTCTCTATTCTTTATTCAATTTCTGTTCCGCTGTGTCGTGTAATTTAACAGTACTGACTTTAGTGGGAACTAACCAGGTGATATGTCAATGGATTACTTGGCTTGGTGGAGTTGAATCTCCTCTATGGCTGTGCTAGTCTATAGCTAGACTACATGTTAAAGCATAAAATGCAGCAAACGAATTTTAGTTCATTCATTTTTATGTGCTAGATGCATTGCAATGGATCAAGAGGTGAGTCTTTTAGTATGCTAATAAACTAATCCTAAACTATGATCTAATAGACTACTCCTAAAATAATAGACTAATCCTAAACTAGGATCTAATAGACTACTCCTAAAATAATAGAGTAATCCTAAACTAATGGACTAATCGGATCTAATAGATTAATACTAAAGTAATAGACTAATCCTAAACTAGTAGAATAATCCTAAACTAGGATCTAATCAACTAATCCTAAACTAGGAACTTATAGACTAATAGACTAATCCTAAACTAGGAACTAATAGACTAATAGCCAAAAAGAAACCCTACCTGGAGCCCTCTCCTTGCATGCCCTCTTCTTGGAAGCCCTCACACAACGTCGCAGATGGCAGACCTATGCTGGCACCCTCTATCAAAATGGCACTAGTGCCATTCTCTATCCAAATGACACTGGTGCCACTCTCATTCTATGTCTATGTCAATGTTAAGTAGATTGGCAGCAGTGCCATGCTAATAAGGAAGATGGAAACAGATGTGGAACATTTATGCATAACATTTTTGAGACATTGTCACAGTGCCACTATCCATAAACTCTCATGGATTAGATTGGCACTTGTGCCAATCTCATTTGTGTCAGTCACAAAGAGAATCATATCAGTGCCCCCTGAAGTTAGATTGTAGATAATTCTCCATGTGAGTTTGTATAGAATGGCACTTGTGCCAATCTCATGCAATTCATGTACCTCCTTCTTAATTTGTCACTAGTCCAATCCTTTGTTTGAGGATTCATAACATAACAACTAGACCTTAAGCTTTGGTAATGGGATGCATGGGAATTATTTTAGCTTGGACCCTGGGAGCCATCCTAATCCATGAGGGTTTGTGGAGAATGGTACTGGTGCCAATCTACACAATCTCAATTAGTTTGCCACTCTCATTCTATGTCTATGTCAGTGTTAAGTAGATTGGCAGTAGTACCATGCTAATAGGAAAGATGGAAACAGACGTGGGAACATTTATGCATTAAATTTTTGAGACATTGGCACTCTTTGTCAGGATGGCAGTCTCTATTAGAATGGCACTCTCTATTAGAATGGCATTGGTGCCATTCTCTATTAGAATGACCTTGAGTTTTGGTAATGGGATGCATAGGAATTATTTTACCTTGGACCCTGGGAGCCATCCTAATCCATGAGAGTTTGTGGAGAATGGCACTAGTGCCAATCTCCACAATCTCAATTAGTTTGCCACTCTCATTCTATGTCTGCGCCAGTGTTAAGTAGATTGGCAGTAGTACCATGCTAACAGGGAAGATGGAAATAGATGTGGGAACATTTATGCAAAACATTTTTGAGACATTGGCACTCTCTAACAGGATGGCACTCTCTATCAGGATGGCACTCGTGCCATTGTCTATTAGAATGGCACTGGTGCCACTCTCATTCTATGTCTATGTCAACTAGATTGGCAGCAGTGCCTTGTTGATAGGGAAGATGGAAATAGATGTGGAACATTTATGCATAACATTTTTGAGACATTGGCACTCTCTATCAGGATGGCACTCTCTATCAGAATGGCACTGGTGCCACTCTCATTCTATGTCTATGCTAGTGTCAGGTAGATTGGCAGCAGTGCCATGCTGTTAGGGAAGATAGAATTAGATGTGGAACATTGACACTCTCTATCTGGATGTCTCTATCTGGATGGCACTCTCTATATTAGAATGGCACTGGTGCCACTCTCATTCTATGTCTATGTCAGTGTCAAGTAGATTGGCAACAGTGCCATGCTGATAGGGAAGATGGAAACAGATGTGGAACATTGGCACTCTCTATCTAGATGGCACTCTCTATCAGAATGGCACTGGTGCCCCATTCTCTATCAAAATGGCACTGGTGCCACTCTCATTCTATGTCTATGTCAGTGCCAAGTAGAGTGATTGCGGTGCCATGCTAAACAAGGAAGATGGAAATAGATGTGGGAACATTTATGCATTAAATTTTTGAGACATTGGCACTCTCTATCAGGATGGCACTGTCTATCAGGATGGCACTGGTGCCATTCTATATGAGAATGGCACTGGTGCCACTCTCATTCTATGTCTATGTCAGTGTCAAGTATATTGGCAGCAGTGCCATGCTGATAGGGAAGATGGAAACAGATGGGGGACATTTATGCATAACATTTTTGAGACATTGGCACAGTGCCACTATCCACAAACTCTCATGGATTAGAATGGCACTCTCTATTAGATTGGCACTGGTGCCAATCTCATTTGTGTCAGTCACAAAGAGGATCATATCAGTGCCCACTAAAGTTAGATTGTAGAGAATTCTCCATGTGAGTTTGTACAGAATGGCACTTGTGCCAATCTCATGCAATTCATGTACCTCCTTCTTATTTTGTCACTAGTCCAGTCCTTTGTTTGAGGATTGATAACATAACTATAGACCTTGAGCTTTCGTAATGGGATGCATAGGAATTATTTTACCTTGGACCCTGGGAGCCATCCTAATCCATAAGAGTTTGTGGAGAATGGCATTGTTGTTGAGAGTTCACGCTCAACATCATGTGATCATGTGTGCATAGCACCATCATGTGATCATATGTGCATAATAGAGTGCTATAAAGGAACGAGTTAGATGCCCTAACCCTAATTCTAAATGGGTTTGTATATATTCTACATTTTCAACTAAATCTAGTGTACAGTTAGTCATTTGTGGTGTGCTCTCTAGCTATGCCCTCTCTCCTCACCTCCACTCTTCTCCTCTCTCTTGTTCATAGTTTGTCATGGTATCAGAGCTCCCTTGCCTTCCGTTGAGGCATTGTGATCTGTACTGAGAGTGTGAGAGAGTGATTGAGAGTTCTCTTGAGTGTTCTCTGTGAGAGTCCACTTCTGGTGAGAGATCTTCATCCATCCTTTGGAGAAATTTTTGCCCATTTTGAGAGAATTTCGTCCATTGATTCCTTCCATTGCATTGAGGGAATTCCGTCTATGTGATAGAGAGTTCTTTGACTGAAAGCGAGAGAGAGGATCCTACTCGCTCTCTATGGCTTGCTGATTGAGTTATAGGGAGTGAGAAGAGAGAAAGACTTCGTGTCTTCCAAAGAACCTATAGCTAAGGCTTCTACAATAGAGTTGAGCTACAAAACTTTAGCGAGCTCTATCTACAACAACTGAAGAGAAATCTCTGTGAGAGAGATCTAAGGAGAGATCTCTACTCTCCTATACTACTTTGAAGGAGAGAGAGAGAGGGAGTAAACTAAGCTCCATGCAAGCCTAGACTATAGCCCCCGATGCCCACTCAGTGCACCTCCAACATCTAAAGCCCTCGACAGCCTTCGTCTCCTTCAACGTGGAGCTTACGGCCTCCACAGAAGGGCCAACCACCCATTCTATAGCTATGCCATCTACGTCTCCTTCACATGACTCCAACAACTGCACTACATCATTGAACTGCACTGCTCCTACGGGCTGCCATCATCGAACTGCATTATTGCCAGAGCATGGAAGGAGCAGAGAACTACAGCTTCTCCTACGAGCTTCCAGCAGCCCAAATGACAGGACCACAGCTCCACAAAAGCTTAGTCTTCTGGGCCTACTCCAATGCTACACATAGAGCTTCCTCCACGATGCACCTCTACCCGCAAGGCAATGACCATGGTTCTCTACGAGAGCATTGACCAAAACAACAACAATGACTATATACACCGCCTACCACCAAGTCTTCCGAGCTCCTGCAATTCCACAGTAGTTTTGCTGTCCTATCGGTCAACTAGCCTCCAAATGACACTTCAACCAGACTATTGACCTTCTCTACCTACGAGCTTGACAGCACGCCTCCAGCGCTCTTCCTACACGCTAGCTTGCAGTAGAGACCTCCATGCACGAGCTCCTCCAAGGTCCTATATAGCGAGACAACGCTCCTCCTTCTCCAGTATGCTTCATCAAACACCACTCCTACATCAAATGCCAAGCTCTTAGTAGCTTCCTCAAGTTGGTGGTGTTGCTCCAGCCAACGGCGACTTGCACGTCTTCAAAGCTTCGCCATTGCATCACTGTCTGTCTCTGCTATGCGTAGCCGACCGTCTCCGCCATCATTTTTTTCATAGCACATCTCCAAGGTTCTCATACCTTAGGAGATGACAGGTGGAAGATAAGATCGAACCAGGTTTGGGTTAGTTAACCCTGGGTTTGAGAGTGGTTAACCTAACCTAGGTACCTATCAACCCTTGGTCAATACTGGATAAGGTTGGTCACCATTGGACACGTGGTAGATTAAGTTCACCCATGGTTATGTCAGGTTGTGACCTTGGGTTTAAAGAGTGGTCAGTGTTTAGCCACATGTCAACTGCATCTTATCTGCCACATCATCCTAGTTATCTTTTACCAACCTTAGTTATCTCTGACCAATGCCACCTCATCATACAAAAGTTGACTAGTCAAAGCTTAGTCAGCACTGCCACATCAGCATCCTAGTCAGCTACTGCCACCTCAGCCAGTGCCACATCAGTAGTCCAATCACCATTGACCTCTGTAGGCACACACAGTGCTCCACAGTCACTACATGTGACCACACGTGCCACCTCAGCACAGGGCTCCAAAGGCACACCTCTTGCTAGGCATAGTGCCACATCATCACTGCATGTGACCCACAGTGACACATCATCATTGAGCACATTTGCACTCCTTTTGCCCCTCCACCTAGATCAAGTCGTATCTCTTGATCCAAGAAGAATTTGAGGGTGCTCCAAAAAGGAAAGTCACTTGATTTTTAGTGCTCTATGCGCTCGTCACATCACGCACACATTTCAATGCAAGTTACACTCACTTTTGAGCTTCACTCGACAAATCCATTTTCTACATGCACATCATCCTCTACATCAACACATCTGACCCAGCACTTAAAAAGAACAAAAGAAAAGAAATTATTTGCTGTTCTTTCATCGATCGACGGTTGGTATAGATCTAGATCAGAGTAGACTAGATCACCATAGAGGGGACACTTTGAATCTGCCCAAGTTGCCAATCTAAGCCATGCCCAAAATTCCCAACTAGTACCTAGTCCATATGCTCACATACGGTTTCACATCATCACATTACCTGAAACTTGACATTCTTCAAAGTGTTCAGAGGCATTGCCAATTGTTCAATGGAAACTTAAGGTTTTTTTTTTAAGTGTGAAAAAGAAGAGAGAAAAATAAGAAGGTACGATGAGGGAACTTGAATATAGCGGTGGGGTGAGAAAATAAGGGGATGCGGTAAATGGAAAATTAAGAGGAAAAAGCAAGGAAAGAGGAGGAAAAAAGGACCAATAGAGAAGAGGGGAGTATAAGGGGTAATTTTTTTTTAAAGGAGGGGAGGGAGAAATAAGGTGGGGGGCAAATTTTAAAAAAAGGGAAAGGGAGAGAGGATGAAAAGGTAGCATGGGGAGAGGAAATAAATTGAAGCTGTAGGAAACATTGGGAGGAGAGAGATATTTAAAAAAAGGGGCGGAGGGGGGAGGGAATATATCTATAGGGATTCATAAAGAAGGGGAAGATACAGAGAGATAAGGGGTCACATGTACCCGGGGGGGCTTTAAGGAATAGAGGTGAAGGAGGTTGTGATGAGCCAAGTGTACTAGAAACTATGGATCGAGGAGCAACATAGTGGCCGTCGTCGATCGCACGGGCTAGGGGGGTTGCTAGAACCTCAGATGGCAACAGTGGCAACGTGAGCAGTGCACAACAGGGGTGCAAGACATCACATAGTGGTGAGTGGATAGTTGTAACAGTGGGGGATGGAGCAGATAGCGGGGAAAGGTGGTTAGTGCACAGCGAGGCGTGGCAGCGCATGTAGCAGATTGTAGGGAGGAGAGTGTGAGGCCAAAGGGTATTGCAAGGGAAAGGTGGTTAGTGCACAACAAGGTGTGGCAGGGCACATAGCAGATCGTAGGCGAAGAGAGTGCAAGGATAAAAGGTATCGCAAGGGTAGAAGTAGTTGGTAGTTAGGCATTTTATAGTTAGGGGAGAAGGGTAGCCAGGGAAGGGAGAGTCGGGAAGATGGGGAGTTGGGGAGGTGAGACAAACAAGGGACCATACCAAATAATAAAGGAGAAAAAGGGTTGTAGACAGAGAACTAAGCAATGTTTAGGGAAAATTAGGAAGGATTAGGAATAATACTTAGTAGAGGGGATGAATAGGTAAAATAGGGGGGGTTTGGAGAAAGAGAAAGAGGGGTTTTTTGAGAGAGAAATAAAGAGACAGTAGAGAGAGATAGGAAGAGGGTAGAGAGAGATAGATGTAAAGAGCGGGGGGGAAGAGAGAGAGACAAAGACAGAGAGAGGGAGGGAGAGAGAGAGAGAGAGAGAGAGAGAGAGAGCATAGAGAGAAATTAGGAAAAATAAGGAAAACTAAGGTACAAGAAAGGGGGTAATAATTAAAATTTTAATTTGAAGAATTTAGAAAAGTGGAGAGAGAGAGAGAGAGAGAGAGAGAGAATGTAGGGGAAAAATAAGCAAAATCTAAGAAAATTTAGGAAAAAAGTTAAAAGTAAATAAATTTAGAAAAAACGGAAATAATAGGTAGAATTAGGAAATAATTAGCAAAATTAGGAAATTATGAAAAAATAAAGGGAGAGCCAGGGAAAATAAGGGAGGATAGAAAATATTAGGAGAAGACTATGAAAATTTAAAAAAGTTGCTAGAGTGGGGTGAACTGAGAGGTTTTAGGGGAATTTAGGAGAAAGAGAGGGGAAAAGGGTAGAGAGAGAGTGAGGGGAAAAAACTAGAGAGAGAGAGAAAGGGGGAAAGGTTGTAAAAAAGGGTTTTCAAGGGGTTATAAAGGGAAGAGAAGTAATTAGTATTGTCAAAAGGAAAAAGAGGATTGTGTGTGTGTGTGTGTGTGTGTGTGTGTCCCACCCCCAAACCAGATGGTAAGACCACATGGTGGGGAGTAAGCCCACCATGTGAAACTTACTCCCCACCTAATAAAATGCTAAGTGGCTTCTATATGGTAGAAACGGATAAGTATGAGAAGTGTGAAAGTGTTTTTATAAGTATTTGCATACTCCAAATTTACAAGAGGTTGGATATAGTGTTTTTGCACAAAAAACCAATAGTTAGAAATCAAAGGAAAGAGTAGCCATTACTAAATTGAAAACCAATTATATGGTACTAGCTCGACCAAGGGCTAGTTGGGAGATCAATGTGTGTATTTAGATTTAATAATCCCATCAATAAATGAACCATACAATCAATTTAGTCATAGATAGCTTAATAATATTAAATATAAATAATTTAAATATGAGGAATAAATACTTGAAGAACTCAAATTAAGTTTAATTTCAAATCTATTATTACAATCAAACCCTAGTAGGGTTACAAAAAATGAGTAAATAAGTGTTGAATCCGTGAGGTAGTCTAGGCTTCAAGGTAAGGGTCCACTTACCTGCCACCATCCAAATAGACCATATGTTAGAACAATATAGCTTAATTTGGGTAGACAGGTAATGCCTATTTTGCATGGCTTGTTATTGCTTTACCTAGGAACAAGAACATCCCTCTAGATTCTAGCATCTAAAAGTATAATGATTCCACAAAGGAAAGCACTAATAAATAATGCATTAACTCAGTTTTAAAGAAAATGTACCAACATACTAAAGTTGCATTTAAAGGAGTAAATTAATTAAAGAAGAAATTCATTAAAAAAGTGTGTGTGTGTGTGTGAATTGTTGTGATAGTGTTATGTGAATGTGTGTCACCTTTTGAGTGTGGATAGGGTTAAGAGAGAACAAGAACCATGCACATAGCTCGAGAAAGTAAGAGAGAGAAGATAAGAACTATGAAAATTACATTCAACTAGAGAAGAATGAAGAAGTGAAATAGGGGATTCTCAAAGAGTCATTATATGCATGTATTCTTGTAACTACAAGAAAGATATTTGTTAACCCCATAAGTAATTTATTGCTTTTGATGTATGAAAAACGCCCTTTCATAAACTTTGGTTTTTAAAGTTACCTTAAATAATTTCATTCACACCTATTTATCTTCCTTTAGTATTTATCATGGGGAATATTTTAGTAATCTCATCAAGTATTTGCTTTAACTTTGTTTTTAAAGTTAACTTAAAAACCCTCATTAGCAAAGTATTCATCATTTTTTTACTTTTCTTTAGTCTAGTTCTATACTTTACAAAAGTCCAAATTTTTTGAATAGTGTGTTTTCAACATAATTTATAATTTGGCATTAGTTCCTTTTCAATTCACCTTGCAATGAGGCCCATAAGCACGCCAAAGGTGGTTCAAATTTCTTAATCCACAATATCAAACCTACTAGCAAGCCATTTTGCCTTTTACTTTTCTTAGCCATTTTGGGCCTCCTTTATTGGGCACAAGTTGGTGATGTGTACAGTCGAAGGTGACAACCTAGACCACTACTTTTCCCAAAATTTAAAATCTATCGCCTTTGTATCTAAAATTTCACTCCTCCCATGCACACGTGTATGTCGTGCTCTATCACCTATGCAAAACATTATCTTGGCATCTATGACCTATCCCTTTTAGGCTTTTTGCTTCGTTTTTAAAATTGTTTTCCTTGCCATATCTCTCTTGCCTTTTTACCATCCGTGCACCTGTCCCTTTTAGGGACATTTGCTCCAATGCTCTCCTTGCTCCTTAGGCTCTCTTAGAACATGCATAAGTTTTGATTCCTATCATGATACTTTAGGTGAGTCCATGTTTCTCTTCAAAACCTGGCTCATCTAATATAAATTGTTTCTCATTTCCTGGCTTTCTCTCTTTACTTAAAATAAGGTACCACATGGGTGATGTAGTTTACCATGGGTGCAAGAGAAGTAGACAAAGACTACAAGAAAAGAAAGTTGATAAACCTAGTCAAGGATACAAGGAGGAGGTTGAAGGCCATGGAAACCAAGATACATTATCCAAATGGCAATGGAAGACATTTTGTAATGAATTTAGGGGGAGATACAAGACCAGGAAAAACACCTCCATATAGGACAACTAGCCTTGGAGGCAATAGATGCACCCATTCATGAAGTGCCATCAGAGTAAAAAACACGATTTGTGGTCTCACAATTGTAGGAGCATTTGAGGTAACAACATCAGGTCATTTGAGGGACTACTAGACTTGTGTCCTCAAAAAATTTACCTACACCCAAGGATTCCTCAATTGTCCACTCTTCCAATGCCCTAGAAGTCGCATGCCCAAGAGTTCATATTCTCTAACTTGGGAGATAGCCGCAGCAACGTGAAAGGGGTGCATAAATCAGATCAATTGGTTGCAAAGAGGGCAACATTAGCTATGCTATTTTCATATGAAACAAACACAAAATGGCTTGGGCGCACAACATCAAAGATGTTTTCCATTAGAAGGACCAATGTGATCTCAACAATTGGCCATGAATTGGAAGAATGCAACCCAATGTGAGAAGCCTATGAGAATTAACTTTATGCAAGAAAAGGAGATAGGCCTATGAGAAGCCTGTAAGCATCAATTCAACACAAGAAAAGGAGACACTACTTAAGTGAGGAAGTCATCAAGGTATTAATATTATTTTGGCACAAATTCAAAAAAGAAGGTCGTCAATAGGCTATGGACGAGATGCAAGCTGTACAAGGAGCACATCATACACATGTTTGACAGAATGCATGTCAATAGTCAAACTTCCAATGCTATCTGCTGCTATCTTTTTTCCTTGCAAATCAACATGCTAGTTATTTTTATTTGAAAGAGAGAGAGAGAGAGAGAGAGGAAATGTTTGTTTGTAAGCCCTTGGTTGAAAGAACAACCACCATGCTAGTTCTAGCTAGGGATCTATGTTGCCTAACCTGAACAAGTCGCTCAGGTCATTGCATGATCAGGTCTAGCCCCCACGAGTATGTATGCTCAAATATTATGCTATAAAGTAGGTTTAGTGGGCACATACAATGTGCTACATAGCCCAAACAATGTGGTAATGGCACATGGTGTGTAATATAGCTCATTTTGTGTGATATATTGAATGTGCTATGTGTGCTTGAGAAAAGCCCACTTTTCGCTTTTAGAGACATCACCACTTTCCATTTGGGAGAAGGGGGTGGCACTTCTTTTTGGGTGAAGGGAGCAAAGAAAAGCTCTTAAGCACACTCAAGTAATTGGTCCGAGGAGTAGTGGAAGATTGTCTGTTGAATCCATGAGGCTACAACTTATTAGAATGGCTTGTAAGTGATAGAGAGGGTGCTACTTGTTTAGGAGCAGAGGAATAGTTGTAGAAGCAAAAGTGACCCATGGTAGCCAAGGTGGAACTGTCACATCAACATTATCCTTTTTGAGAGGCTAAGGGGCGATTAAGGAAATTGGTTAATTTTCAATTGCATATTATGGAATTGGGGGCAGGAGAGGGAGGGAGAGGGAGGGATGAAGAGAGAGAGAGAGAGAGAGAGAGAGAGAGAGAGAGAGAGAGAGAGAGAGAGAGGGAAGCAAGGGGTAATATTCTTTTGCAAGAGACCAACACGATGGTTGAAATATCAACCACGATGTTAGTTGCAGCCTTGTGCTAGTTGAGCATTTATGAAAGCTCTTTTCAGTAATTTTAAGCACCTTAGCACTTTTTATCACTATCTTCTTCTTTAAATCACTTTCTAAGCAAGCTAATAGCACTTTTTGAGCACCTTTTAAGCACTTTTTGTGCAGTTGTTAGAGCTTTTTAGCACTTTTTAAGACATATTAACACTTTTTTAAGCTCTTGTCCTATGAAATTGAGGGGGGGCGGAGATAGAGAGAGAGAGAGAGAGGTAATATTTTTTTGCAAGCAAAACCAGTGTGCTGGTTGCTTGTTGACAACTCTATTGTTGTAAAATGGAGGAGATCCAAAATGATTGATGTTATAGGACTAGACAAGAAGAGATGGCTATTGTCATACAAGGCCACTCCACTATAGGAGCTTATGAATCACATAGTAAAAATAGATCCCAAAATATGTGGTTCTAGCACATGGCAAGACAAGCAATTTAGGATGTGTCATGCCGATTTCCCCAAGGACACAATTATCTCTTTAATTGATTTTACTAAAAATAAATCTTGTCAAGAACAAGATGAAATACAAGGTGCACATTGATACGACAAGCAGACAATAATTTTGGTGCATATCACCTATATCCACCTGTCAAATTCCATGGCTGATATCAGTATTCTAGTAGACTCCAAGGAGTTCAATCAACTTTAGGGCACATACCATTTCTACATTTTGAATGATAGAGAATGTGGCACCTTGTTTTTCTAGCATGCTTTCCTATTGTTTTATTGTGGTCAGATGGTGCTTCCTCTAATTTAAATTAGTCCGTGGATCCTACTTCATTGAAAGGTTTAAATCCGTAACTAGTCTAAACATGATGTGAAATTTCTTTGGATTCATGGTAAGGAGGAAATAACGAATGTGGCTCTGTTAATAAGTGCACTCTTTATGTGACACCATTGTTGGGACATAAGTTTGCACAACATATGGGGCTTTTGAGACAACCACCTTCGTCCAAAACATGACAACTTTCTTGCTTTTGAATTGCATGTATCATGGAAGATGATGAGAACTGTAAGGACATTGCAATTGTGAAACAATGAAAGCTATGCCATATTTACCCTCAACAAGATGATTGTGTCAAACATACAAACAGTAGACCATTGGGGACGAATTTGATGACATCGTTGATGCACTGGAAGAGGGGGATAACTTTGCAGTCCTTGTTGCATTTGAGAAGAACAAGGGAGATGGCCCATGCTTTGTGTTGCAGTGTACCAAACCTAAACATAGCCGCCGAGAAGAATGAGGAAGAGGAGAGGTGCCATCTAATCAAGGCCATAGAGAGCTACAAAATAGTCATGGAAGCATCCTCGTGCTCTGTAAAGGTGCCATCACAAGTCAATGTCGTAGGCTATAAGGAAGAAGACCAATTTGATCATCAAATCTCTACCCTCATGAAAGTTTTGTAACATTTAAGGGTATTGTATAGAGAAAATGTACCCTAGTCTAGAGCTTGCAAGTCATATCTCATAATTGAAATTCCAAAATCCAAACAAAAAGAAGGCTAGGCTACAAAGCAATCAGCCCACCACCCAAATGAACACCAAATATGAACGTGAAAGACTCATTGATAATAAAGCATCATAAGTATGTTGATTGAGATTTGATAGATCATAAAACAAAGATCAAGATGGTAATTGAAATGAAAGACTCGAGCCACTTGTCAAGAGTGAGCAACAATGAGCTTTTCAACCTCACTCCTACTGCTTCTTTTTTCCCTTCTTGTTGGGTGGAGATCCATAACTTGGTTCCCCCTACTTTATCTTTTTATTGGACGTAGATCCACATTTTGGCTCCCATTACTTTACCTTCTTATTATGTGGAGGTTCATAGGCAATCTCTCCATGGGTTGCCTAGGTAGCTTCCACTCTCTCCTCCTTAATATCTTCTTGAGTTAGGCACAACTTATTTATCCACATGTTAAGCAACATGTACTTACACAATCTACATGTCAATGTTGCCTTCATGATACCCCAAAGGAACAGAAGTGTGTAGGGTAAAAACACTCAGGCCATCAGATCTGGTAGTGATCTATAATGTGTCCACCGCATATCATGCACTTTTCACCCTATTACATCTATGGAGGAAAAATGTTAAATTGTATGTAATATGTATGCTGCTATGAGGATTGTTTTTCACATCTCCTCATTGGCGAGCTATTTTTGTATTGTTTTCTCCCTTAACCTAAGAGTGCAAATATTATCCTTGAGCTGTCCACTCTTTGCTCACTTTTGACAATGGATCCGTCAGAATCCTCTAGCTATTTTCAAACCGTTTACAATTCTTTTGAGAAACTCTAATAGGCAACCTACAAAGAGGGTCACTCTACCCTCCAATTTGACATTATGGTGGATATATTACCTCTCACCATTATCAATAGCCTTACCAAGCTCTGCAAAGTGGTATAGTATTGGAGTTCAATTCCTAATATGTGTCCCTCCATTATGCAGCCATTTCATCTTGCATGAAGTTGCTTTCTACTTTATCTGAATCCTAAGCATTTTTCGTGGCATCAAGATATCATGTAGCACCCCTAACACCATTTTAGTTTCCTTACTATCCTTTCATATCTCGTCTACCATGCTGCCTTTTTCAAGGTTCAATGCATTTTGCATATTGCGACGAATACCTTTGAAGAGCCTTTCCTTTTCTATCTTCTAACTATCGAGTTGCTGCCATGTACTTGAGCTCCCTCTCTGTCCTCTTTACCTCCATTTCAATGTCCTTCAGTTGGTTCTTAATGCCTTTTACTCCACTACACATAGGTAACTTTTCAACTTCATTTGCCATTTCCTCAACTGCCTCAATTTGTGGCCATCCTTGGAATTCCCTTGCGTGTGCTACAACTACCTCAAATTGTGCCTAGTCTACTTTGGCTTTAGCATACTCCCTATGATATTGCAAGTTGCTCTTGGCTCCTATGGAAAGCAAAATCAAATTGTAAGCCTTCACAATTCTCCTACTTCAGATCATCACCAGTATAGGTAGCTCATTGCCACTTGATGCACTTGACTATCACCAAGCCAGACATATCTTACTCAATTGGTGTTCTCAGTCAATTCGGGCAAAATTCCAAGAATATCACATTATTGTAGCAAAATAAGGATTTAAATACTTGCATGGTACATGGGATTATGGATTGCATTGTGCCATCATCCAACTTACACTTTCATGCATATACTAATCTTTATCAATAGGTAGTGTAAATGATAGAACATCAATTAGTGGATACATCTTCCATGATGGCTCCACACCTTTGTTGTGGCTTAGCAAGAGACAACCAACAGTGGTCCTTTCTTCCACAAAAGCAAAGTGCAGAGGATCCACCAATGTTGCATGTGAAGTAGCTTGGGTCCAAAGATTGCTAATACAAATAGAGATTGTTTTTTGAGAACCTACACTACCCTATTTTGATAATTTGAGCAATGCTTAATTGGTAAAGAACCCAATGTTTCATGCTAGAACAAAACACATTAAAGGAAATTACCAATTAGTTTAGTGTCCATGGTTTACTATCCAGCATAAGAAATGTCATAGACATCTTCTCCAAGCCACTTTCCCTCAACAAGCTCCCATACTTTTGAAAATAGCTTTTTCTTTGATGGCTACAGCTTAAGAGGGGGGTGTGCTAAGCTGTAATCATTGTACATACTTCCATTTGCAAAGTCATTGTAGTTACTACTATCAAATGCAACAAAAAATCCCAAAAGACATCTTGTACATACACCCTCTACCTATGTAATACACTTTAAATTGCAATATTCTAGAGAGGTACAAGTAGTGCATAGTTATCCATCTTGCTTGTGCACTCCTCTCACTCTCTTCCCTCAATCTATTAATAAATGGAGATTTATGTACATGCCAAAGCCATTGGGTTTTGAGGAAGAAGGGAATGACATATGGTAAGAAAGTCAACGAAAGCATTTAATGGACAAGCAAGCTCCAAGAGCTTGGTACTAGTAGAGCAACTTGACATGCTTTACATGGGGGATTGGGTGATTCACAAAGGGGGAGCCACATGTATTTTGGTAGAGATGAGGATGTTAGATCACTCCTTGATTGTGATGCACCTAGAACAGACCTATCCATAGACTCGCATAGAAGGGTGGTCTCAAATAGCCTTTTATGGTCTACATTCTTGATGCTTTCTTGTTGTTGCAAGAGGAGGTGTAGTAGGCCATGGCAAAAATTTGGAAGCAGCCAAGGAGCCCCCCTCAACGTGGTCGAGCTGCTTGCATACTCGATGTGATTTAGAGGAGCAGTGAGGAGCTTCAAGCTTAGGCTCTACATTCACGTCAGTATCACACACACACACACACACACACACACACAGAGAATGTTCTTTTGCAAGCCCTTGGTTGAAAGAACAACCACCATGCTAGTTCTAGCTAGGGATCTATGTTGCCTAACTTGAACAAGTCGCTCGGGTCATTGCATGATCAGGTCTAGCCACAAGTATGTATGCTCAAATATTATGCTATAAAGTAGGTTTAGTGGGCACATACAGTGTGCTACATAACTCATACAATATGGTGTGTAATATAGCACATTTTGTGTGCTATATTGAATGTGCTATGTGTGCTTGAGAAAAGACCACTTTTGGCTTTTAGAGCCATCACCACTTCCCATTTGGGAGAAGGGGTTGGCACTTTATTTGGGTGAAGGGAACAAAGAAAAGCCCTTAAGCATGCTCAAGTCAAGAGTGGATTCATTTGAGCCCAAAGGGAGGGAATAGGTCCATCGTTTGAGAGTGAAGACCGGTCACCTTGGTGATTCCTTTGATCCCAAAGGGAGGGGATAGTTTAGACGTTTGACAATAGAGAATGGTTACCTTGATGGATATCCCTTGCAAGATCATGAAGATCTTGAGCCTACAACTGTGGCCCCACTTTGTTGACATCATCCACGACACATAGGCAAGTTATGTTTGGGAGCATAGTATTCTAGACACGATCTTAACCTTTTGGAAGGCAGTGGATTGGGCCTGATAGGAGTCTTAGCCTATCGCAGTCCTCCTCTTGGACTTCGAGAAGGCCTACGGCAAGGTGGAGTGGTGTTTTCTAGAGGAAACCATATAGAGGTCATGTTTCTTAGACAAATGGATTCGAAGGGTCTCTGCCTTGTATGCAGGGAGCACCAGCCAATTCTTATTGAAGGTCATGCAGGGAGGCCTTCTCACTTTCTCACTTAGTATGGCAAGGCTACCCTATTGCTCCTTTCCTCTTTCTCTTTGTGGTAGAACCAATAGGCTATTTTTTGCTATCCTTGGTAGCAGGCCTTCCCTAGGTTGTGGTTCCTAATCTGTCAGCACGAGGAGCTATTGGGCTTGGAGTTCATAGATGACATGGCACTCTTTGTGGAAGGCATGACAAAGAGCCTAGAGGGGGTCCATGGAGCCCTAGAGAGATATTTTTTGGCCTCCAAGGCTAGGATCAATTACACCAACTTAGTTTGCTTCTTCACAATAATGATTGAGGAACTTCATAAGATCCTAGATTGGGTGGTCGCGTTGGGCTTCCATTGGATTCTGCATGGGTAGAGGGTGAAATTCTTAGGCTATAAGGTGTGCATTGACATCCCTGTAGATCAGCATATTGCCCTAGTGCTAGAGAGTGTGAAATATATGATTTTGTATTGGAGCTAGGCGAAACTCTCCCTTGTAGGAAGGGCCTTGTGGCCAACCACGTCCTTCTAGCCATGGCTTGATACATAGCCTCGTGTTGATGTTTTCACAAGGGATGCATAGAATAAACTGCCAACATGCAACTAAAGTCAATGGCAGCTTGGTCACATCTCCGAGCATCAACATCCTCCAATTCGTTTTCATAGTTATGTAGTAGGCTTTGTTAATCATTTATGTTGAATCTATATGAGCATCTAGACAAGGTATTAGTTATGTAGTAGGATCCACAATAGGCTTTGTTATAGTCATTTATGCCAATCTATGTGAGCATCTAAGAAGGCATCACATATTGTTTACAATGCCAGTAGATGATGAAGTGTTTGAGTTCTCTATATAGAATTGTTTTGTGAAAATACCTTGGGGGAAGGAAGGCATCATATGTTGTTTCAATCTCATAAGTTTGGTATTAGGCTTCCCTAGTCGCCATATTAGAAAGAGGCATTGGCCCTTAATATGCCATTAGAGTTCTCGTATATTAACTTCATTGTATAATAGCCACCATGCCTTGCTTAATAGGTCTTTTGTAGCAGATTCATGCTTAAATGTTGCTCATCCTTTTAATTGGTTCTCATGGGTTGATTGCTTCTTTGTGTCCCCCACTTTTATTTGTCCTTTGATTAGCAACAACACTCACAAGAGGTCCGTTGTGGGTGTAAGAGAGAATTATTGCCTTGTTTGCCCCAAGTGGTTCTGCACATTCACAATAGACGGGTGATTGGAGGAGCCATGGTGAAACGACGCCCTTGCTCTTGGTTAGCACTGTCTTGCATAGGGCAGTGCTGCAGTGGACGTTTGAAAGGGAATTACTCAGTGAATTTCCATGTCATATGGGACGCGAGGGTGAGGGTGCTGTAACTTGAGTGACAAGGGTGTGTGTGTGTGTTGAGGAGGAGGTGAAGAGTTGTTGGGATGGGGGAAGGAGGGAGGCATACGAGGAGAAATTATTAGGGAGAAAGGGCAGGGGTGAAAGAAAGCAAAGGGAAAAAAATAAATAAAAAAAATATAAATAAAAAAAAGAAAAAAGAAAAAGGGGGTCGTCTCTCTCAGGAAGGTGCCAACAGGAGCACTTTGGATTTCCGGAGGCCTGCAAGTATAAAACCGAGCTCCAACCAAGCTTTCATGGCGGAAGCACATTCAGGGTTCTGGATTTCACAAGCATAACCCGATATATATATATATATATATCTAGTGTCTCTCCTCTTCCTCTTACTCAACCCTAGCCTTCATTTTTATCTCCGTACTCTTCTTCCTCTTCTCCCCCCTCCCCTTCTTCTTCTTCTTCCCTGCTTCCCCTCCCATCCCTTGCTTGCTTGCTTGCTTTGCCCCCTTCCCAGCTTCTTGTTCCCCTTCCCCTTACCCCTTCATAGCTCCTTCACCCTTCCCTGCCCCCTCCTCCCTTGTCCTTTTTTAGGGTTCCTTCAGATCCATAGCTCGCTCCCCCGGTACCAGCTCCAACGACCTTCACCATCACTTTTGGCAATCTTAACCTCCTTCAACACCAGGAGTTCACTAATAATGTAACTAAACTTAAAAGCAAACCCGTTGGATATATTACCCCCTTGCCCTCGCAATCGCTTGCCCCCCCCCCTTGCCCTGCTCCGGATTGCCCCACTCTTCGCTTGGACACACCACCCCGAGAACAGCTTTCTCGCACAGTTTTCTCGTCCCCCTCAATGCTGGGTCCTGTAATTGTTTCCTAGAGCATCGGTGGGCGATGCCTTCTCGATTGATTGCGGTTGCCCTTCCGACACTCCTCTCGTTCCACGTGCCAGCTCAGGGGCAATGTCCGCTCAACCGGAGAAAGAGCCTCTAAAAGTGATCGTCAAAGAGATCGTCCCAGTGCTGCAAGGGAAGGATATGCGAGACGTGATGGGTTAAAGTTGAATGAGGAAACTGCTCTAAAGTTAATGCGATTCAAAGTACGGGCAAGGGTTATCAAGAATCTTTTACTAGAAACTCTGCTTATGAGGTTAACCAGTGTCCTTCCTACTTGGGACCCTCAGAATATGACCCAGTTATGCAGCCAGAAAATATGTTCAGCTTGCCCACTCTTGGAAAACAAGTCGGTGCCCTCAAAATTTCCAAATTCTTAGATCCTTGATGCCTTGCTAGACTGCCAAGGATTCACGTTCGGTATGGAAGGGAATGGCAGATTCATCACCCGTCTTTACAATGGTGACAAATTCACGGGCAATGTTACCATTTTTCCACAAAATCGTTTGCCATTTAAATGTGGGGAAGAACTGCGAGTCTCTTCTTTTTCACCTGCCAGTGACCGTTGCTTTCCTCTAGTGGTCCTCCACACAATTGCATCAGAGGGGGTCTTGTTTAAACTTGAACCAGCTGAGTTATCCACCCCTTCTGAGTCAAAAGAGTTGGACATAATACATTCTGTGTGCCTCAAGGAATCTAAGGTACTCATTGCTTTACGTCGGCCCTTTTACGTCATCACCCCTGAGAGAGAGAGAGAGAGAGAGAGAGAGAGAGAGAGAGGTTGGTAGTGGCATTCCTTCTCTTTTGTGTGGGAGGGAGTGTTCACCCACCTGCCACACACATTAGACACTAATGCATGCTGAATTCTTAACTCCAAAGTAATAAGGAGCAAATCTGTGAGAGGCTGAGCTATTTTTGTATCAGTCCTAAATCCAAATTAATCATGCCTTCATTTCTGTTCATTTTCTTTAATATCGGATAGGCGTGAGTTGTAATGTAAGGCAATCTTACACAGACCTTTCTGGAGGCTGCTTGTCAGTTTAGTATCTCCCAGCGACATTCGAATGCTCTGTAATAGCAACAATGATGTTGAGGTAAGCAGCTGAGTACAGTAGGAGAGCTATATAGGCCTTTGAGGATGTGATCATCTTTTCTTATAACAAGCTGATATTATCACATCTGGGTAGTGGTTTGCTGTGCTTGGGAGCAGTTGTTTAGATGTTAGGCAATTGGTTAAAGGCTAACCTTGGTGTTGAACCCTAGGGGTGCTCTGAAAGAAAACCAAAGGCAGCCACGTAATGGGAGAAGTCACAGTTCATAAACTTGGAGCAGTCCATACTATTACAGATAGGGTAATTGAGGGGCGTGATTGTAAGTGTAATTTGATTTGCCAATGCACTTGGGAGAACTTGGTTCCACATGTGCAGCATGTATCTTTTGGGAGGGGGATGTTTTCAATCCCATAACAAGAGTTTTGAACCATGGGTTTCCTTTTTAGGCAGTTCATGTTAGTGTGCACTGTGGATTTGCATTCGTGATCTTGAACCTCCCATATCATTTACTATAATTTCCCTCTTCTTTGTCCTTGGAGACGTAATAGAAAGTTAGCATGCTGTACAGAGAATGTGGTCTCCTGAATTGCTAGCCTTCATCATCACAGATCCTGCGCTTCATCATCAACTCCATGTGGGCCTTTCTAAAAATGTATCGTCATGTTGTGTGGTGTATATATATATGGTGGCTCTTATTAGGCTAAAAACTGCATTCAATGAGTTCAGGTACGTTCATGGATTCATTTAGTTGAGCACATGAATGTGTGTGTGTGTGTGTGTGCGCGTGCGCAAACGTGTAGTGTGAGCAGCGTTTATGTTGTGTGTTGCTGGTTTCATTTATACACACACACGCACAGGCACATGTGTTTATATATTAGACACGTATATGCTTACGTACAAGATTGCAACATGCTGGGGTGCAGCAGCTCACCTAGACAAAGATATGTCCAATTCCCCACACCCTCGCACACATCATCATGCTCAATAGTAGACACTGCACTACTGATGATTTCCTTTCACATAATGTTGTGGACGTGTCCATGAATTTATCATGGTACATGTGAGCTTGAGAGCCACAATCTTGTCTTCCCAAGGTTTTGGTGTTTGTTCCAGCTTTGTAACTTATTTTTTAAACTTTTGTGATACCCTTCCCTTGATTGTTTCCCACCCTCTCTTCTTCTTCCACTCTGTTTATTTTCTGCTGTGTGATCAATCTGCGTCTCAATTATATATTGAAATCTTGTGTTTTTTTTGGCTCCAGACAGCTATAATTAATCTCGAAGGAGGGAGTGAACTTCATTTAGTTGCCATGAATGGCAACAGAAAGCAGTGGCCGTGCTTCTGGGGTTTCCTTATAATGCCAGGATTGTACAGCTCGTGCCTGACCATGCTCAACCTGAGGTGTCTAGCTCTTGTATTTGACCTGGATGAAACTCTGGTTGTTGCAAATACTATGCGTTCTTTTGAAGATCGTATAGAGGCTCTTGGTAGTAAAATGAAAGGCGAAACAGATCCACAGAAGTTTTCAGGCATGTCTGCAGAACTAAAGCGATATATACAAGATAGGACTTTGCTCAAACAGTTTGTTGATGATGATCATGTTTGGGACAATTCTGCGGAGAAGTATGTGGATGCCCAAGTTGAAGTGGTCCCTCCAATTACTGAAGGAGCTCTTCCACTCATGCGACCAGTGGTCAGACTTCAGGAGCGCAATATGGTTTTTACCCGCATAAATCCAAATGTGAGTAGAAGGCAACTTTAGATTTGCTTATGCTTGAAGGCATGAGCTCTTACAATACTGCATAAGAGATGTGCAACTTCTAAACACTGTCTCTACATACTTGAGCAATTCATTGGCATCCATGTCTGTGTGTATCTGTTGATGATTTCCTGCTCGTAGCTTTGTGAAAAAAAAAATCATTTCTATGATATCGATCTGAAAAATCAGAAACCTCTTTTCATAATACGTATTGTAGGTTCGTGATACCAGTGTTCTGGTAAGATTGCGGCCAGCTTGGGAGGATTTACGGAGTTACTTGACTGCCAAGGGGCGTAAGCGCTTTGAGGTCTTCATATGTACAATGTCTGAAAAAGAATATGCATTAGAAATGTGGAGACTATTGGATCCTGAAGCTCAGCTCATAAATGGAAGACAGCTTATAGAGCGAGTTGTCTGTGTCAAGTCAGGTAGAAACTGCTTTATGCTTTTATTGCTCAACCTCATGCTTTATTATGAGGGTAAGCAAGATGGCTTTTTTTAGTCCAGTGCTTTCTTGATTAGCAGCACCGGGTCCTGCTACATTTTCGGGAACTTCACTTCATTAATCTCTTTCTGTGAAGCAGGCTCAAAGAAGTCATTGGTGAACGTTTTCTCTAATGGTCACTGCCATCCAAACATGGCAATGGTAATTGATGACCGCCTCAAGGTTTGGGAGGATAGGGACCAGTCTCATGTTCATGTGGTGCCTGCATTTGCACCTTATTATGCTCCACAGGCAGAGGTGCACTCTCGGGATCTCTTATCTTATCTGTTTGTGAACAGACCTTGATCATTATTTACACTCTTGTAGCTCAAGAAGGTTTTTATATTCTTACTCTAAGAGATGGGTGGCATTTTGGCAGACAAACAGCCCTCTGCCAATTCTTTGTGTTGCCAGAAATGTAGCATGCAATGTTCGTGGATTCTTTTTCAGGTGAGTGTTTGGTACTTATTTTCCTTTGCACAATATTATGATTGTGCTCGCATATATCTTTGAAAAATTGGATGGATTCACTCTCTGTACAACTTTCACAAGTGTGTCAATCTGAAGCTGCAGATGCTGTGGAATGCAGTGGGATGCATTCCCTTTGAGTTTAGAATCTGTCATAAAGTTTGTAACTCTGTGAAGAGTACAAAGCAGAGAATGCCTTATACTTGAATTGGTACGCATACCAACTCAAGTGTGGGCATGTGCATGTATGAGGGCATATGTTTACACTATGGTTCGCACTCACTGTTGGGTGCTGATGATGTTGGTGGGCATGTCATGGTAGCTAGTCCCTGCTCTGCGTGATGGGTTTATGACTTTTATAGGCTGGGTGACTATCATTGCAGTTGAAACTGCATCTTTGTTTTCGTTTTACAGGATGAGTGTGGGCATGCCCGAGATTCATCTCGATGTACTCATACTAATTAAGTGATGTCTTTAATACTCATTATATATTTTTCCTAAAAATGGCTTGAGGTAATGATAGGAAGCTGAAGCTAGAGCTGAGCTATGCCGGAAGGCATGCATGGAATAGCCAATGGGAAAGGGTCAAATACAAGGAGTAGGAGTATAGGAGGGAGAGGAATCATGAGAGGTGTCCGTGTGCGCATGCGCACACTGTGCACACATGTTTTTATGAAGTTCCAAGCCCCTTTCAGTCAATGGTTTTGTGAGTGACGGCTCTGTGCTCTTCAATGATGGATTTGCCTCCTTGATTTCCCGGTGCTACCGTGGATGTTATGATAATATTATCAGGTGTGTTTGTAGACATCTCTTTTTTACCATTGTCCATGCGTGGAATGATTGAGGGATTTTTCTTGAATGCCCTTCACTCAATCATAGCTTTTGTTCTCTGCATATCCTGTGGAATCAAAGCATAGTGGGGGTCTCCCGAATAAGAATGCTTAAGAGATGCTGTAATATTGAATGTATTTTTGTCTTGTGAGAATTCCCAAGTTTTATCTTGTATATCAGTATGTGCCAAATTAAAAGAATCTGAGATTTTTCCAGCTTTTTTAGCTTGTGAATAGTGTGGCCAAGCTTCGTGTAATCTCTAGCTAGCACAAAATCACATCCCCCTGTGTGCACTCCTGTGTTCACACAGGAACGTTGGGGGATAGTCAATTGAAAAGATTGATTTGAGTGAATGTCCCATAGGATCTACTCCCCCTGCACTAAAATAAAAAAGAAAAAAACAAGCAAAAGGGCAACCAAGCTACCTTAAGAGACTCCACGGGTCTTTAGAAACCCAGTATAGCTGCTTATGCTTGGGCACTGATGCTGACATAAGTGTTGCTTTGCTTGCTAAGTATGTCTTCCTTTTGTTTTTCATAAAAGTTTTTGTTTACCTCTTTTTTCTTCTCTTTCATTTTCCATTTTATTTTCTGTGTAGATTTTTGGTCTTTAGAACAACAAAAGATCTAAATTTGTATGATTGGACTTCTTCTAGTCTTACAAAGGTATATACCTTGAGAGACGTTACTGGCAGCAAGCATTTTTTTTCTTACCAAGGATTTGGCTTTTAAGTATTTGTTACTTGTGTATCAGTGTTATGAGAAAAACATATTTTTAGATGCTGCTGAAGCTCCATGCTATTGAAGTTCTTATGGTTGATGATCTACACAATTATATAATGTACAATTAAAGCCCTTGATCAGCCAATTGCTGCTACGCAACACTTTTAAAACGACCAAATAGTCTCTCTCAAAATCACCAAGGTCCATAATTACTTGATGCATGCTTCATTGCATAGCTTCCTTTACATTGATCAGGGAAGAAATAGCAAGGACCATTCATTGCACCTATGCCGTTGCTGCAAGCCCTTGCATATGAGGAGTTATGAGCTAGCTGACATTACAGCATAGAATGGAGCTATGCCATGAAGCATGCATTTGGTACTTAGGGATATGGATGGACATAGGATCTATGCCCTGAGATTTAATATGAACATGTGTGAAGAATCTTCGTGCTCTGTAACGTTGTTATGCTCTGCAGGGACTATCCACAACTTCTCTCTATCCTTTTGAAATTAAGTGAGCATTTGGTAGTTATAAAATGCCTATGGGACCTGGAAGATCAAAACACTTGATGCCTTTACCTGAAGAAGAAATTTCTTGAAGGTGATCGATTGTGGTGATTGTGAAAATTCGGGAGATATTGGCAAATACCATTGACCGGCCATAAAGATTTTTTCAAGTCAAGAATGTCTTTAGCCAAATTAAGGGTTCTATACCAAGCAGATTTTTTCTTGATGAGAAAGGCAGTAATTTCAGTGTAATCAGGAAAGATTATTTTAACATCTATTGCCTCAATGGCATCTCAAAGCAGTGCGAAGATACACATAATCTTGCTCGATTCCGATAAAAGACAAGCACATGTGTTCAACAGTAGAGTGCATCACCATATGATTTCACATGTCTTCACAAGTTCCGTCCACATTACAACCACCTTAAGTTTAGGGACACTCTTGTTCTGGCATCGATGCATTCACTGGTGCCAACTTCCCACTCATGGAAGATGACCGTGCAGAGGTGCTTGATGGAAAGATATTGTTGGAGCAGGGCGACTGGTGAGAAGCAGCAAACAACGGGAGCTGAGAAGACAGTGGGATAAGCTCTGGGTGTTATTGGTCGAGGCCTTACCAGCTACATGCACCAGGTTGACCTCGATGTTCTTTCTGGAAGCTAGTTAAAAAAACTCTAAAATGAGACTCAGCCAGGAACTATAGGGGCTATAGATGAAGGTTGACGAGGACCTATGAACACATGTCAACAAGCTAAAGTCTGTTCAATTGCAAGACATTGGGGTGAAGATTGATGACAATGCATGCACTTTCCAGTTTGTCTGATAAGTTAGCAGATACTGCTAAAGTGATTCGACTCAATATAGAAGATGATATGAGCTTCAATGACATGGTAGCAGTACAATTGATAAGAATTTGTGAAAGCATGTCTTGCAAGAAAGATCTAGAAAGCATCATATGTTCAGTCTCTGGAAGAACTAGCCACATAGTTGAGCACTATGAAGAATATCTAAAGAAGGAAAACGAGGTCAAGGACAAGGGGAATTCTGTGGAAGAAGACTCTACATCAACCTTTGCACTTCTGTGGCATGATACAGCCTGCTTTGTAAAAGATGACCTTGAATCTGTCATCTGAATGTCGCTCTGTTGATGATGCAACACATATTGTTGATGGTGATTTGTTTGCTTGGAATTTTCTGGTATAGTCTTGTTGATTGGTGACCACCTTTTGTTGATGAAGGTGCTACCATCTTTTGTTGATGAAGGTCTTCCGGTTGATGAGGGGGAGGTTTATCTATTGTAGATGTGGGCTGATAAGGTTTGATATTGTTGCCACTCGTTTGAGAGGGTGTTTTTCATAATGTCGTCGTCAAATTCATAGGTGACAAGTTGAGGGGTTTTAGTGAGGGTTGATGTATTGAGTTGATGAATGGCTTGTATTGAGGACTCTCACTGTATGATTGGATATATTCTAGTCTTACAAAGGTATACATACTGAGTACTCTTAACTGGAAAATATTCCAATCAAGATGCATAGCCCTTTTTTTTTTTTGAAGATGAGGATACATACATATCATGTATTGAGGTCAATTAGTATCACACGGTCAGATGCAACTCAGAGGCTCAGCACCTCTTTTTATTTGGAGGACAAGGACAACACAAAGCGTAGATTCAATGGATGAGCATTTGTATTGGTGTGTCAACTCAATTGTGGACATGTGTACTACCATAGCTATCACACAAGTCCAGTTTCATGGATGATATTTCATCTGATGGGCCTGCATTGATGCATCCAGGAGTCTCTCTCTCTCTCTCTCTCTCTCTCTGTTTCTCTCTCTCTCTGTCTTTCTCTGTCACCAACGCTTTTTGGTCTCTTTATCGATGATTTGGAGGGTTGGATGAGAATACACAGCAAGGAAGGTGTTTGGATTGCAGGATATGCTTTGCTAATGCTTATCTATGCAGACGATATGGTATTCTTCGCAGGAGTAAGGAATATTTGCAGGCACATTTGGATGCACTGGGAGAATTTTGCAGACACTTAGGAATGCAGGTCAACATAGATAAGACAAAGGTAATAGTAATCGGAACAAGTAATAGACAAGTAGATGTGGGGAGCCCCTGGAAACAGTCAACACATATCAATATCTAGGACTGGACTTCACTGACAACTACAAGTGGAATGCATGCGTGGAAAGGAGGATTCTGGGGGGTTTGAAAGCCTTATATAGCTTCCAAACAAGTGCAGGAAGACTCATTTATGGAATTGGGAGATGAGAAAATTTCTATACACCATGCTTGTACAGATAGTGATACTCTATGGATGCCCAGCTTGGGCACCTGGGCTTTCTAGGATGTATTGGGAAAGGATAGAAACTTTACACAAACATTTCATGATAGGGGAGTTAGGGGTAAAGGCACATACACCTTACTCTATCCTGCCGGCTGAAACAGGAATGATACCTCTAGAAAGAAAGAAAGAAAAGAAAGAAAGTCTATTGACCAACAGGTCTATGGGACAGCACAAAACCAACTAATACATCAGCTTAGGGAGGGCAGGCAGCTCCTATAGAGTGCAAAAGCAGCTCTATTTATTTAGAGTACGTACATCTAATAAAATATAAATACATATAATCAGCCATACATCAGTTTAAGACTGAGAGTCTTTTGGTTTAGATTTAAATTCTTTGATAATTGCTATGCCTTCACAGTATACTGCCCATTTTCCATCCTTCTGTGCAGCTCTAACCTTGGCTAATTGAGTTGCTTTGTTCTTCAATTGAGCTCGTGTAAGCTTCTCATCTATCCATACCTTTGTCCCTTTCAGCTTATGTGATTGGCAGAGAATCTTGGTTTGTAATTGAAAGTGATGATAGCATGTCCTTTGGAGTGTTTGATGTTAGTGGCTCCCTCTTCATCATTATCACCTTCATCATCATCCTTCCATTCAATGCTGAGCATGGCTGCTTTGACTTGTGCTTAAGTTTCACTAAAAGAGTCCTCATCCTTGTACCGATTTTCAGGAATTCCTCCTATTCGAATCTTCAATGCGTTGTCACATTTGGCTTCATGCTCCTGAATCTCTTCTTGAATGTCAGTTTTACTTGCCTTTGTCTCAACTTCCACACGAACTTCCTTCTTGATTGTTTGTACTTCAGTGTGAATGAAGTCTTTGGCTGTGGAGACTAGTTCAGGAGTGGGTGGGGAAGCCTTACATTATGCCAATTCATGGGCTACCTCAACAAAGTTGAGAAGATGGACGCCAGTAGGATACCACACAAGTCGATGGAAGCTACACAAACTGAAGGGTGGTACAAAGAGGGAATGAAGTGGATGGAATCATGGGGTATAACAGCTGCCGATGCACGTGAAACTAGGGAAATAGTGACACAGAAAATGATATAGAAGCTATGGCAAGACCTGGGGGAAAAAAATAAGTTCTACAAACTGGAAATAAACCCAACGAGCAGCTATTGAATGCAAAAACACCTCAGGGGAGACATATCAATATTCAAAAGGCATTTAATCTGCCAAATCAGGACTAGTTCACATGATCTCGAATTGGAGAGAGGTAGCTGGCCAAGACCCAGAATTCCCAGAGAGGAAAGGACTTGTATAACATCTGCCCCACAGGAGGTAGAAAATGAGCAGCATGTACTCCTAAGATGCCGTATGCTCACATAAGAGAAAGATATGAGGGAAGTAGAGACAGTTTGAAAAATCTGTTGGTGCAGCCAGCCAAAAACTAGGACGCTACTTGAAAGAGGCATTGGAACATCAAAACAAGGCATTGGATCTAGCACACAAGCTAACCCAATACGTCCTCACTACATAAAGTTTGTAATATTTTCTTTCCCTTGTTGTAAGGTATCACTATTAGTTGATAGTGATTGCCAGTCATAGATCCCGAAGGGTCTCACACATACTTTATCATCTCTCTCTCTCTCTCTCTCTCTCTCTCTCTCTCTCTCTTATTCCCTTCCACAAAAGGAAGGAGACACTTGTATTGTTGTGCTTATGGGTCCCATGGGTCGGTTTCTCGGCCCCTAGAGGATGATAATACATTCTTCTTCTTCTTCTTCTCTCATGTTCACCAAACTGGAGGCACGGATGTCACAGGTTTTATGCAAGTAGCCTCGCATACCACCAAGCTCCCCCTTGGGATTGACCCCTCCACCATCCTTTGGAGGATCAGTGTAGTGATGCCACACCACAGTTTCCATCCTCTCCATGGGCTCATATATTTTATGTGTTAGTGTTTCCATAATTGTGTTGTATTTGCTTGGGTGTGGATGCACGCTTAGAGGCTCCACCCATTCAGCTCATGTATTAGGTTCTTTTAGTGTCATAGACCCCGTGGTCTTTCGAAGACTTTTAATCTCTCTCTCTCTCTCTCTCTCTCCCCCACCCCCGTTTGAGAGGGGGATAAGGCTTTTTCATAATGTCGTGGCTAAATTCGTAGATGAAAAGTTGAGGGGTTTAGTAAGGGTTGATGTATTGAGTTGATGAGTGGCTTGTACAGAGGACTCTCACTATCAAATATCCTAATCAAAGATGCATAGCCTGTTTCTTTCCGAAGAGGAGGATACATACATAGCATGTATTGAGGTCAATCAGTATCACACGATCAAAGCCTCAATACCTCTTTTATTTGGAGGGCAAGGACAACACAAGGTGATGTTTGAGTAGGTTCAATGGATAAGGGACTGTACTAGTATCACCTCAATTGTGGACACATGTACTAACTTAGCTATCACACAACTCCATTTTCATGGGATGATATTTGATCGGATGGGCCTGCATTGATGCATCCATGAGAGTGTGTGTGTGTGTGTAGGCACAGCCGATGGGGGTGACAGTGGCACTTTTCCAACATAGGGTCACAACTAGGAGTCTACATCGTACCACACGGACCGACTGTCGCCAGCTCTCCATCATATATGAGCATTCCATATGGGCTTGTACTAGTATCACCTCAATTGCGGATACATGTACTACCTTGGCACTTGTTCGACATAGGGCCACAGCTAGGAGACCACAATGTACCACACATACTGATTGTCACCAGTGCGCTTTCACTTGTGGCTGTAAGGAACCTTAGGAGAAATTTGAGCGTCTTGGAGGTTATTCATAGATAATTGTAACACATTGATGCATGCAAAGGATTAGAAAGATTATTGATTCTTCGAATTTATCATCAAGAACTATGCTCCTTATACTATATTAGCAAGTGACCCCTCTGCCAGCCTCCAAAGGATCATTACAGTGATGCTTCAATCCTCTCCATGGGCTTATACATTTTATGTGTTAGTGTTTTCATGATTATGCTGTATTCGCCTTGGGTGTGGATGCCCGCTTAGAGGCTCCACCCATTTAGCTCATTGTATCAGGTTCTTAGACTGTTCGGTCTTTGGAAGACTTTTAATCTCTCTCTCTCTCTCTCTCCCCCCCCCCTCTCCCCTGCAGCCTACTTCTACTCCTGGATCTCTCTACTCCAGCTACTCCCACTCCTCTCCCCCTTCTCTCTTATCCCCTTCTCCAGCTAGTTCAGTTTGTCTAATACTTCTAGATTACCCCTTTTCCTTTTGATTTTTGTTTGGCAGCCTAGGGTAATTACTGATGGGATGCCTTTGCTTTATAATTTGAAGAGGTCCAACATAGTATGCTAAATTAAATTTAGGAATTTTGATTAACATCCAAATTACAGATATGTGGGTAAGTTTCTGATTTTCTTCAACTGCGTTTTGAGAGTCTATGCCATTTTTTTGTTGATAACAGAAAGGGTGATAGAAATAGGAAAATATAAGTGAAGGAAAAATATTTGTAAAGCTTCGCCATTTTGGTCCCTGAAGATTGTGGGAGTATAGGCCTTTTTACTAACCAAGTAATGCATATGTTTGCTTCAAGCTTTTGTTTTTGCTATACTATGTCTTTTTGAAACAGCCTATTTTGTATTTTTTATACATACGAAGAAAGGAGGGAAAATATAAATGACAAACATTAAAAATCTTTGCAAAAACTGACTCATTTTTCAAAGGCTGATAAGTCTCTGGATAGTGTCTTAAAGTTGTCGAGATTTTGGAGTTTAGACCTTTATTAAGATACAGTTCTGGATTTATTTGTGTCCTCAATGTTTCCTGCATTGGAATCTATGTAGGGATTTTGACGAAGGCCTTTCAAAGAGGATGATTGACGTGGACTTCGATACGGATGTTTCTACTTTACCTCAGTCTCCTGTCATCAGTAACTATCTAATGGCAGAGGTGCAAGTCCCTGAAAATAATTTAACTTTTATACCTTGTGTGTTTGTCTTTGTTCGTCTTCAGTATTGTGCCTTATGTACTGCTATAGTTGTGGTTTAAGCTCTCTTATGATCTTGCATTCAAAGTTTTGATGATTTGTTTGGCTTTGAAGTTGTTAAAGGATTCACTCACAGTTTTTACTTGTCTACAGGAAGAAACAGGTCCTCCGTACGAGCTTGCAAATGGCAACAAGGAGTTTCCAGATGGCATGGCTGATGCAGAAGTCGAAAAGAGATTAAGCTCAACAGAAGTATTATTCCATATCGAAGTCTGGTTTTCTTAAGTTTAGAGTGTTGCAATTCTGTCAATTTCTTTTAATGCATGTGGGTATGGCTGCACCATACGATTGTTTCTGATTCACACATAATATTTTGGGCAGAGGTAGGCAGCTACTTAGTAATTTTGGGCGTTGCTGCGTATAAACCTACAAAACCCCAGTTTAGAAAACAATTGCATTTCAAAATTTGGTGCAAAGTTACAGTGTGAAACACCCCAGGTATATGCTTCTGCCGTATTAGCGGACATGCAAATTTCACCTCGTGAAGTTTTCGTCCAAGTTGCGGCCTGCTGGTATTGTGATAATTCTTTCTATCTTAAATGGTGCGTTGCCCTATCAGCTAGATTTAGATTTAGATGCTCGTTGGGGAGAGACTAAAATGAAAATGTTTAGACTTCACAAGCAGTTGTAGCTTGAATGAAGAGATTTTGGACTACCTTTTGATTAGCCTTCTCCTTTAGTGCTAGCCTTCATCATGGCTGAGTCTGCCCTTCACCTCCGGAGTGCCGACAGAAACTCAGTACGAAGACTTTGTATAAATGGATGCTCAAGTATGTGTGGGTGTGTGGATTTGTATGTGTGAGAGCATATTTTTATACTATGGTCTACACCCACTGTTGGGCGCTGATGACGTCAGTGGGGATGTCATAGTAGCTAGTCCCTGCTATGCATGATGGAGTTTATGGTTTTCAACCTTGTGAGTGACTCTCATGAGATTGAAACTGCACTATGTTGTGTTTTTAGAGGATGAGTTTGGGAATGTTCCTGGATTCATCTAGGTATATGTGAAACACCCCAAGGTATGACACCTTACAGCTTGGTGCTGGTTTCTGCACTTTTTATGACAAAGACAGTCCATTATCTTGCCTAAATGGAAATTAAGAAGAAGTACAGTATCTTGGAATGTTGAAGTGATCTTCACAGGATATTTTGGACATCAAGGGAGGTTAAAATGCCTTTGAAGCTCATGCACATGAAGTGTAATTGACATGCATCATATCTTGTACTAGTTTGGGCACCATTTTACGGCATGCGGGGACTTTGAATGCAACATGCTGAATTGTTACAGTAGGAAGGAAGGCAGTTATGTCAGCTACATCAGCAAACATATATGTGCATTAAGCATTTTCGCTGTCATGGCAAGGTGGCACTATAAAGTTATACTTGTTAATACTGTTGAGTTCTGTTATTTTGAGATCTAATCCTTATGTAAGAATGAAGAGAAAGTACTCTGCTATTCTGTCAAAGACCAAGGCTTACTGCCACCTGTGTCTTATTGTGTTGCTATGATTGTTGGGTCGAGATTTGTCCAACTATGAGGATGAGGTGAGCCTTGAGTCGTGTCATGAGTTGTATATTTTTGAAGGGGGGTATCAGGGTTTGTTAGGTCATATCAATACCCATTGTGGCCCAAATGTATTTGGCAGCTAGGCTTAGGAACATCTAGTGCCCAAGAGTGACATTCAATGTGTATGTTACAATGCCATTTTATCATTTTTAAGAATCACTTTTTTTGGGGTGCATCTCTCTGCAAAAGGGAAAGTACTTACATTCAGACCTTGTCTAGTCAACTTGAGAGGCCCTCTCTTATGCAAGAGCTGTCCCTTATGTGGACTTCATTACCATGCATCTGTTTTGGTTGTGCTCTATCTTTTCTCTTTAATATGTGTGAGCCTCACATGCATGCACCAAGTTTCTAGAACCTTGGATTTATGTAAGGTTTGAAAATTTTGCAGTGGCCCCACACAGTTGTATATAACTTCTTCGGGGCCCCCATGGCGGCCTTCATCTCTGCCCATGTGACCTCTCGCTGAGTCCCTTTTCCTACTATCTTTTCCCATGTCCTCCTCATATGGGGGCTCACAGTGGGCTGCAGATTCGATCTGCCAACACTCTCGTCAACATTTTAGTTAATATCATATGTACCTTCCTCTCAAGTTGGGAGCAAGATGTAGAAGATTTCAAGAGGACAATTGCTCGGCATCAGCACTTTTGCAATGCTTTTCCCACATCATCTAGTATTCTGATGGATTGAGGAATCCACTGATTGTATAGTCCATTGCACCATGTGTATTCTGAAATTGCAACTGAGCAATTCTATGTGGGCATGCTAGTCATCCATTTGTTTTGACCAAGTATAGCTGTATTTCCATGTATGAAAATTGAGACATGAGTTAGTAACTAGTTAATGAAGTTGTGTCAGTTAAGACGTTTGAGGTTACGTCTGAATTGGATACTTAAATATTTAGCTGCGAGTAAACAATGAAAACAGACTATAATTGTTTTTAAAGGAAAAAAAAGAATGATGAGGTGATGAGGTTCTGTCTGTACGTTCTGCTAGGCATATTGATTTGTTACTAATTGTTACAGGGTGCAAGAAGTGGCCTGACCCAGCTCCCAAACATTTCCGTGGAAAGTGAGGGCTGGAAGTCAACATTACATCCACCAATGCAACAAGGCTCGCAAGTGTTGTTCCCTCCTGCATCTTTTAGACAACAGCCATCTTTTAACGAAGTGCAGCTAGGTGAGAAGCAGGACTTTTCTCGCTTTCCAAAAGAGGTATCAATGTTAAGACCCATGACAGCACCCCCATCACACTTATTTGAGCCTTCACTACAAAGCTCACCTGTCAGAGAAGAAGGGGAAGTTCCAGAGTCTGAGCTGGATCCAGACACTCGTAGAAGGTTGTTGATCCTGCAACATGGACAGGACACAGAACATCCCCGCAATCCTCAGGAGAATTCCATGGATTCATCTTTTCCACTGAAGGCACCTCTGCGTCTCTCAATACCGCCAGCTGCACCTGCTGGTGGTTGGCTTGGTGCGGAGGAAGAAATGAGCCCTAGACAGCTGTCAAGCTCTTCACCAGGAATTATTTTGGAGCCTGAATCACCATCTTTTGGCAAGCAACGATCTCATGGTTCATCCTTCTTTGGTGGCTCAGAACTTCTTGGTATTGATGGGACTTCCCACAGTATCAGAAGATCTATGCCAGAAGAGGTACTCATCACTATCATTGTTGACTTTGTTTCTGATAGGTCCGACTCTCTGATTAGACTATCTTTATTTACACCTGTGGGCTTGGCTTCTGATTTCTTTGTAATGCCATTATCACTTTCTGAAGCAGGCTTACATTGGAGACGAGAGGCAGAGATCTGACTCTGTATTCATGGTCCATCCATATTCAGGTTTTTCCCTATAAATTTTATAGCATATCATGCATTTTCTCACCTGGATGACTTACTTTGAGGTTTGCCATTTGCAAAATCTTGCTGTGTCAAATTAGCTTTATGTTTGGCTTGATTGGAGTATGTATGAGTGAATTTAATTTACAGAAAATGATGGAGCAAACCTTTCAAATACTTCAAACTCAAGGGACTTTCAAGCAAGATCAAGTCCTGCAGCAAATACCACAAATCCTGTTAGCGTTTTGCAGGAGATTGCTCAAAAGTGCAATACTAAGGTAGAGCTTCAAACACCTCTTCATCTTTCACTGCAGCATCTTCGTCTTTTGTTGAGTATTTTTGCTACCCTTTGCTGTGCTTGGGAAGAGGCGCGTAATTCCCACCATAATTTTGGCAGTAGGAGAGTTATCTGTGTGGAGGACTTGAATTACTTTCTGTCAAGTCTTGTTTCTTCAAAATGTGTTCTATTCTTGTAATCTCCACAGTGATATGGCTAATGAATTCAAGGAAAAAGCAAATAGGTGTTCCCTAATATTTTTATGATGCCATGGCATACTCACCTGCTTACAATTCCTTTCTCAGCTGGAGTTCAGATCTTTGTTAAATACAACAAAGGAGTTGCAGTTTTCTGTAGAGGTAAATTTCAAATGCTACCTTGGATGAATTTATGATTTATCACCATAAGAAAGCATTATCTGAGAGTAGAATCCTGCAGGTGCTTTTTGGTGGCGAGAAAGTTGGTGAAGGTATTGGGAGAACGAAGAAAGAGGCTCAACACAAGGCAGCTGACAATTCATTAAGGTTTATGGCAAGTAAGTTGTAATGTGTATTATCCTTTCTGCACAGTGACTGATATTATGCAGATAGTCAAAATCTTGATTCTTATCACATGGGCTTGTAGTCTGCCGAGCACAAGGTAATCTGTTGTCGCTTAACAGTTAATTAATGGGTGTAGCAAGTACATAGTTAATCCTTCATGCCCAAGGACCTGATCACAACTTCCACTTAAATTAAAATGCGAGCAATATACATATGCAAACAGCTGCATTTAACTTTGAATTCAAGAGCAAGACAACACAAAATAACTGAAATCAAGTATTGCAAAAGGTGTGGCTGTTCTCCTCGCACTGTTATGACAGTTTGTCGGTTTCTCATATCGTCTGATGGTGCACTTCTTTTTCCATCCAAGATCCTCTAAAAGGAAAAGTGAATGGAGAGATGTCAGACTGAAAAAGTTACAACACATGGATTTTGTGCTCTGGGAAAAGTATGTGAGAAGTCACATTTGCAAGCTATGGTGCTGTTGGTTAATACCATTTATATCCAGAGTAGAAAAACCTAATGTTGAAGCTGGGATAATAGCGAGAGAGAAAGAGAGAGTGCCACACAAGGGGCTAGAAATAAGGGCTTGCTCATAGGGGAGCATGAAGCTGATACAACTGAGATTCTCCATCCAGACAGAGAGCAATATTTCTCTCTAATTTATAAACTTCGCATGCAGCGAAAAGCTGGGCTTTCCCCAAAAAGGCGGGGCCTGCTTTTAGCCAAAATAGGCCAGCTTTTCCGAGAATGCAATAGCTTTCTTATCCAAATAGGTGATTTTCTTGCTTCTAGCCCTGTGGGCCCTCTTTTAGGCTGCTCGACACCTGGCCGTGCGCTTTCTACCGAAAATTGGGTGCTCCATATCTGCTTCTCTTGTGGGACCTGCTTTTTATGCTTTCCCCCTTAAAACAAGGGCCTTTTTGCAGTCTCCAAGGTCCTGCCACAATATCCAACTCACGTTAACCCATTAAAGGTTAGCTAATGCATGCATTCTAGTTCTTGGACTAGTCCTAGTCCCTTGTAGGCATCCCGACCTTGCTTACTAACTAATGTAAAACACAAGAAGTAACTTGCTCCAGTCAAGCAAATTCAACTTTCTTTGACCGGAGTTAATATTATAAAAAATTTCTCTTTATTTTGTGCGAGAAGTACAATTTCATGACATTGGATTCGGCGGAGCAAAAGTGGTGAGAATGTAAACATATCTTGGGCTAAGGGTGGGTCTTAGAGAGATCCCCATACATCATAGATGATGTTAGTAGAGAGAATCTCTCTGACATCATTGATGATGTCACACAAAATAAGAATCAAATCTAATCTATCCCCAAAGGTCAAGTGACCCTTCAAACACTCACATGTCACCACAATGTAAATATCCTAAGTCAAAGTACAGTT
This sequence comes from Dipteris shenzhenensis, assembly GCF_047967505.1. Lineage (NCBI taxonomy): Eukaryota > Viridiplantae > Streptophyta > Polypodiopsida > Gleicheniales > Dipteridaceae > Dipteris > Dipteris shenzhenensis. The sequence goes on along the minus strand of NC_141622.1, from coordinate 42,172,538 downwards.
GACCATTTATTTGATCATAATTAAAGAGTTTTATATGTGTTAATTACGGTCAAAGAGTTATTTTAATGGTCAAAGGATTGACTACGGTCAAAGATACTTGACTCTAGTCAAGTAAACCTGACTACGGTCAGAGAGTGTTGACTTCGGTCAACAAGACTTGGCATGCGCCAAGAGGGGTTAACCCCGGTTAACCAAGATGTGCCAACCTCGGTTGGAGAGACTTGGCTATAATTAAGGCATCTTGACCTTGGGTCGAAGCTCTTTAATTATAATCAAGAGTGTTGACTCCGGTCAACCAGAGAAAATATATATATATATATATATATATTTGTTTAGATGTGCACATGTGTTCAGTGGGGACGCCCACCGTGACTAGGATTAGTCCACAGTGTGTTATTTGCATGCAAAGCGCTAACAATTAATGGGTACCATGGTGGTGCGCTTTAATTAATTGTTGCAGGTACTAGGAAGGATTATTTTTCCTAAGCGAAATGGGAGCCTGACAAGCACCTAGGAAGCGGTTCGTGTGACCGAGAGCCTTGAAGACTTCAGAATGGCCCTAAGTGGCTTGTAATAAGAGTTAGTCTAGATTTTAGACAAGTGGCATGTTGCCAAATTGAATGGGGCTTGAAGCTCTTGTAAGTCAGGAAATTCTTTTCAGGTTTGGAGGAGAGACTTACGAGACAGCTTCCTGCTGAACTTTTGTAACAGTTTTTCTGAAAGTAATAAAGACCTTCGGGGGGGTCCAGCCCGACAATTTGTCTTGGGCCCTAGTGTTTGTTCAGAGAGAGGGAGAGAGAGGGAGAGCTTTGGAGAAGGGAGAGCTGTGGACAGTTTTAATTCAGTCGTTGACGTGAATCCATAGGCTGTTTATTTCCCTCCAGCTCGGTTGTACACAAGCCACCTTTCACACTACCGCTCAAACAAACACAAAAGCCTAATTAAGGACTATGAACCTGTTGAGTGTTTCATGCTTCTTTCTCTGTATCACATGTTCAAACAGCTTGTAAGGGTCCAAGCTCTCTTTTGCATTCAATGTTTCGACTTCAGGAATGGATGCCTGTGCAGGGCAGATGTTTACACGCGTTTGGAATATATATATGCACTTCATGCTTTGTATCACATGTTCAAAAAGCTTGTAAGGGTCACTATAAGAAAGCTTGAAAAGTTGGGACAAGCTCTCTTGTGCATTATGTTTCGACTTCAAGAAGGGCATCACGATGGATGCCTGTGTGGGGGAGACGTTTACACGGGTTTGGAAGATATGTGTGTGTGTGTGTGCGCGTGCGTGTGTGTGTGTGTAGTTCATCTGGGAACTTTTACTGGTTTTTTTCTCTTTTCCTTCTACAGAACTTGTCTTCTACCTCTCTCTTTCCCCTTATTCTCCTTGCAAATACACTATTTTTTTCTTCTTTGTGAGAGGGAAGGAAAGAGGGAGAAGTACAACAGGGAGAGAGTGAGAGAGAGAGGTGACACAAAAGATGCGGGTGTGAAGTGATGAGCCACACCACAAACTCATAAGTTTTATTAGGATTAGGTTTTTCACCCTATGACTGTCTTAAGACAGTCATAGGTGTCATATCTTTAATAAAGGGGTGGCAATGTGCCTTTACCCCAACAACCTCCCACCTAAAGGCCAATGTGCCTAAAGGGGAGAAAAGAATAAAAATTACAGCAATATATAGTTACTGTATACAAGACCATAAAATAAGAATGGTCTCATCCTAATCCCATGATGTGGCGGCAATGTGCAAACCGCTCTGTAGGCAAGCTCTTAGTGAGCAAATCTGCAGGATTATCATCAGTATGCACTTTCACAAGCTCAAGTCGCTTGTCTTCCAGTACCTCCCTGATGAAATGATATTTAACATCTATGTGCTTGGTCTTTTGATGAAAGACCGGATTCTTTGCCAACATGATAGCACTCAGACTATCACAATGCAAAACTGGCATATCTCCTGTAATGCCTAAATCTCCCACCAGCCGAGTAAGCCATATTGCTTCCTTGCAAGCCTCAGTGGCTGCAACATATTCAGCTTCAGTAGTTGATAGTGCAACACATTTCTGCAACCGAGACACCCATGATATAGCACCTCCTGCAAATGTGAAAATATAACCGGTAGTAGACTTCCGGTTATCTGCATTCCCTGCATAGTCTGAATCTGTAAAACCATGCACCAATGCATCTTGCCTACCATAGCATATGCACAAGTCTTTGGTACCCTTGAGATACCTCAAGACACCTTTCACTGCTTCCCAGTGCCGCTTGCCTGGATTTGCCATATACCTGCTGATGACTCCCACCGCAAAAACAATATCCGGAGGAGTGGCAACCATGGCATACATCAAAGAACCAACTGCAGATGCATACGGAACCTTGGCCATTTCAGCCTTATCATCATCTGATCTGGGGCTGTCCTTACTGCTGAGTTTTAAATGTGGAGGCAACGGGGTACTAATAGACTTCCCCCCCTCCATTTTAAACCTCTGCAGTACTTTGTCAATGTACTCCTTCTGTGACAGAAACAAAAGTCCCTTGGACCTGTCACGAGTAATCCGCATGCCAAGAGTATGGTTTGCATCACCCAAGTCTTTCATGTCAAAAGACTTATGCAGTTGTTTCTTCAAAGCACTAATCTCATGCTGAGATTTACTGGCAATTAGCATGTCATCCACATATAGAATGAGTAGCATCAAACTGCCATCCTTTGCCCGTTTGGTGTACAAGCAATGATCGGTCTCACACCTATGATACCCTTGGGACTGCATGAAGGCATCAAACTTCTTGTACCATTCTCTTGGTGCCTGCTTGAGTCCATACAAGCTCCTCTTGAGCTTACACACAAGCTGCTCTTTCCCTTTAACAGCATATCCCTCTGGCTGACTCATATAGATCTCATCATGGAGATCTCCATGAAGAAAAGCAGTCTTCACATCCATCTGACATAAATCCATGTCCTCATGAGCAACAAGAGCTAACACTGCTCTCAAAGTAGTCATCTTGACTACAGGGGAAAAAATCTCATCAAAGTCAATGCCTTTCTCCTGCTTAAATCCCTTGGCAACCAATCTGGCCTTATACCTCGGTAAAGCATTTGAATCCACTTTGACTTTGTAAACCCACTTGCATGGCAAAACCTTTCTGCCTGCAGGTAGCTGCACCAAGTCCCATGTATCATTTTGAAGTAGGGAGTCCATTTCTGACTGCATGGCTTTCTCCCACTTCCTTTTCTCTGTTCTTCCCATAGCTTCCTTGAAGCTGGAAGGCTCACCACAATCTGTCAGCATAATAAAATCAGCCACATTATTGGCTCCTGGAACAAACCTGTCAGGAGGCCGTTGTACACGGGTGCTCCTAACAAAATGTTCCGGATTAGGCTGCTTTCTAGCCTGTTCGTCATGCATGACGGGTGGCTGTACCACCATATCTGGCTGTTCTATAGCCCCATTTGCTGGCATATTCAGTGGTGCATCATTGGCAAAATTATCTGGCTGATTTTCAGCCTGTATACCCTCTTGAACAGGGTTATCTGCAGCAGCCTGCTGCTGCATATTAATGGGCATTCTTTGCTGTCCAACATCATCATAAACAACCCTCCTGTATTCCACAGGTTGCACGGGTTCTTTGTGTACACTATCCTCTTTAAAGATGACATCATTGCTGCGTATAATATTCCGTTTAACGGGATCCCATAACCTGTACCCCATTTCACCTTCGTCACCATAACCCATAAAGATGCATTTGGAAGACTTTGGATCCAGTTTGGTGCGCAGTTCTTTGCGTATATGAGCAAAGCACTCGCAGCCAAACACACGTAAGTGCTTATATGAAGGTGGCTTGCCAGACCACACCTCCTTTGGCACTTTCAACTCCAAAGCCTTGTTCGGCGACCTGTTAATTATGTGAACTGCTGTTTGCACGGCTTCTGCCCAAAAGCCATGGGGCAATGCAGCATAAGACAACATACATCGATCTCCTGAATAGTTCGATTCATCCGCTCACTCACACCATTTTGAGATGCATTATGAGGGGCTGTGAGTTCCTGTTTAATGCCCTTAGCTTCGCAAAACTGCACAAAAGCATGTGACACATACTCACCCCCATTATCGGATCTGAGGCATTTCAGCCTGCGACCTGTCCGATTCTCAACCTGAGCGACAAACTTCTTGAAAGCATCTAAGGCATCGCTCTTATGCTTCAAGAAATAGACCCACACTTTGCGTGTGGCATCATCAATAAAAGTAATGAAATACTTTGCACCCCCTAGTGATAGCTGTGGCATCTCACACAAATCAGTGTGCACTAGATCAAGCGGTGCTCTATTTTGGGGAGTTCTCCTCTTATGAGGGGTCATAGAATGCTTGCCAAATATGCAATGATCACAAGTAGGCAAATCTGAAAATGAAAAAGACGGCAGATAACCCAAACGTCACAGTTCTTGCATTCCTTTAACGGACATGTGTCCCAACCGGCTATGCCACAATGAAACCTTTGGCAGCTTGGTTATGGCAACAACATGATTACCTACACTGGAAACATAAAGAGGGTACAAGGTATCACTCTTAAAACCCTCAGCCACTACAACCTGGCCATCAGTAATCACCCATTTGGAATCCCCAAATGTGGTGTGGTAACCACTGTCATCCAACAAGCCAGTGCTAATCAGATTTTTCTTGATTTGCGGCACATGGCGAACACCATCAAGCATAAATATGCGTCCATCAGGGAATACTATCTGTATACTGCCAATCCCTGCAATCTGACATGCATAGTTGTTCCCAAGGTGAACAACTCCATGAGTACCTGTGTAGGAAGTAAACCACTCCTTATGAGGAGTAACATGAAAAGAAGCACCTGAATCCAAGAGCCAGGTGTGCATGTCATGGCCATCAATAACCAAAGTATGTGCAATTACAGCAGAAGAGCATAAAACATCATGTCTGTCACTGTCACTGTCCTCTGCTGCAACATTCAGCATCCAAGTCATCTACCTTGGCCTTGCCTTTGCCTTTGCTTCCACTGTCTGCATCCTTTGCCTCAGCCTTCTTGGCTTTCTAATCCCGTATAAACTTGAAGCACTTAGACTTCACATGTCCCTTCTTGCCACAATAAAAGCATTCAATATCCTTTTTGCCACGGGACTGACTGCGGGATTTGGACTTACTAGCAGATCTCCCCTTCTGCTGAGTCCTGCCTCTTTCCTGTACCTGCAAAGCATTTGAAGACTTGCTGCCCGCATTATTCTTCCTGCTCATCTCCTCCATAAGAAGAGAGCTCTCTACATCAGCATATATAAGAGTGACATTTGAATTAGACAGGGTGGTCTTGAAAGTGTCCCAACTCTCAGGGAGGGTACACAACAAGAAAGTAGCCTTGAACTCCTCATCAAGGTTCAACCCCTGTGCAATCAGCTGTGTAAAGATGGCATTGAACTCACTCAAGTGTGAGGTCATAGCTGTACCTTCCTTCATGCGAAGATCAACCAGCTTCTTCAACCAATACACCTTACTGGCTGAACTCTTTTGGGCATACAACTCTGCTAGCCTCTGCCATAAGCCATAAGAGGTCTTTTCAGCCTGAACATTGAACACAAGAGAATCACTGAGAGTAAGCATGATAGCAGCCCTCGCGGACAAATCTAGCTCCTCCCACTCATCATCTGACATCCCAAATGGCTTGACACCCTTCACCCTTATGGGCTTAGAAATCTTCTTAAGCAGAAGTACATTCAAACACTGTTCTGCCCATAATGCATAATTGTGTGCCCCTGCCCCTTCCAATTTCTTTATGTTCAGAATTGATGATTCACTTCCCCCTGATGCCATATCAGATAAGGAAAGTACCTGACTCCCTGTAAGTCAAAAAAGACCGAATAAAATTTTGATTTCTCAGAAAAAACCTGCTCTATCAAGAGCCAGGAGCACTCACAATAGTGCTGTTTTTACTGTCAAAAAATCTGCAGCAAAACAGAAAAAAATTTCCCTCCGGTTACTGTACCTTCTGACACACTGTACCGTGCTCAAATAGGCATAAAACAGTAATTTCAGAATGCTGCAGCTGTTCCACAAGTGCTTTAACAGTGCATCATCAGCTGACGAAGCACAAAACACTGTTGTCTAGATCACTTCTCCCACCTCAGATGAGGTATTGCACTGATTTTATATGCATAAACCACTTGTCATATACTGTTTTGTTCACTGAAAAGAGGCTCCAGACACTTCAGCCTGTCACAAACCTGCAACAGAAAATGGGACAAATCCCAAGCAATCACCCTTCTGCTAAGGGGATAAAAGGCATCTGAAGGTCTCAAACAGTAACCCAAGTGCTCTCAAGCAAAATCTGGGCAAAAGCCCCTTGATTTGACACCTGTACCAAGTGAAAAACACCTCAACACTGAGGTAGCATACAAAATACAGCGCTCTCCTGGCACTTTCACCTGACAATGCAATGCATAAACAGCTCTGTGTACACAATAACAACACAGATCCCAACGTACAAACACTGAAGAGAAAATCTTTTGAGCACTGTCAACGATGGACAGTTAGGGATCGAGTAAACTCGATGCGCCCTGGCCAAGCGTGGCTCAACTGAGATTTTCCAAGGTGTCGTACACAAAATGTGACCTGCAGAAATGTCACTGAATACACTGCGGAAACAAGACCAATGTGGGCTCCCTGGCTCCACACTGCCTCAAGGCATACACTGCATAAGCTTCCAGGCAAAAGCCCTTTGAAAATGTCACCCAAAAACTGAGATTTGCACTCAGCAAAAGCATAAAAGCCCTCCGCAAAATCAAGGCATTACCTTCCCGAAACAAGATAACTGTGCAACCACCACACACTGTGGTACTAGTCACCTCAAGCACGAGGGACAAGAGTGTACTTGCTGTACCTCAAAAAACACAGTTTTAAGAATTGAACAGTTTGGAATGCTCTCTTTTTCTTCTTTCCCCAAAGAAAAACTGCTGTATCTGCTGTACTTTTTGTACCTGTGTACTTGTGCAGGGTACCACTGTACCTGCTGTACCTGTGCAGAGTACAGATCCAAAAAAAAAGAAAAATCGAAAATGTTCTTCCTTGACGCAGATCCCTGATGCAGTTTGTACGGCGGCGTCCGTACAGTACGGACGCCTGTACGGTATCCGTACGGCGGTACGGACGGCCGTACGTCCGTACACGAGATCCTTGCGCGCGCCTGTGCGCCGCCCTGTTCGAGGCCCTGAGGCTGCCTGGGTGCGCACCGGTGCTGCGCACTGGCTGCGCTGCCCTGCACTACTGCCCAGCGCTGCCCCGCTGCAGCCCGCGCTGCCGCCCTCGCTATCCCGCTGCAGCTTGCGCAATGCCAAGCTCCGCCCACGCTGCTGTTGCTGCTGAGGGCACGAGTCCCGAGGGGATAAGGAGGGGGAGTGGTAGGCAGGAGTAAGGTGGGAGAGACTGAAGGCTCTGATACCAGTTGAGAGGGAAGGAAAGAGGGAGAAGTACAACAGGGAGAGAGTGAGAGAGAGAGGTGACACAAAAGATGCGGGTGTGAAGTGATGAGCCACACCACAAACTCATAAGTTTTATTAGGATTAGGTTTTTCAACCTATGACTGTCTTAAGGTGTCATATCTTTAATAAAGGGGTGGCAATGTGCCTTTACCCCAACACTCTGTGGGCAGTTTTTTGTTTGGGACTGTTTTTTCTCTATTATCACTTTACAGGTACCCTCTTTTTGGGTTCCATCCTCTTCCGACGACATGGCTGAATACTCTTATGAAAAAACTTTTCAAAAGGATCGATCAGTTTAATGTAAAAAGCTGCTTTAAAAGCAAAAGCAGGCTGAAGGTCAGCATGACCCAGTGCATGATTCTGTTGAAGCACAACTGGTTTATGATGTCATGCATGAAGGATTTGCAGACACAAGGAAAGAGTGGAAAGACTCTGTTCCCTCGGTTGGTCTCATGGTTGAAGTGGATGAAATTGTGGATCCAATTAGAGAATATGCAAAAAATGCAGCTATTTTATTTTTCCCAGGTCGGATGCCACCTGCTATAGAGGTAGGCAACTGGTTGACCCGCACACTAGCTGGCTCGTTTGTTCAGAAGGTACACTATGTAGCTAGAGGTTTTTTTGAGGTCATTATGGTAGATGAGATTCACAAGCAAATGCTTTTGGAACATTCGCCACTCTTTTTTGGGCAGCAAATGGTGCACGTTTTGCCATGGTCTCCCACAAGGGATTTTCAGGCTTTGATCCGACACCGCTGTCCTGTTCGGGTTGAAGTTGTAGACTTCCCGCAATGTATGGCTTCACTCTTGCCTAAAATTGTAGCGACTTTAGGCAAAGTGATTTGTCCACCACGGCCTAATGGCAACTTAAATCGATTTTGTATTCTCTGGGATACTGATAATCCAACACCAGAGTCTTATTCAGTCACGGTGAACAATGTTGACATGGGAAGTGCTTTTTATAAATTGAAATGGAGATTATTTGCAGGGCTTGCTTTGAATGTAAAAAATTTGGGCACATGGCTTCGCAGTGTCGAATGAGTTAGCATAAAATGCCTCTTGCCACTTTGCATGTTTAGATGCCCACTAAGGATGCTCTTGCCTCTATTGGGAATAAAAATAAAGGTAATAGACGGTTTTTTGTGAATCAGGATAAAGGAAAAGCTCCAGTGGTTTCAAATGGGACTGCTTCTTCCCCTTTGCTTCCTGCCATTCAACCCTCAGCAAAAGGACAGAAACCTCCAATTGATGGATGGCAAAGTCAAAGAAAAGTTATTTCTGTTCGACACCTCCACCCCCTCGCACTTGGAATGGTGCATCTTCCAGTGGAAACTCTCCCGAGTTCCATTTAGGAATTGGGATCACATGGGCTGCAGTGACAGCTAGTAGAACCCTCTTTCCTGAAGAAGAGGTTGCTGCTTTGCTGTCCACTCCTTAGGCGGATGTTTCTTCTCAAGGAAGAGGCCCTGACCCTGAGGTAGAAATGTAGGGTTGACATCCCGAAGGTTGTTGCTGTACATAGATCTTATTCTCCTATAAATATCTGTAAATATGACTGCTCATATCAAATGCTTTACACTTAATGTTCAGGGGATGCGTGACAGTAGGAAATGGAAATCTGTGTGGCTGTATATCAATAGATTTTAGCTTGACATAGTGGCATTACAAGAGCACAATCAACCTGTTTATGCAGGAAAGACAGGTCATTACTGTGGCTATGATATCTTTTATGCTGGGGAGTATTCTTTCTCAGATGTAGTCTTTTTGATCAAGCATGAGCTTCAGCCAGTTATTGCTTTAAATGACGATCAAGGCAGATGGATTATTCTTCAATGCATCATTCAAGGCGAGGTGTTTGAATTTGCTTTTGTCTATGCACCTCAATCTTCTCGGGATAGAACTACAATGTGGGATGCCATGTAACGATATCCATGGAGATATCATGCCTTTATATGTGGGGATTTCAATAATGCTCCGCAAGAGGGTGACAATACATCAGGCAATACTCATATGTTAACCTCTGAAAGGCATGCATGGTCTGAATTACTGATGCATCTTGATTTGGTTGATCTTTGGAAGGAATTGCAGCCTTTGTCACCAGGATACAGTTTCCAACATAATGCCCTTTCTTCTTATTAGGCACGCCTGGATCACTGGTATAGTGTAGCTCCGCAACAAAATGATGATTTTACATGCAAAATGTGGATTGACTATGCCTTTGTGCATTCAGATCATGCACCTTTATGGTTGAGGTTATCTTTTTATGATATGCCAGATGATAGATTGCCTCAAAGGCGACATCTGATTGTGAACAATAGCTATTTGCAGCATGTTGTTTTCAAGACCATGGTCATTGAAGCATCTCACTCTCTGTCTTCTTAGAGCCACTTTGATATTAATACTGCATAGGATTCTTTTGTTTCCAAAATGCAAGTTGTAATTAGAGGTTATGGCAAGTCTTACATGAAGACTGAGGGAAACTGTTGCTCAGGCCAAATTGACTTGTCAAGACCTCACTGAACTCAGTCATCTTCGTACATTGTCCTTGCATGAGCAAACAACACTATGCCAAGCTAGACATTGTCTTCAAATGAATGATTACATGAAACTGGCTAAATGGGAGACTAGAGTAAGACAAAGAGCTTTTACAGATAAAGGCTGCTCTTCCAAACAATTTTTTAAAAGCTTGCATCAGAAGATATTAAAAACAAACATTTGCAGGGTGCTTTTGCCTGATGGTTCATAGACTACATCACGGTCACAACTTGCTTCTGTTTGTGTACATCATTTCTCTCAGCAGTTTGGTTCTGCAGATCCTCCCTCGCAGCAGGTTTTGTCTGCAAGAAATTTACTTTTACAGCATGTTTCTCTAATTATTTCCACTACTCAAGCTTTGGAATGGGAGGAACCCTTTATTGAGAGGGAATTGTCAGATGCAATCAAATCCTATGGTAGATGGAAATCTCCAGGATGGGATGGTCTTACAGTTGAGTTTTTTCTAGAATATTGGCCTCTTTTGAAGCATACATTGCTGCATATGGTGAATTCTGCTTGGCAAAATCAGAAAATGCCAGACACATGGAAGAGAGGTCTCGTTAAACTCCTTCCAAAAAAGCAAATTTGTGAAACTTTGGCTGATTGGAGACCTATCACGCTTATGCCAGTCATTTACAAAGTTACTACCAAAATGATTGTTGATCGGCTAAAAGGCTATTTACACGATGGGTTGCATCCTGCGCAATATGGTTTTATTCCTCATAGGCATATCACAGATAACATTGCTAATGCTTATGTTGGAATCGAATATGCCAAATATATGCAGCAGGATGTTTTGCTATTGTAAGTTGATATTGCCAAAGCTTTTGATACTGTTAAGTGGGACTTTATTTCATCAACTATGCAGGCATTGGGTTTTGGCAAAAAAATGCAGCAAGTTATCAATTGGCTATATCAAGATAGTAAAGCTGCCTGCATACTATCAGGGGATATTTCTTCAACCTGGACTCTTGGTTGTTCTGTTCGGCAAGGATGTCCCCTCAGTGCTTTACTTTTTGCCATAGCTACTCATCCAATGCTTCAATACATGGACCACCTTTTGGACACTGGCATGTTACACGGATTGGAAATTCCTGACAGCCGTAGCATGATCGCTCAAGCATACGCCGATGATTCTTTCTTCACCCCAAAAAATACTCAGAGCAATCTCTCCATGATTATGCAGGCTCTTTCTACATATGGTTTGGTTGCTGGTCTTCGTGCCAATTTTCAGAAATCAAAATTATTGTCGTTGCATGCTAAAGACTGGCATAGTCTTTTGTGGCCTGGGAAAATTGTTCCAACTTTTCAATTGATTCGACATCTTGGCTATCCTCTAGGTTGGGTGCTCACTCGTTCTCAACAAACTGATTGGGTGCTCACAAAGTTGAGGGAAAAACTTGAATATTGGAAGCTTGCAACTTGGCCATTACATGTTCGTTTGCGAATAACGCAATCCATTTTGATAGCATACATACAATTCTATCTGCCTCTCATCATGTTCACCAAGGCAGATCTGGTTTCCTTAAGGCAGATCTGGTTTCCTTTATGTCTGCTATCATGGAGATTTTCTAGTGTTCAACTTGCTCACAAGGGGAAAATGATGTTGCAGTTTATGCACGAGGATCAGCCTTGGGCTTTCATGATCCGCTCTCTTTTGTTGCATATTCATACTTCTGCTTTTGGGCATTGGCAGCCTACACAGTGGGATTTTCTATTTGGCTCTATTCAAGGCAAGATCAGAGGTTGCCCTTTTGTCACTCGTTTGCTTCTTGATTGGAAGCATATTTTATCCCACTTGGAATGGAATGGCAGGGATTCTTTGTCGGGAAATTCCTTGAAGGCTGAGAATATTTATTGGTCCAAAGTATTCCACCCTCCTTTGGCTATGCAAGAACCCAAGCGCTCTTATTTTCTATCTTTTAAAGGCATTTCTTCTGTGGCGGATGTACTTTAGGATGATGGCACTCTTTTATCTTTTTGTATGGCTGCTAGCAAATATGGTTTGGGAGCTCATTATCGTCCTTTATGGCATCAAATTTAAAAAATGCTTCAACCATTCTTGCCGGTACCTCGTTTGGAACTTCAGAATAGACTTGAGGATTGGACTCTACATTCTTCTTCCCCTTCACCCTACCTTTGAAGCTCTCACATATCATAGTGCCTTCTCTGTATAAAGTGTTATTACTTCCGCCTTGGATTTCTGATAGAGTAAATTCTGTTTGGCATATGGATCGCCCACTAAAGTGGTGGCGAAAGCGGCTGCGTCTCCTTTGGCATTATAAAGTTCCCTCTTCGACAACAACTTTTCTTTTAGCGAGTCCTACTTGACATTTTTCCATCTGGCCAGTTACTCGCGCATAGACATATTGCTCATGCTGGTTGCCACAGATGTTTACACACTGCTGAATCTGTGCTTCACATCTTCTGGCACTGTCCACATACTATTGATTTTCTCGCTCTCATTCGATAGGGGCTTCGAGCGCGATTTCCTACTGTCACATTTGGCAGGTTCTTGTGGTTGTTTGGTTTTCATCCAGCTAGACAGGGTTTTGATTTATTTTTTATTTGGGTGCGCTATTGGGCACTGTGGACTCTATGGATGGACCGCAATCATCGAGTTTTTGGTGATCCTACTTTTCCATCTTTTGTTTGTTTCAAACGATCTCTGCAGCAATCGTTTTATGATTGCTTTCAGACTCATTTGATTGATCATGATGTATATACAGCTTACACTGAGATTTTCAGTTGAGTAGTAGTTACTCCACTTTTGAAGTAACTATGAATGCAATTATTTTACAGAAATAAAATATTTTTTCTCACAAAAAAAAAAAAGTGTGTGAGGTTTTATTGCCTCCGGCTTGGATTTTGAATTGGGCCAATCAAATTTGGTCCAGGAATGATAATGCTAAGTGGTGGCACAAAAGATTGCGGTAGATTTGGAGCTGCAAACTTCCTCTTCGGTAATAGATCTTTTTCTGGCAGGTGGTGCTTGGAGTTATTCTATTTGGACAACTCCTGGCAAGATGACATATTGCTTCTGCTGTTTGTTATAGATGCCGGGTTCCACGGAAACTTTTGCCTCATCTTTTTCGGCAATGTCTTGCGACTTATGATTTTCTTCTTTCCTGTGGCAGCCTAATGCTTATCTTTTTTGGCTTTTCGGGATCCATCCACACAGACCGAGATTTGATCTTTTCTTCACTTGGGATAAGTATTGGGGACACTGGACTCTCTGGAAATACAGAAAATCATAGAGTTTTTAGAGATTCCACTTTTTCTAAGATTCAATATTTCCAGATGTCTCTTAGGCAATCATTCTATGATTGTCTGTGTGTTCGACAGATAGATTCTATTGTTTACTTGTCTTGTACTGAGATCTTTTGATGTTGTAATTGCAAGTTCCCTCTTTGGGAGCTACTTCTTGTAATAAATTTACATGGATTTCACCTAAAGAAAAGAGAGTGTGTGCGCAGACACACACACACACACACACACACACACACACACTTTTTTTTGGGTGAAATCTTTGATTGATTATATTATATGAGTAGCAACCTTAAAATAAGGTGCTACAATTACATCAACTGAAAATTTCAGTATATGCCAAAAAGACCTCATGCAAGCAATCAAAGAAAGATTGCTGCAGAGAACCGATTTGGTGGGACTTTGGCCCTTTGTTGTATTGTGTCCATTGGACGGAAATATTTTGTTGGTCCTATATCTCTCTTGAGCATTGTCTATTTGCTGATCTGCACATATATGTGAAGCACATTAAGTAAGGAAGTTTGTGGTTCCACCCACACCACCACTGTGTGAGCTCTTGGACTATTCTATCAGTCTTCTGCTGTGCATACCCTATGTTTGGTTGTTCTCTAACATGTTATCAAAGCCCAAGTAGGAGGCTCACGAGTATGGGAGCTTGAAGGCAAGGACCTTGCTAAAGGACGACCTTGATTCAAGGCTCTAGGAAGTCGACTTCCATGACTGGAGGATTGGGTCCTTGTGAGAAGGAGGGCGACTTAAGTTCAGTCAGGTATGTAAAGAGTTCCCATCTACAGACGGTGGTATTAGTTTTCGGTTTTGCTGTGGTATAGCAGCAGAGACGTCGATTTCAGAAGCCTCTTCAACCACTACTCTTCCTTCCTCCTCCTCCAGTCGAGTTCCTTCTTTCACTATCCCTAACTTTGGAGAGTCCGGGAAACTAGATGGGACCAATTATCCTATCTGGAAGGTGAAGCCCCAGAGCCATTTACAATGGGAATGGAGCCAAAGCCGGAGGATGTACTGGACAACAACGAGAGGATTCTTGCATTGGTAGATGCTGATGAACTTGAAGTGTGGGAGGATATTGTCCTTGATCATAGGGGCAATGGTGGACTCGGTAATTCCTCATATCCAGATGACTGATACGTCAGTAGAGGCGTGGGCCATTCTGAAGGATTTATATGAGACAGATAATCCATCTTGGATCTTAACTCTTCAATATCAACTCTACAACATGGATATAGGTGAGGGAGATTCGGTTCATGACCACTTGACGAAAGTCAAGGTGGTGAGAGATCAACTAGCATCGGTGGGTCGGAAGGTAGACTCAATCCAGTTGGCCTTGATGGTACTTGGTATGCTACCACGGAGTTTCAAGAGCTTCGTTACAACTGTGACAGCAGGAGAGAGGACCAAACGTTTGACCTTTGAGGAGTTGGGTCCCTTATTGCTATAGGAAGAGGCTTGGGAGAAGCTCTATAACAAAGACAACGGTGACAAGGCGTTGCTGTGGCAAAGGACAAAGCCAACAAAGGATAGGGCAAGCCTAGCGGTGGCAAGCCCAAGAAGGATGACTGTGGAGATGAAGAGGACACTTCCAATAAAAAAAAGGAAGCAAGTGCTTCTATCGCGATCAGCCAGGCCATTTTGCGAAGGATTGTAGAAAGAAGAAGGCGGATCAAAAGAACAAGAAGGAGTTCGAATGAGATTCAGATGGTAATGTGGTTGTTAGAGAACACAAAGAAGGCGGCGGATCAAAAGAACAAGGAGTCCAACTGAGATTCAGATGGTGATTAAAAGCTTTGCAAGATGACGTTCTGGTATGTATTTTGTGAAAATAATTTGAGCCTTTTGGGGGGAATCTGCTCCTCATATGTCTCATGAAATGCGAGATTGGAGGCCATGTGCCTTCCTGGAAGGCAGAAGGGGAAGTGTGGGTGCTTCTTAAAATCTCAGAAGCAGATTGTTGGAAGGTGATAATGGACAGGGTGCACTGAAGCTAGAAGATTACTTGCTTGAGAACTCAGTGAGAGTTCATGGTCTAGGTTATCTGGAGATTTCATTTCTCAAGGTGGTTCTTTTGTTGCGGGCCTTGCTAGAGGGAGGACAGGTTGAAACAGACCCTGAGAGCATGGTGCTTGGAAGACTCCAGGCTGTTCACTCATTATTAGGGTGACCTCTGGAAGAGGATGGAAGCTGGATTGTTCAAGCTCGAAGGGGTGGGAAAGTGACTCAAGGTACTAACTTGGATGGACCTGTGTACCAGGATGGTTTGCTTGTGCAGGACCGGACCTGGAGGAGTAGGAGCCACTGGTTGAAAAGCTAGGAACCGGAATCGACACCGGATTGTTCCAGAGGGCTTCATCATGGGAACTGCTGGAGCAACTTCATCAACGAGTTGGCAATAGGCCGAGATTTGTTGGTGATTGGGGGTGTTGGAAAGGTCACCTCCCCATTTGTAAGCCTCCAAATGAGGAGAGCCCGGGGGAAGGAGGCCTGCGCAGAGAAAAGAGAAAGAGGGGGCTGCCACATGGGCAGCACCTCACAGCAAACACAAGCAGAGGTACGTGGCTGTCCGGGCAGATCTGCTGATGTCAGCAGCAGCATGGATACCATGTCAACAGTATGGAATGGTACGGGACTGTGGAGCAGCATGTACGGAGCTGATGGAGCTGATCCAAGGCTGGGACATGCCCAGGCAGGTGGCGGAATGAGCAGAGGATGGAGGTGCCAGCAAAGGGGCAGGTATTGGGCTTGCCTTGGACCCCAATTGGAGCAAGCAATGGGCCTGCAAAGAGGCGACTGGGTAGGGCTGCTGGTTGGCTACATTGAAGGGCTCAAAGGGGCCTTGAATGGAGCGCCCATGGAGGGGAGTACTGGGTCAGCCAATAGGACCCTCATGGGTCGATTTCAGAGGCTGCAAGTCGGTCCATATGGGGCATCCCTTGCCCTGTAAAAGGGAGGCCTTTGGGCCTCATAACACATCCACCAGGGCAGCCTTCAGGGAGCAGATTTGGAGCAGAAGAACAGCAGACTTGGGGCCTACATTGACGAAGACCAAGGGAGCCTGTGTACTGTAGACAAAGCTTGAAGAAGGCACCTAGGCTGACACTCAGGGCAGCAAGGTGCAGAGGATCAGACACGGAGACTAAGGTCTACATACACTCATCAGGGAGCACACGGACTCAGGGATCTAGGAGTGTCTCGGAGGTAGTAAGACAGCATCTTTTGGTGAGGACAAAGCACCACGATTTGGTGGGACTTTGGCCCTCTGTTGTATATTGTCCATTGGATGGAAATATTTTATTGGTCATGTATCTCTCTTGAGCATTGTCTATTTTCTGGTCTGCACATATATGTGAAGCTCATTAAGTAAGTTTGTGATTCCACCCACACCACCACTGTGAGCTCCTGGGCTATTTTATCAGTCCTCTGCTGTGCATACCCTTTGTTTGGTTGATTTATAACAGGCATGGCAGCCTGTACTGTTCTCTACGTGGTCTATTGACTGTAAGGTTCCTTGTGTATCCTGCTGAGATGCTGTTGGGGCTGCAATGAGGCCCAAACTTATGTTTCAATAGGGATGACCTTATTTAGGTGAACGACTTGATCTGGTTGTCCAGGGCTGGCTGTAGCCCTGCAAATAGCCAACTAGGGCTATTTGGACTAACCTCCCCTCTCCATGGCCTATAAAGGCCCGACCCAAGTAGGGTCGGGTTAAGGTCGGGTTGACCCGACCAAGCAGGTTGGCTGGCCCAACTTGGCTAGGTGCCTAGATAGGACCCCAACCATGCTTTGACGATGGGTCAAGCTGGCCAATGCCAACCAATCTAAACCAAGCCTTCAACCAATCCTCTCTTGCACTATGAGATACTTTAACTTTAATACCCTCTCTACAGCTCATGGTGAGCACGATGATCTGAAGAAGCAAGCTGATGAAGATGCAACCATTGACCCTTCAATAGCGCACCTACTGGATTCACCTTGGTGAGAGCACCTAATAGCTTGGATCCTCAAAGCAGAATGCCACCTTAAACAACAAAGTAGGTTTCCTCGGTTTTGAGTTCCCATACTAGTCTACACTAAGGTCTATGTGTAGAATGATGAGTTGTGGAATAGACCACACCCATCATGTCCAAGAACCTTGAACAACGAAACGTGTACACATTGTGTCCATAGTCTCTACGACTTCAAGAAATGACCTGTGAACACATCGCCTAGCTTTGTTTGCTAGACTTTCAACTGATAGGGGCCGTTATCAGCCCACATGCCCTCTTTGGCAGTGACCCATGGGGGGAGACGTAACTAGTGCTAGAAAGCTGGCACAACCTTGAGATCCTGGGCAATGGTTGCTGCCTTGGAACCACCATACTGATTCGAAGATGAATCTGATGCCGTGTCCTCGTCTTTTGATTTGTTCTTGGACCGACAATCCTTGGCCAAATGCCCTCGCGTTCCACAAGCATAGCACTTAAATCTTCCTTTTGTGTGCACTTTCGAACGTGCTTCAGCACTTGGAGTGACCCGGAGCTTACCCTTGGAGACGAGAATGGATTCCTCCTCAAGGAGAAGGGAGCACAAGTCATCAAAGTCCCATTGACTTGTTGTAACCTGGCACCTCAAGCTCGAGAGACCATATCGTACTGTGGCAGAAGATTGGTTAGGGTGAGGGTCGCGGAGAGATGTGAGGGTATCACCCATTGCTTGCAATTGATCATGGAGGACCTTTAGCCTACATCAAGAATGCCTGCATGGTACTCCTTGTGGGGAACTCGAGATTATACAACTATTTGTGCAAAGTAACAGCTCGCATCACCAAATCCCTTGCGTAGAGATCCTCCAATTTAGGTCACACCTTGTAGGATTGGTTGTTTTTGTACAGCCTGGGAAACCTCCTTAGCGGTCGTGCCTTTTGAGTCACACTTCTCCCAATCCTTAAGCTCCTCTTGGAAGGCGTCCTCTCGTGCAGCATCCCAATAGATAGAACGCTTGGAATGTGCAGGCTTATGTTCGTAGCCCTGACCTATCTCTCATAAGCTCTCATATTTTCCTTACTTGTACACGGGCTTCCCATGGAGCTATTCCAAACTCCACACACCCCTGCTGATGACATAAGAGATAACTCTAAGAGCGGAGAAGAAGAAAGGAAAGGTGAGATGGAGGAGTGTAAGTGACTGCCCTGCTGATGTCTCCAACATGAACCACCTTTGCTGTCCACGCCTCAGGCAGGCTGTCCAATAGGATGCCGATCAGCACGATGTAAGCATGCCTGGGGCAAGCTCCACCAAACAGTGTCCTTTGCCTATGCTTTAAACCCTTGAGCCAGGCTGCCGCAAGCACTGATTAGCTCAGATGAATGGCCTCAGATCGTACCAGACTGCCTTGTCCGACCCCTTTGGCTGTCCATGCCGTGTGTAGACTGCACCATACAGCTGGCTAGTGTATATGCATCAGATCGCCTTGTAAAAGAGGTTGCTCTGAACTGTTGCCTCAAGTCGTCCTGGGCAGGCTGCTCCGGACCTCCTTGGAGCCTGCCTCAACTCGCCTTGAAGCAGCCCTGCAAATGCAGAGCAGCCCCTTGACTGATCTTAATAAATTTAATGGGAAACTGTAAAGTCTTCCCTTGGTTGGTATAACCGTATCCTGTCTTGCTGCAGCTTGGCATCCATCAATACCTTCATTCTTCCCGTGAGACAAGTCGGGTACAATCTTTATTGGGTCCACATGGTAGTGACGATAAATGCTTGCTTCTTCATCATTCCTCCACTAGTTTTTTCAACATTTGGCACCGCCACACAATTGCTAATTGGGAGCTGGGTCTGACCAAAGACATTGTGCAACTTACGTGCCTTTGGGTCTTCTCAATTAGTAGATTGGTCTTTGTTGCTGTGTGCTTGGCTCCATGAAATAGAAAAGCCTGAGGCAGATGTCGATGATGAAGTCATCCCAATCATACATTAGCTGGTTAAACATTTATGTCTGTGATTGAGTTGCCACTTATGCAATCATGTGACTACTTCACCAATTTAAGTGCATGGATGCCAAAGTGCTTATGCAATCATGTGACAAATTCACCATTTAAGTCCATGGATGTCAAAGTGCACTTTTTGTTGTTTGACTTCGAGATGAATTGGAAAGTAGCTTTCAAATGGATAGACCCAAGAAATGAGGGTACATGGTTCTGATGACTCCGCGGGTCTTTAGAAACCCAGTATAGCTGCTTATGCTTGGGCACTGATGACGACATAAGTGTTGCTTTGCTTGCTAAGTATGTCTTCCTTTTGCTTTTCATAAAAGTTTTTGTTTACCTCTTTTTTCTTCTCTTTCATTTTCTCTTTTATTTTCTTTGTAGATTTTTGATCTTTAGAACAACAAAAATTCTAAATTTGTATGATTGGACTTATTCTAGTCTTACAAAGGTATATACATGGTTCTGCCTTGCCATCATAATTTGGAAGGCGATCTTCTTGAGGAAAGATGCCTAGTGCAACTGTGTTGAACCTTGCTGTGGATGAGGGACACCATGAATCTTACTCATCTTACTCATCTTTGGCTTCTTTAGCTAGACAATCGCACTCCCTTTTTGGCTTCTCAAGGTACAAGTTCCCACTTCTTTTTTTTTCCTTTGGTTCATGGACTGCATGATTGCCATTAGGATTACTGGCATATCTAGAGGAATCACTTGTAGGGGAAGGACCGAAGTCTCTTGATGAGAAGACTCCATTCATTCTTCGTCGGGTGTTGTGGTCACAGATGCATGCATTGTGTTGGTAGATCGATTGGGAATTGTGCACCTATATGCTGTACTACGGCATAAATGACTGAAATATGCTGAAATTGATGGTGAGGCAAAGCCATACTTTTGATGCCCCATTGGTCGAGCTTAAGGTCAACTTGCAAAGTGTCCCTGAAAATTATATGAGAAACTGTTTGTTCCTTGAAGAGAACAGGGTCTGTTGCCTGTTTTGTTTCACGAGTGGCTGCCTACTTTAATTAAGATTTTTGTTAAGTGTTTTTAAGGGTCGATACCAAATCAAAACTATACAATATGGTAATCGTTTGAAAGCCTCATAAGCTCGGAGAATGGACTTCATAGTGTAATGATAAACCATTTTGTGTGGAAAAAAGATTTGATAGGGTTGTCTTAATGTAATTGAAGTAGTTATGTTAAGTTTACTAACATAACATAATGGTAGGTGAGTAAAGCCTTAACTCTTAACGCTCTCCCTTAATTTGCAATTTGATATCCAAGCATATCTCTGGTCCATTGAAACTTTCTGCCACCCAATGGCTTTGTAAAGACATCTCAGCAACCTGTTGATTTGTAGTGCAGAAGTTGAGTTCCATTTCATGTGGTGCAATCTTTTCTCTAATAAAATGAAGTTTCCATTCTGTACTTTGTTCTGGCATGAAACCCATGATTTTTTGCCCCTCTTGTTGTCAACAAATATTACTGTAGTATCGGCATTCCAATTCTTCTCAAAAGAAGCCCCAACCATGTGCCCTTAGAAACTGCCAAGTGGGTGTTTTGTACTCTGCTTTAGTGGAAGATAAAGCAACTGTACGTCGCCTTCTGTTACTCAGCTGTGTTTTTTAGAATTCTTCACTTTTGCAACCCCGAATGTCTCCCAGATTGCTTTGTAACATGTGGGGACAGTAAGAAGCAAGTGGTAACAAAAACACTGCCATCTCGTCTTGTGGTGTACTTTTTTAATGCTGTCCCTATCTTATTGTGAGTTTTTTAATACAAGCTCTGCTTAAGTGATGTCAGAATTTCAGTCTGCCTTTACTGCCCATGTAAGAGGCTAGTATTCCCACCTAACAACCCGGTATAGCTGCTTATGCTTGGGCACTGATGACAATATAAGTGTTGCTTTGCTTGCTAAGTATGTCTTCCTTTTGTTTTTTATAAAAGTTTTTGTTTACATCTTTTTTCTTCTCTTTCATTTTTTCTTTTATTTTCTATGTAGATCTTTGGTCTTTAAACAACAAAAAATTTAAATTTGTATGATTGGACTTATTCTAGTCTTACAAAGGTATATATAACAAACCAGTTCGTTCATCATTGCCAGGCTTTTTAAATGCTCCATGTTGATCATGCTACTGTTGCTTCTACCAATAAGTTTGTTAGCTCTTTGAATCGATAGAACAACACTGCCTCATCTTTTTCATACCCTGTACAGGCAGCTGCTGATCTACACTAGTTTTAGCTAGCGCTAATGACATTAGCAGGGGTGTCATGAATGATTTATTTGTTATGCATGATGGAGTGTATTGTTTGTTATGCATGGGGATGATGATGAGGTTAAACTGCACTATTTGTGTCGTTTTTAGGGGATGAGTTTGGGCATATGCATGTATTGATCTAGATATACATAGCATAGCCTTTACCAAGTATTGCAACCTGCTGTCCCTGGCCATGCCAAAACATTGTGTTCTGATGCCTCAACATGGCTTCCCAGTGACGATTTTGTCACACTTGCTAGTTGCCTGTGCTGGTGATGCTCCAGGTAGGTCTTGATCCCATTTACACGCTGAATTATGGTTGGGATTGCATGTCATGATGGAGGTTCTGGACATGATATCAATGGTTTTTTCTTACTCAGTATTGCGTCCCTGTGTGAAGTATTTTTCAACAGGGGGATGATATCTAATTCTTTGTGGGTAGTTTTGTGGTTTATCGTTGACTTGGAATTCTACGGATTCCAACCATCGTGCCTTTGTCTTTATTCTCTTCTTTTTGTTCAAATGCCAATGCTTTTTCTGTGGGTTATTTAACAAGAGTAATGCAGTTAATGATGTTTTACTTGCATTATTTCAGGCCAGTTCATATCCCATCCCACCCAAGCTATAAATATACTTGGGCAGGGAAGGCTCATGAGCTCCTCCTCAAATGATGAACCTCCACCGCGTTGGAACTCTCGCGATCCACGTTTTTCTGCAGGTCTTGGGCCCTCAACCATTGACGAAGATACACCCATTGCTAGCACATCAGGCCAGTCCAAGGTTTTAGATTTTCGGCATGTTCAGGAGCCTAACAGGGCATACAGTCATGTCTCTGCCTTGAAAGATCATGTAAGGCATATTGACCTACGTAAAAAAGAAACCTAGATTAAAACTGTCAGAGAGCATTTTCTAGTCATCTTTGTTTGGTTATTTGTTTGTCTTTTTTTGTGCGGGGCAGTGATTCCAAGGGATTATCATGGTTAGAACCCTGATGACCTTCTCCTTAGGACACACTACCTAGATGCTTAGATTTGTTTCTGCTCCATTGAAATTTCAGTGTACCATGGAGGGTGTAAATGTGGTTTTCAAAGATCCTTCTACAGCAGGACGTATCTCAGACATCCAATCTCAAGGTTTTGTGTGTCAGGTAGGCTCAATTGATATCTTAAGTTTGATTTCAATGTCCTTGGTGAATGGGTTACTGCATATTGAAGTTGTGCACATGCCAACCATTGTCACAGCTTACTGTTATCTAGGCTGTGTCTAATCCCTGAATACCTGTCCACAGGTTGAGGTCGCAGGTCAGATAATGGGAAAAGGAAGTGGTCGGAGTTGGGAGGAAGCTAAGCAACAGGTGCTGTTGTTATTCACTTCTTGAATATTGTGGGTGAAACGGTATATGTAATCTGTGGCCAAATGGCATTGATGGAATTGATGCTTAATTTAATAATGTAACTTAAGGGCTATAGCTTATTCTAAGCATTTGCCCCTGACATAAGACTTGTACATAAACTGAACCTGGCACATTGATCCTGTTTTGGTCGGATGAGTCATATCCACATACAAGCTCGCTGCCCAAGAAAAAACATCTTTACATTTAATGGGGAGTCATTAATCTTACCACCTACCTTCTGCATATCTCACTATAGGGTAGTGAGAGTTTGATATAGTATTCAAGGATGAAGCCCTTGTGAACCTTGCTTAAATTGAGGAAGAACACAAGGCATTTGTGACTCTAGCAGACCCCAGTTCCAGAAGCAGAGCATCGAGCAGAGATTTTAAGATGGGGCATCTCACCAATTGAGACATCTCCTCACAAGAATGAAGGAATGCCTCATGATTGGACACCGAAGAGGCGGATCACAAGACACTATAGGAAGAGAGGTTCATAAGACAGCTAGCTTGTAGGTTTCAGATTTGACGAGTCTACGCTTGATTGTAGTTTTGCCCTCATAATGATAATTGATGAGTGTAGGGCATAGCATTTAAGTGTGTACGGCTACTTTGTATTCTAGGAAGGCACTTGACAAAGTGTCTTGTGCATGCCAGATCAGAAAGTGACATGAGCTCATGTGCAGTAAACCCTCTGTCCAAGGGATAGACTCCTTGTTCGTGAATTTTACTACTATCACTATTAGGTTACCGAGGATTGGAACAATTGGCATTGTTATGCATAGCAATAGAGTGATTAATGAGTTTGAGTTTATAGTTACAGATTGTCTCCCTTCCAGTGCTAGATTTAGATGCTCGTTTGGGAGAGACTAAAATGAAATCTTTTAGACTTCACAAGTAGCTGTAGCTTGAATGAAGAGATTTGTACTACTTTTTGATTAGCCTTCTCCTTTAGTGCTAGCCTTCGTCATGGCTGAGTTTGCCCTTCACCTCCGGAGTGCCGACAAAAACTCAGTACGAAGACTTTGTATAAATGGATGCTCAAGTATGTGTGGGTGTGTGGATTTGTATGTGTGAGAGCATACTTTTATACTATGGTCTACACCCACTGTTGGGCGCTGATGACGTCAGTGGTGATGTCATAGTAGCTGGTCCCTGCTATGCGTGATGGAGTTTATGGTTTTCAATCTTATGAGTGACTATCGTGAGATTGAAAGTACACTATGTTGTGTTTTTAGAGGATGAGTTTGGGAATGTTCTTGGATTCATCTAGGTATATGTCTCCCTTCCAGTGCATTGTGGATGCCCATTATGTGCCTATTTAGGCAGGAAGGAATCAAACAGCGTGATAGGATGGCTACATTATTTGCAGAATTGAAATACCTTGTAGGACATTTTAATGAGACAACAAAGTGCTGCTAGTGTTTTTGGTTTAATTCCTCACTTTATGCAAAATGAGTCATTCTTAAAGTGTCAATGTGGTCTTTCTTAGCTTGAGTTGTGACATTTTGCGTATGAAGCTAGGTTCTTTAAAAATGTGTGATGAATGAATGCAAGGTTATGGTTTTATTCACAGTTCTACTTTATGCAGGCAGCAGAAGAGGCACTAAGGCGTCTGAAGTCAACGTCACAGCTGCGCAACTCTCAGAAGCGAATGAATTCTCCAAGGTAAATTTGGTTCTTTTTGGATTGAGTATGTAAGTCTCCGTTAAGAGAAGACTTTGGAAATAGTATCGAAGGCAAAGTGAGGTTTGATTACTCTACATAGATGAAACGATACATTTGACATTGTTTACAGGTCTCCTCCTCTTCAATCTAACAAAAGAGTGAGGCCAGGGGAGCTTCCTCGAGGACTTCAGAGATTGCCACCGTCACCCCGGAAACTCTCTCCGAGACGATATACAAAAAACGGGCCTTCTGTTCCTTAAATGTGCTCAGGAAAGGAACGTTGACCGTGTTGATGTTGTTCTCTTTGTACATTAGTCTGAGAAGGGCCAATTCTTGTCAATCCCTTAGTACACAGTTTTGATATTCAGGAACAAGGGATCATAGCTTCCTGCCATATTAAGTGTTAGGCTGTAATATTGAATCCACTTGGAAGGGAATCACATAAGGAACTAGTTTCTATCGATCCCAGCTGAGTTGCATTGCAGGAGCCTGTAGATTTCCCATGTGTTAACTTGCGCACCTTTTGTCGTCTGACCTGAGGGTCGACTCACTTTGTGGGTCTTTTAATGATAGCATGATAGTGCAGTTTGGTTGACAGGTCTTGGGAGGCTTTGAGTAAACTTGGAAGCTGCTTTGTGAGGACTTGCAAACTGTCCTTGGCTTGCCAAGAAGGCTCAAAATGATTTTTTAAATGCACTATACCAATCCCCGTCCATGTGTTCAATTTGGATTCCTTTCTTCTCGAAAGGACGTATCATTTCCCTGGATTGCTTTTCAAATGTCTGCTTAAAAAGTAGTCGGAGGCATGCAAAATTCAGAATACAAGCTATCTTCTTTGGTCAGGGCTCTCCACGACACGAACAATGCATAAATCAAAATTATTCGGTAGAGAAATAGACCATGTCTAATCTTGTAAATTTGGATGGAGAGGACTCAGGATGCTAAACATCCCAGGGTCTAAATGCTTAGTTTAGTGGTGTCCATGTGATGATATCTGTGCTGCTTCAAAAGTGCTTTATCTGGAAAAAATGTGGTGAGAAGGAAACATGAATGTGATCAATTTTGCACATGCAATGCACTGTTGTTGAAAGTATCGGATAAATAATCTGCTGCCCCAGAAAGCCTAACAGCAAAGCAGTTCCAATCATCTGTCACACCACCTACCAGTTTGGGGATGCTACCTAGAATACCAAGGCCTTTTCAGAGGAAATAGGAATGCTGAGCTGTATCTATGTTACACCTGCATGTTGATTGAGATGATGCGCCTCAAGGTGACTTTACTAAACCCTTTACTCTGTAAGCTGAAACTGATGAAGAGCATAAGGGAATTGTGTAACGTGTTACTTTTTCTGGTTCATACAGAGCTTCTCTAGTGTTTGTAAATATGAAAACTAGGATGTATTATTAGAACCTTTACAGGCAAATTGATATTTTGCATACAACAGTAGTTGGTTTTTTGTCTTCAAGTAAATCTTCCTAAGAGATATCACAATGTTCTGACGGTATTGTGAAGGTGTCCTCCGTCATCTTGACATCATCGGATTCTTGTTTGGCGTTAATGGCACCTTCCGATGCTGGCAGTATCTTCCCAGTCTGTTGGCCCCGACTCCATTCAAGTTTTTCGAACATGAGGTCTTCCAAAGAGCAAGGCTCATACAAGCACTTTTAGGGTATTTGGGTTGTCAGAGTGGAACGGGGAGTGCTGACTGATGGAGGCTACCAGGAGAAATTGGGAAACTCGTCATTCAATTTGCATGTAGTGTAATGAAAATCTTTTTCTTCTGAGATCTGGTTGTATGTAATATTGTTCTCTCCTTGTTCATGCACATTGGTTTGGAATAGGATTTGACTCGTAGCAGCTTCCGTGCACTTGAGCCAATCTCCAAGAATTGTGGTATCTGCCTTGCAGATGGCATGACCAATGACCATCTAAAATAGTGTGTTGGGGAAATGCTCCTAGAACTGTCGAGTAGTTGCAGAAATATTGAATGGAAAGATTCACTATCAATTGAAATGTGGATAATTGCCCGCATTGGAATTTCTTCCTGGTTCCTAACACACAGAGAACAGTTTGGAGTATGTCGCTGTTGCATGATCACTCTTAGCTGGAATAGTTGGTGGTTTCGCAGTTTTATCCTCTTGTAGTTTTGGGAGGGGGTTTGGGAACTGTGATGTTGAGTTTAAAATCAGTTTTTGTTGTTCCACAAGGATTGGGGCAAACGTGCTTGGTAAGAAATGACCTTTTGCAAAATTTTGGAGAGTTGAATCATATTGCAAAACTGTAACTCAGATTGCCCAATAGAATAAGCTTTGATTAAGCATTAGATGATGAGAACAGAGTTAACGGCAAAAAAACTAGTTAGAAGCTTTGATTTCGCTCGTTATGTTGTGGATCTTGTAGAGGTCATTTTGTTGACATTGATAGTTTGAAGGACCACACGTTCATGTACTTGATTTCTATTAGTATCATGAAACATGTACTTGATTTCTATTTCTATTAGTATCATGAAATATATGGCTGAGTTACAAGCAAGGAATATATTTATATGATAACAAAATTCCAAAATTGGAGAATAGTCTAATGCAATTGGCTACTTACCATATTATTCCATTGTGGGAGAGAAGTCTAATGCAATTGGCTACTTACCATATTATTCCATTGTGGCCTTAATCTAAGTTCTCTCTTAGGCGGCTAGAGCATTAGTAGAGGATGGGCTGATAACCAATTAATCTTCATTTTCATGATGATATTTCATGAGGCTTAATATTCCTATATTCGGAGACGTTGTAGTGCATGTCAACATCCATGTCAACATCCAAAGTGTGGCTGTGATTCTTCTATTTATTAAACTTTCCAAGGATTAATTGTGGCCTTTTTATTGCAATAGATTATGTACCATAATTGTCCTAAGTTATTTCAGTCCAAGCAATATCTCCTTTCGTATTGCTTTTCATTGCATGCACAGTTGATTTCATAACGTGTGGCTCTCATGGAGATTATGCTCTTTGCACTCACTGTCCATTCCCTTACAAAATGACTAGTTTAGTCCAATTCAATTGCTTGCAAAGATCATATGCGCTTATGCAAGCATTGTTAAGTTCATTAGGAGACTTGAATCGCGATTTTGAGATTTCATGGTGTTTTATTTTAAGAAATCCCATATCCCCCTCCCCTCCCCCCTCCTCTCTCTCTCTCTCTCTCTCTCTCTCTCTCTCGGGATCATTGCTTGCATATCATAGAGGAGGGTTTTATTGATCCACGCAGATCCACCTATCCCTCATTAAGGATCTCTATTGGGTAGTTTCGGTCTCTTTACATAGACTTCGTATCAAGGGCAGTAGAACAGAGGGCCTCCCGTGTGCATATGCAGATTATGTGATATACAAGAGGTTGAGACGGAGGAGTACTTTATCTTCGGGTGTCTTGTTTACTATGAGATCGGAGGGCGTTTGTACTGCCTCTTCAGAGATAGCTTTGGGGTTTTGTCCTGATTCCTCTCCTATCTAGACTAGAGATGCTTGGCGGTTTTCATTCATGACAACACTTTTAAATCCATCAGCATTCCTTTTATAAAGGAGGAGACTTGGATGGCGTTTATGAGATTTCATGGTGTTTTATTTTAAGAAATCCCATCTCTCC
Organism: Dipteris shenzhenensis; assembly: GCF_047967505.1. Classification (NCBI taxonomy): domain Eukaryota; kingdom Viridiplantae; phylum Streptophyta; class Polypodiopsida; order Gleicheniales; family Dipteridaceae; genus Dipteris; species Dipteris shenzhenensis. Next base: position 42,144,321 of record NC_141622.1, on the reverse strand, counting down.
CCCCCCGCCCCCCCCCCCCCCCCCCCCCTCTCTCTCTCTCTCTCTCTCTCTCTCTCTCTCTCTCTCTCTCTCTCTCCATCCATCCTTTCATCCATTTAAAGTGAAGAGGGAGTAACCATAAGCTCTTCTTTTAACATAGAGTTAATCCAGGCGTCCTTGTTACTTGAGACATTTTTATGTGGTAGAGTTAGGGCTCTTATGACATTGCCAAGTTTAGACTCTAAGATGAAGAAACCTTGATGGTGGACTAGAATTGTATCAATTTAATGCTCTTTGTATGGGACTTGTCTTAATGTGTTGGAAAAAGAGGTTTTTTTCTTGAGATACACATGGGTGAGAGCTACAAATACTTCTTGATAATTTTGATGTGATGATGCCTTAAATAAAGAGACATCATATTGTAGTCATATAGAACCAATTGTCACAATAGGATCATAACTCACAGATCGTAGCATGGTGGTTGTAGTTATGAGTATAGCATTGTAGAACATGTGAATAGAACTAAAGATAGGCATAAAGGAGGTTCCTGATCTAGGGGCGTAGCATGCTTCTCCTTAGGTGAAACTCAACTTTGATATAAAAATGAGGAAGGGAGAGGGAGAATTGTACTATGAGCAAGAGAAATATGATAGTATCCATCTCCATGTCACAAATCATGCCTCTTCCATTCCCAACACATGGCTATAACACAATGGGTGAAATATGCCACACAATTTATATAGCACAACTTGGTAGTTTCCACTTCTTGAGCCAAAATATGCTAGCCAAAATATGTAGTGGTTCTATTCTTGCTTTTTAATTTTAGCATAGGGGGTTGCCTAATAACAATGTACCTTGAAGCTTTAGAGTAAGAGATTGAACTTTCTCACACGTCCCTTGATCTTAGTTTCATATATATATGGCCATTTACTTTTATGATTTGGAGGTGCAACCAAGATTATTTATGTTAGTTTGCAACTATGTTTAGATATGGTATACATTTTTTTTCACTGACATTAAAAGGTGAGACATGTTTGAGCAATGAGGGAAAAGGCAAATGTACTGTGGTCGATTGTCTCATGGGACCATTCAAATCTCCACCATCACAGTTTTTTCCATTAATGTTGGGCCCTTGGTTGATCACATAGTTACAACTTTTGGTTTTCACATTGTCATGTCCTCATCGCGTTGCCTCATAGTGAGGAAAATAAGTCTATTAGACATAAGAAGACTATGCTTTAGCTGATATGATGCTCCGAATTAGCAATATGTAAGCCTTTTGAACTATCCTCAAGCTTTACACCTTTTCATAAATGAAAAAGTTAATTGGGAGTGAAGATAGAATCTCATGCATGGTTATAATGTGCCTGGCCTCATGATACAATGAGGTATAGACAATAGCAAAGCCCATGTACCCATCCAGCTATTATGATTGGACATATGTTTGTACATATGTTTGTATGTATGAGGATAAAAGAACACTAACATTCCAAACCTCATTGGATCACATCTTTATTCTTTGAGCTCTCATAGAGGATGCTGGCATACAAATAAAAGATATATTGTTGTTTGTAAGGCCTTTGTCTTTGCTGTGGTCAGTGCTTATGTACTGTTTAGAGTGTTCGAGTATGCCATTGTAGCACATTTAGGCCATCAAGGAACACAAGATGCCATGCTCGATTGCTAGCCATGTTGGTCAAGCTGATTCACACTAACATTAAAGTGAAATACGGGTGTTTCTCTCATTCCTTACGTTTTTTTGGGTGGTGGGTGGGGTCCATACTTGCATGGACTCCAGTATTAGTTCTTGTTCAATTATATTTTTTTATTGAAGAGACAAGAAGATACAAAAAAACAAAAATTGTGTCAGTGAACAACCTTCTATAAAATGAAAAGATCTTCATATCGACTCATCAAAGAAAAGCCTTAATAACTTCATCTTAGTCAGGCGACATGTCTTTATCCACAACAAGCCTCTTCTTGAGCTGTGACCAAATTTTCTTTTTGTAACTTCTGCATGCACTGTTCCTCTCTTTGAAAAGTAGGCAAAGCATTCTTTAGGCTAAACACCATGACATTAGATGCATAAACGCTGCCCTCTGTCACAAAAGCATTTTTTCCAAAATGTTGCTAACAAAGCTTTGAGACCTAGAAAGGGATAAATATATCAATCAACACATTGTTTGTAGTGAATTTTCCTCACCTTTGTATTTGTACTTTGCTGTTTCATTCACTCAAAAAGATTCTTAAAGCATTTCCTCTCATCGTCTTCCTCCTTTCCAGGTGACCATGACACAATTGTAAAGATTTGAGGTCGGTGGAGGATAAATCTCCAGTGTCTAATACGGCCACTTTTATAGAAGAAAAGTGGCCCCTGAATTTACGAACCTTACTCCTATTAATCAGAACCGCCCTAAACTACTGTTTACAATGGTTAAAAAATTTAACCCCTCCCTCAAGCTTTGCACATTGGGAGTCGCACTTGGTGGAAGGAAATTGCTCCGGAATTTGGTTGTGGCCGCCAGCCCTCACCTGATTTAGGAGCATTTTCCTCATGGGAAAGTGCTCTCTCCCCTATCTGTCCATCTTCTTGGCCAAGAAAGAATGCTCATCAGAACTACTTTGTGAGCCCTTCTTCTGTGGGCTTCTCCATCTATTAGATGCGTGCTACTAGTTCATGATGGTCATGCGCCAGCATACGCACTCTTAAAAAACTATTGCCCTAAGTCCTCTTCATCATTCAACTCTTCCACTAGCTCATCTTTTACATACAACTTTCATTTGAGAGTGGATCTTGCATGCTGCTTCTTTTTGCTCGAAAAAGTCTTTCGAGTGCTATCTTTTACATCTCGTCTCCTTGCTAGACTCTGGCCCTTATCCCTCTAGTGCTCTTCCAGACGGCATCTTGAAGTTTTTAACTCCCTTCGTATTTCCTTGCGCAACACTGGCCATTGCGCTCGTTCCATCATCCGTAATCACGTAGCCAACTTGACAGAATACTCGTTCATAAACAATACATCAGCGTTTGCTAAGCCTCAAAACTGCTTTCCGTCGCAATCTTACAAATGCAATTAGTAATAACATAAGATCAAAATTTGAAAATTCAACATAGTGTACCGCTGAAATATGTAGACACATACCACACTACAGCAGCGTCGTGGTCGCGATCAATTAGTATGTTGTTATAACATCAAAAACTTACCACACACTCTCTTGTGACCTCCGAAGCTGAGGCTCTCACTCTCCATAATGACCTAGAGCCAACTGGTTCCTAAATTTCTCCAAATCACTACTTTTGTTCTACCACTTAGGTAGTGTGCACGCTACCACTAAGGCATGTACTATGTGCAAGAGATCACGTTCTCATGTTGAAGACCAACGTTTGGAAAGCAATTTGAAGCGTGAGATTTGCATTGTGTTTTGTAAAATAATATATGAGGAATAGGATGGAATTTGAATATGCATGGGATTCCTTTTCCTCCCTTAGTACCATGTTGACATGGGGTTTATAGTCCCCAATATTGACTATTACCCCATGTTGACATGGGACGTAGTTTTGTTGACATGTAACAACCATGGGAAGACCATCTAAACCTCCTAGTTTGGCCATTAATATTGCATCTACAACAAGTTCCTAGTGAGGCTTCTGGAGGGCATGTATCCTAAGTACATATGAAGAGGGAGGAGCTAGAAGAAAGTCAAAGTGAGGAACTCAAACTCCCAAGTGAGAAGTGGAAGGTTGGGTGACCAAATCAAAGGGAAATTGAAGGGTTCCACATCATCAAGCTTTTGTATTCATGAAACCCATGATAATGACATAACAACCTATTCCTTTTCTTCTTAATGTAACCCTAATTAACTACTTTATAAAGCACAAGTATCGCTTTGATGTAATCTTAATTAACTACTTTACAAAGGACAAGTATCACTCATTGATGTTTCATTTGAATGGGGGTTGTCCCCTTTGTGTCATGTGTTGGCATTGTTATAAGGCAAGTTGTCCCACCGAAGTTAGTCATTGAATAAGAATAGTAAGATTTGGGCATAGGTCATTTTAATATTTTATCCACATTCAATAAAAATGTAGATGTAGGTATGGTGAATACTATAAGAGATGGAGGAGAGCTATGCTAGTCTTGCATATTTACATCAATGCCATTCAATCTTAGAAGCAATCATATGCAAGGCTAAAAATGTTTAAACTTTGACTAAGAAACAATTAAAGACTTAATGACTCTCCCTATTGATGTTGCATCATAAAAAATGCTTTTGTGTCGATGAACAATGGCACACAAAGGGATGTCTTTTGTCCTTTATTTTATCTAGAAATAAACTTCAAAAATGAGCGGTGGGGGTTGTCCCACCTGTATTTAGTGTTGGTGCTGGGGGATTGTCCCACCCAAGTTAGCCACAAAAAAAATGGTGTGATGTCATAAATTTTTATGCATCATTGTGCACTTGAAGGCTAGGATAAACCACTAATGAGCATGCTCAAGCAAACATTTGCAAACTCGTGAACAAAATCCCCCTTTCTATAACACCACCATCATAATCCTGGGACCTACAATCTATCACCCTCACTCAACCCTTGCACAACTCTCTGGTGCAACTTCACCAGTTTATCCTTATTTTGAGTTTTGTATGCTACTTTGATGTAATAATTCTTGTAAAAATTGGACCCAAAAGACAAAAAATTAAAATCGTATATTTGATTCTATATCCTTTCATCATTTTTCATTCCTATAGACAATGAATGTGCCTCAAGGTAAGCACAAATAGCTTGAAATTTCAATATTAAGGACTAGAATTTCAACCAATTATCACATTATGCTCATCAACATACGTACCAATATGACAGACGCACGCTTATGATATAGAGGCAAAAAACTCTTGTAATAATAAAAACATAAGGAAGCATGATGCCACTCAAATTAATGGCTACTCCAAGTATTTCTTTCTTGAGAATGTTTGTCACTCGTTGAGCATATGCGCAGTGATATAAGAAAAAAATTTAACCCTGAAATAATGAGCCTCAAGTTTTAAATGTTGATTCACAAAACTTCATATAGAATAATATAAAGATCCAATTTCTTTACAAAGGTTTATTAGAGGGGCAATGGGTATCAGAGGGGCAATGGGTATCTTGAACATAACAATCAGACCATTAGAAAATACAAGTAATTTTTCATGGAGGTTATTATTCACAAGAAGTTCAAAAATAAAAGCTAGCTTTTTGGGACTAGCAAATCCTAGCCATAACAAACATTCATTGAACAAAGATGGTAAGGCCTACAAGCTATAGTGCTAAGACACAACACAATTGGGAAAACTCATAATGAAGGGAAATATCATGTAGATGAAGAAATATGTTAAGAGGCTGCCATAGATTTATTAAAGCCTATTTTTCCAATAGATAGCACGATGCTAGCCCCAAAGTGACCTCATCCTACACTTACAACAATATTCATTCTTTGGACAAACATTTTTCAAAATTGAGCTAAGTTGTTGTAACTTTTTCTTTGACAACTTTGAAGTATAATGGATTGTCAAGGCCCATCATAAAATATATTTTGATCAGGGCCTGCCATAAAGATTAGGTTCTCACATGGTTTGACGCATTTTATTCCACCTTGTATATTACAAAGAGCTTCATCTAGATCTATGTGTCAACATAATGTTAGTTTCATGCCACACACACACACACATACGAGTGAGCGAGAGAATAATACAAGAAGTTCAAAAATAAAAGCTTTTACAATTCTAGCTTTTTGGGACTAGCAAATCCTAGCCATAACAAACATTCATCAAACAAAGATGCTAAGGCCTACAAGCTATAGTGCTAAGACACAACACAGTTGAGAAAACTCATAATGAATGGAAATATCATGTAGATGAAGAAATATGTTAGGAGGCTACCATAGATTTATTGAAGCTTGTTTTTCCAACAAATAGCATGATGCTAGCCCCCAAAGTGACCTCATATTACACTTCTAACAAAATTCATTCTTTGGACAAACATTTTTCAAAATTGAGCTAACTTGTGGTAACTTTTTCTTTGACAACTTTGAAGTATAATGGATTGTCAAGGCCCATCATAAAACATATTTTAATCAGGGCCTGCCATAAAGATTAGGTTCTCACATGGTTTGACGCATTTCATTCCACCTTGTATATTACAAAGAGCTTCATCTAGATCTATGTGTCAACATAATGTTAGTTTCATGCCACACACACACACATACGAGAGGGAGAGAGAGAGAGAGAGAGAGAGAGAGAGAGAGAGAGAGAGAGAGAGAGAGAGAGAGAGAGAATGTTTTTGTAGAAGGTGTACGATTTAAAAACAATGGACAAAAATATGGAGAACTAGTTTGTTTTGATCTCATAACACTGTCCAAATATGATATTATCAATGATATGATTTTATATATTTCTTACAAATCCAACAAAAAGAATGTAAACCTTAAACATTATATCCAATGTGAAGTCTAGTCAGGTATGGTAGATACATGAGTGAAGGCCCCAAAAGGGAAGGTCATGATGGACTTGGTGGTGGGAGGGGCTGTACTAGTATGAGGTCAGAGATAGAACACTAGCGGCTATTTGTGGATGTGGTGTATTGTGGCCTCCTGGCGATGGTTCTATGTCTAACAAAGGCCATAGTAGCCCTTGTAGGTTGTGCTCCAACCATGAACATGGATGGAATGTTCCTATGCATGATTTGTGCGTCTGCCCTCTATCGAGTATGCCCTGTTGTTGTTCTAGATCTCTACCTTAGCAACTGCCCGTATTCTGATAGTCTGTGGTTTGCTTAGAAGAACTCCAAAACCATACTTTGAAACGAGTCTGCCTATGTGTCTTGTACTTGTCTTTGCAATCTGAATAAGCGCTCTCTATGCCTAACTGCCTCATGGCTGAAGGTGGCCGGGCATCTTTGATCTACATAAGAGAGGAATTGGGAGAAGAGTCCAAAGCCATCTCTGAAGAGACGATGATAGCGGCCTTGGATCTCATAATACATAGGGCATTTGAAGATGAAGTGTTCCTTTGACTCGATCTTTTGTCGATCACACAAGGTACATATGAGCCTCTCCCCTTAGCTCATCCACTCTCAATGTGGAGTCCATATGATGAAAAACATAACTGCCCAATAGAGATTCTTAGTGAATGTGGGAGGTGAATCCAAGTATACCCTAGAGGATCAATAGATCCCTCCTTGGAGATGCACAAGCAATGATCCCCATAGAAGCTGAGCTTCACTAGTAGCTCACTTAGTGACAACTAGGTCCTGAATGTGTGTAGCTGTAGAAGGTCCTCATGCATGCTTGGTTGACCTTGGAGTGGGAGAAACGACACATCAATATTATATTGGAAGGGCAGTAATCCATCCATGTAAAGTCCCTGTCTCAGACCATCTACATGTGTGTGCATATACTAGCATCTCAGATTACCCTCAGCTGCTAGGGCCATAGAAGAGGATAGTGCTAGCCATGTTAGTCTACGTCACCCCGAGGTGCACTTGCCGTACCCCTAGATCTGTGATGACTTGGAATGCTGCATCAAGCTGTAGAGGCGGAGGAGACTCAAACTCCACCTAACCACAAACATCATCAAGACCATGCAGCTCCCAATGCAAAGCATCCCTGTCCATAAAGGACCATATGGCAAGTAACCTCAGAAGGAAGCCAAGCTTGAGGGGATTGCTTCTAGCCATGGAGGCACTTACAAAGCAAACATATCAATGATTCCTGCCCATGCGCAATATGACCTGAGTCAATAACTACAGAAACCACATCTGTCTTGGCATAACCAGCCAATGGATCATACTGGGCATCATTAGCCAAGGTATCCTCTGTTAGAAATGAGAGAGTGAGAGAGTAGGAAGCAAGAGAGCTGAACGTAGTGCTTGCAATAGAAGAAGTGACTAATACAAGAAGTGGGATGGGTTTTGTATAAGTGACAAAACCTTATTCTTCACTAACTGTAGGGGGAAAAACCTCTAAATGAGGAAAAAGTGCCCCTAACCTACTTATTACATTACATTGGTCACTGCTGAATTATAATAATAATTCTAACACCCCCTTGCAGTGCCAATGTCATGTACAAGGAAATGATCAATCACCAAAATGAGATAAGTTCAGGGCATTGCGAAATGCCTCAAACTTTTCACATGGAAGTGCTTTGGTAAAGATGTCTGCAACATTGTCATGTGTTGACACATAGATCATACTAATCTCTCCTGCATGCAACTTCTCTCTGACATAGTGATAGTGAACCTCAATGTGTTTTGTGTGAGCATGAAACACAGGATTCTTTGCCACTGCTATAGCACTCTGACTATCAGTGAGAATCGGAGACGGACCCTCCAATGAAAGATGAAGATCAGCAAATAAATGATGCAGCCAAACACATTCAACTGTCGCTGTGAAAGCTGCCCTGTACTCAGCTTCACATGAGGAGGTAGCCACTGTAGACTGTTTCTTGCTCAACGAAGAAATGCAAGCATGTCCTAGAAAGAAATAATTCCCACTGGTGGACTGCCTAGTATCATAGTCTCCAGCCCAATTTGAGTCATTGTAAGCATGCATCTGCAAGTTACCCCCCCTGGGAAACATCAAGCCAAAAGACTTTGTACCTTGCAAGTAACGGAAGATGCGTTTACAGCCTGCCAATGCATAATCTTTGGGCTGTGCATATACCTGCTCACCTGAGAAACTGAAAATTGAATATCAGGTCGTGTATTGCAGAGATAAATGAGGCATCCAATAACTTGACTATAGAGTGTGACATCAATTGATTCACCCGCATCATGCATTGTAAGCTTCAGCCCCGGCTCCATGGGAGTGGACATAGGCTTGCAATCATGCATGTTGAACATGTCCAAGAGCTTTTGAACATAATTGGACTGAGACATAACAATGCCACATTTCTCTTGAATAAACTGGATCCCCAAAAAGAAATGTAACAGGCCGACATTTGACATATCAAATGTAGCTTTCAATTGGGCCTTGAAATCTGCAATTACTTCCTCATTTGATCCAGTGAGCAGCATGTCATCTACATAAAGAATATCCCCCCCATCCTTCTTGATGTAGAGGGTGCTCTCAGTTGGACTATTGTGCAGCCCCTTGCTGGTCAGAAAGGCATCAATTTTGGCATACCATGCACGTGGGGCTTGTTTCAGCCCATACAAAGCTTTATTCCGCTTGCATACCTGAAGTGCATTTCCTGAAATTTCAAAGCCCGGAGGTTCTTTGACATAAACTTCTTCCAACAAGTCTCCATTAAGGAAAGCTGTTTTAATGTCCAACTGATGAACATTCCATTCAAAATTTGCAGCCATGGCTATAACTGATATGATGGTTGTCATTCTGGATGTAGGAGCAAAAGTCTCCTCATAATCTATGCCCTTTTTCTGAGCATATCCTTTTGCAACCAGCCTTGCCTTGTACTGATCAATGGACCCATCTGGATTTCTTTTGACTTTGAAAACCCACCGTGTACCTATGGCATTCTTACCTAGTGGCAAATCCACAACATCCTAAGTCTGATTTTTATGAATGGACTGTAACTCATCGTGCATGGCATTCATCCAATGCACATTATCTTTTGCTTCTTCAAATGTCTCAGGCTCCTCCTCATCAAGAAGAGTACTTGCATAAGCTGATTCAACTGAATGAGCTCCCTTCATGTGCCTTACTGCACTACGAGTTCTGCCAGGCAATGGAGCTTCAAGCCTACTCTCCCTGAGAGTCTGAAGCAGCCAATGCGGGACTGTTTTGGCTGCGTGTATCTCTTGAATTTCTTGCCTGACAACTTCATCCACACCCTGAGGTTGTACCAATTCAGCTGGGGGCTGAATCTATACTTGTGGAGCTGGCGGAGGTTACTGTAAATTCTGATTTTCAGCGGGAGAACCAAATACTATAGGAAGCATCCCCTCAAACACATCATCTAAAGAGGCCGAAATCTGAAATTTAGCATTTGTATATGCAGAATTTTCAGAGAATATGACATCTCTACTGACAAAAATCTTATGTGTAGCAGGATTGTAGAGACGATAGCCTTTGCTTTGTGAACTATATCCCACAAAAATGCATTTTAGTGCCTTATCTGACAACTTGTGTCTGAACTCCATAGGCACGTGGGCATATGCAACACAACCAAAAACTCTGAAGTGGTCCACTGAAGGCTTCTCCCATGCCATGCCTCATAGGGAGTGATTGTCTTCAAAGCCTTTGTAGGAGCCCAATTTAAAATATAGTTGGCACACATGAGGCCTTCCTGTGAGGTGGCCTTCTTACTTGTGAGCATGCATCTATCTATTTCCTTGGTGGTGCCATTCTTCTGCTCAGCTTTGCCATTCTGTTGAGGTGTAAGCCTCACTGTAAGCTGATGCAAAATTTCAGAAATGTCTCAAATTCATGAGACATGTACTCCCCCCCTCGATCTATGCGAAGTGTCTACACCTTGAGTCTTGTCTCATTTTCAACCATAGCCACAAAGTGTTTGAAATGCATAAACAATTCTGATTTTGCCTTGAGATCATAAACCTAAGTGTAGTTGGTAAAGTCATCTATGAATGTAACAAAATAGAGATAACCCCCAAAAGCAGGTGTCCTCATGGGACCGCAGACATCACTGTGAATAAGTTGCAATTTTCTTGTAGCTTTCACTGCACCATCCTTCTTGAAGGGAAGCCTATGCATTTTGCCAAGAATGCAACCTTCACATGCATGAGGAGGAGGCGACTCCAAAGGAGGTAATGCATAAATCATATCATGCCTCTGAAGTGTCATTAAGTTGCCATAGCTCATGTGCCCATACCTGGCATGCCATAACTCCACATTGTGCATCACAGCAGTGGGAGTGCTAAATGATAATGCAAGATGGGATCTTTTTTCATATAAATCAAGTTGAAAAAGACCCCGATACAAAGTGCCAGACAACCTCAAAGCATAATCATTTTCATTGTCTCTGACTGCACATCTCTGACTGCACACTTGTCATCATAAAAAACAACTGAAATCCTCCTCTATTGAGTGAGGACACTGAAAGCAAATTCTTCTTTATACCTGGCACATAGAGTACATCTGATATTTTGAAATCTGTGCCATCAGTGTATGTGAGAATAATGTCTCCCACTCCACATTGAATGAGAAGAATTATTTGCACAAGTTACCTTCTTCTTGGTGGGTGAAGAATGCAAAGTTACAAACAGATTTTTCTTGGAAGTGATGTGCTTTGAAGCACCACTATCAAAATACCAAGTATGTAGTGTTTCATCAACACTGAAAGAGCATTCATCCTTTAAAGGATCGTAACTGCAAGTCAAAAAAGCATATGGGTCATCATCATCAGTGGCTGTAGTATGTGAACTACCCACTGAAAAATCTGAAGTGCAAGTCAAGAAGGCATAGTGCTCTTCAACCAAGTTGGCTGCAACATCTCCTCCATCATGGCAATGTGGACCTGATGCATCTGATACAGCCATACCGGAATCCCATTTCTTTTCTTTGGCTATGCGCTTCTTGCACTCTCTAATATAGTGACCTAGCTTCTTGTAGTAATGACAGATGCCCTTCTTTTTCTGCTTGTTTGTATCAGCCTGTGCCTTATAAGAAGGTTGTCCAGAATCAGCTTTATGTTGATGTGTGGGCTGATGGGCATGTGGCTTATGCTGCCCTTTACCCTTGGGCTTGAACTTAGAGAGCATAGCATGCTCGCCAGCCCATTGCCATATTTGTGCGTGTTTGTTCCTCCTGCAACAGAAGTCCTACCAACTCGTGAAAGGAGAGAGGATTGCTGCTCCCCCTCAATGACAAATTTAGTGAGATGTGGAAACCAAGATAGAACTCAGGAAGAGAGTTCAAAGTGGAGGAGATCATCTCTGAATCCGGAATGACTTCATCAATGTTCACAGCAATTGTTCCCTGAGATCCTGAAGCTTCATGAGGTGAGAATTCATGGAATCTCCCTCCTCCATATGTGTATGGGAAAGTTCTCACTTCAGAAAGGAAACTCTGGCATTGTTTCTTGTTGCAAACATACTCTCCAGTATTACCCAAGCTGCCATAGATGTCTTGCATGACCGAATATGAGGTATAATGAACCTCTTGACAGAAAGAGAAATTACTGAAAGAGCTTGTGCATGTCTAGAGTCCCATCTTTTCTGCTCTGCTGTGGGAGCTCCTGGAGCGGCTGCTCCAATCACCTGTGCTGTATTTGTACCTCTACCCCTACCTCCAGCTGTAGGACTGACAGGTATAAGTGTTGTATCTGGTCTTTCTTCATCTCCATTGACATAATCCCAAAGATTTCTGCCAACTAAGATATTGCGAACCATGAAACTCCACAAGGAGTAGTTGGTGCCATCCAACTTATCCTCCTATGTGAGAACACCAAACACCTCATTTGAGTTGTTCTGTGCCATTTTTGCCAGATAACTCAGAAATACAGCAAATACAGCAAACTAACCAAGTAAAATCCCTTCGTGGGATGTAAGATGCACAAATAAAATCTGCCAAAGAAAATCTGCCCTCAGTGACAAATATTGTCACAGACTATCAAAGGCTCAAAATGCACTTCAATTTGTCTTGCAAATGCTCTCAAAAATTCCAAAAAACACTGCAAAATTTGCCAATGTCTGCAATGTCACTCAAAATGAGTCCAAAATTACCTGCAACAGTCCCAAAATGCTTGTACGCTGCGCCAAATTGCACCAGAATGCTAAAAGCCCCAACTTCTTCATGAAAATTGCATCCAAAAGAGGGCAAATTGCCTAAAAGCCCCAAAAATGCAAGAAATTGCTGTGTAAAGCAAAAAGCCCCAAATTTTTGCAAGGAATTTCAACTCACAAAGGGGCAAATTGACTGAAAGCCCCAATTTGCAATTTATATGAAAAAAGAACCAAATTCTACGGCCCATGTGCGCAATTGAGCACACCCTCAATCCCAAAATGCACCTGCTTGAATCCACAGCCAAACAATGGCTCACTGCACAAATGCCTGACAAAGAAAATCTGCTCCGAAACAAAAACTGCTAGAACAGAACTGCAGGAATCAACAAAAACAGATCTATCCTGTACGGACAGCAACGACACTACTGACAGTCTGTACAATTGTACGGGCTGCTGTTGTACGGATGTATGGCTCTTGTTGTACGGGTGTACGATTGCTGTTGCTGTTGTACGAAGGCACATCCTGGTGGTGGTGTACGGACGTATGGCTGGCTGACGCAGGACTGTACGGACAGTCATCGCAGGTGTTGTACTGATGGCAGGTTCGAAATGTACGATTGCTTGAGCATATGTGTACGAACGGGTAACTTCTGCTGTACGGAAAGAATGTGGCACCTGTTGTACGGACGAGTGGCTCAAGACCTGTACATTATGTATGACGACAAACAATATGACTAAAGCGACGCTAGGTGTACGAACGATTGCACTGGTACAGAAGTTGGTACGAGAGCTGTACGAAACATCCAACGAGAGCTGTACGAAACAGCCAACGAGCTGTACGGAATAGCCAACTATGGCTGTACGGAATGATTCGCAGGTAGGTAGCTTCTCACGCTTGAGGTGAAGCTTGTGGGACCTAGTCCAGAAAGCAAGAGCTCACGATCTAAGAGCACTCTTACACACGGACAATGGCAGAAGTTCGGGGAGAGAAGCATATCCTCTGATACCAAATGTTAGAAACGAGAGAGTGAGAGAGCAGGAAGCAAGAGAGCTGAACGTAGTGCTTGCAATAGAAGAAGTGACTAATACAGGAAGTGGGATGGGTTTTGTCTAAGTGACAAAACCTTATCCTTCACTTAGTTAGTGAACTAACTGTGGTTAGGAAAAAAAACCTCTAAATGAGGGAAAGGTGCCCCTAACCTACTTATTACATTACATTGGTCACTGTTGAATTATAATAATAATTCTAACATCCTCCTCACCATGCATAGCCTCATCCTCATCTACAAGAGGCACTCCGCATCTTGGGAAAGTAATCGTGGCTGTCCCAACTTTATAACCTGCTCACCGTGGGAAAAACCTCCCACTCCTTGGGATATGGGCTGCCCCTGCAAAGAATTCAAAGGTATCAGTGCACTTACACCCTCCTGGAACACCACTCTCCTGTTATCCATAGTCCTAGGCTGTCTAAACATAACATCCTCTCTAAAATAGACATGATGGTTGCATATCAACTCTCTAGCTGAAGAATCCCATAACCTGTAGTCCCTACTGGACTCACTGTATCCAAGGAAGATACACCTCCTTGATCGGGAACCATGAGCATAAGCCTTGCAACCAAACACACGTAAATGCTCATAACATGGTGCCCTGCTTGTCAAGAAGTCAAATGGCACTCTACCATCTAGAGATCTCCTAGGTGACCTGTTAAGCAAGCATGCAACTGTCTTACAAGCCTCAGCCCAATAGCATTCAGTAAGACCTGCATATCGTAGCATGCTACCAATCCTATCCAATAGAATCCGATTTATGCCTTCTGCCAAGGCATCGTGAGCAGAAAGATGAGGAGTGGTCAACACCCTTTTGATACCAAGTGTATCACATAGATGCAAAAATCTAGGAGATGTAAACTTTGCATCACCATCAGTCATCAAGCTCAATAGCTTCTTTCTTGATTGATTTTCAGCATTACCCAAGAAGCGCTGAAATGTATCATATACATCATGCTTCTAATGAATCGAATATACCCATATGTACTTTGTAGCAGCATAAAAAAATGTCACAAAGTAAAAGGCGCCACCCAGTGAAACGGTAGGCATAGGTCCACAAACTGCACTATGAACCAACTGCAATGGTTCAACATACCTCTCACTAACTGTCTTCCTCACAAAAGAGGATCCTGACTGCTGACCATCATGACAATCATGACATAAAATTTGAGAGACATCCATAACAAGAATGTATCTCAATGTTGTAAGGGCTTCCATACCTGCAGCAAACATATGTCCAAGTCTAGCATACCATAAACTAACTGATGGCTGCTTACTAATCATAAGCATCTGATCCTAGACACCTGATACATGCAATGCACAAGAGAATCCAACCCGTGGTCCCCTAGCCATAACCAGATTGCCTCTAGCAATCTTCCATGCATGATCACCCAAAGAGACACGATAACCTGCCTCAACCAACTGTTCAATACTGGTATATGTCTAACCCTCTGCAGAACAAGAATAGAGCCACTAGGCATGACAAGGTGGATATCCCCATAACCATAGACATCCATAGAATGATCAATACCCATTAAACTACTATCCACAATGCATTCATGATATGCACTGAACCATGATCTATGAGGCATCATATGACATGAAGCACATGGATCTAACATCCAATCACCGAGAATGGATACATCAGTGGCCAAGAAGGAGGTGTCAGACATAGACAAAAGAATGCCTTCATCACTGCTACTATCAGTGGAAACCCAGGCATCCACGCCTTGAAGCTTAACATGCTGCTTCTCCTTCTTCTCGTCATTCTTAACCTTGCTCTTCTTCTTGCATTTTCTTAGCCATTTCCAACAGTATTTTTTCATGTGGCCATACTTTCCATAATAGAAACATCTAACACAAGTTCGAGAGCTAGACTTGCTCTTGGAATTTCCCCTTGAACATGACCTGTTTCTACTAATTAATCTACCTCTGGAGTGCATATCAAGGCTGTATTTTAGCCCATCAGGGCATTTCAACCCATCAGGGCATTTCAACCCATCATGTTGTAACGTTAACACTATTATGGTCATACATCCGGCATATACGAGTATAGAACTCATATGCATGGCAGTCTACACCCTGTACACCATCTTGTACCTGCAAGTAGACTAACTTTGAGAGTGATGACTGAATGATAGAGCATGCTTGCTCATCCATGTCATCCCAATCACTCTGTTTAATGCTATTAGGCTTGACACCTTTGCATTGAATGGGCTTATGCTGCCTCTTCTGCACTAACACATCATAAATCTGCTCTTTCCAATACTGAAAGTTTGATCAATCCAACCTCTCAATATCAAAGAGGGCAGCTGTAGATGCCATATCCGTGGCATAATAGCTCACAACCAAAGAGCAGTATAGTGCAATAGGCAACCCAAATGACCAAAAAATATAGTGTTGTCCAGACCAATCAGGTCTCCAAATAAACTGGCTGATCCAATGCTCAAAAGCACTCAGCCATAAAGAGGCATAAACAGGAATATAGGCAGCCCAGTAACCTGCCAATGACTGGCAATCTAAGTAAGCAATGCATTGAACCAAATGAGCAATGGCAATAGGAGCCCATATCAACTATCCATAAACATCAGTGCGGCACCTCAAGTGCGCAACACTTTGGCATCAAAATCAAGCATTCACCACTTGCCAAATGTGCCAAAGTGACTTGCCAAAATGCCAATAATGCCCTTGGACTGAAGTGAGATCCCAATCACTTTCTGTAATTTATTTTGAGTTTCCAATTCACTGTTGTGCAAGAGAGATTCCTACAACAATACCTCACAGCCACTTTGGGCAAGATAACACGCTGTCCCTATTTTGGAATAGCGATATCTTTTCACTGAAAGACCGGATGCCAAATCTGTAAACAACAAAGTTGTAGCTTGTAGAAAGATCTATAACTTGTCAGTTGACCTCAAGAGCCAAATCCTTGTGGATTCTCAGATATACTCACCTGAAAACAGCTTCCTGCACATTGGTCACAAATAGACAGTAGACTGCAACTTTTTGTTGTTTTGTAGAGGCTGTAGCTCCTGCAGCAATTCTGCACGAGGAAAGAGATATTCACTCCTGAAAATGACTCTTTTGTCATAAAAACAGCAACAGTAGCTTCCTTGTATGCTTGCTGCCCTTTACAGCACTCATCTGCTCCAACAAAACAGCCCCAAAAACAGCCTCGACATATGCCTACTGTAATGTCCTGACCAACGGCAAACACAATGCCATAAAATAAACCCCAAATACGGTAACAAATCAGCCCTGAAACAGCTCCAGACAATGCCAATTTGACAGGATCTCAGTACATCACCGTACCACCGTATGTATCCAAAATAGGCAAATAACCATGTATCAAACGAACACTCAATGCATCTCAATCAGGCATGTACCATTGTCAAAGCATGTGTGAACTTTTAAGCATCTGATCAAGGGCCTCTTGCAGAGAGCACTCCTAAACTGGTGAGTGTCAATGCCGGCCTACTGTGGCTTAAGGTGCCTAACCATACCCCCGAGCCAAGCGAATCACGGAAAATACTGCCTATCTGGGTGTCCAACATGGACATAAGCACCAGAAAGATAGGCAACATGCCTCAAATGCATTGATTTGACCACGAAGCTTTACCATGTAGGGTGATAACTACAGCCTCTGATGACTGGCTCCTTACTGCTTTGCCATACAAGCGACTCCTGCAAGCACTCCACATAGAACTGCAATGTCTACGACCTTGCTCACCCATAGCCTGTTTCGCGCCATCCTCTCAAGGGCACCTCTAGTGTCCACGGCTCCATCAACCCTTACAAGTGCCTCAAACTTCAAATACTCTCTTGCTCACGAGCCATTTGCAGCAGCTGCATTTGCAAAAGAGCTTCCCTATAGCTCTCCATCCAACGCCTCACCTCCAATGATGAGCAAGCCTCACCTGCAAGGGGATCTATGGCCACTCCACGGCTCCATAAGCTGACAACACACGACATCGTCGATGATCTCCATCGACAGTCTCCTTCCAACGCTAGGCAGGCGACTCCACAACCCTTCTCCTAAACAAGCTCAAGGGCTCACAGGCAATCCGAAATGCCACCACCAGCTGCTCAACAAGCTCTTGGACGACTTTCGAACAAGGCGTGAAGGGCGACCTCATGAAGTAAACGATAATCAAAGTGGCACGGTCCTGTAGTAGTGATTTGTGAGCAGTGTGTATAGACGTGTGGAATACTTAGGTGAGAGATTACGATCAAAGTGTATGTCATCGTAGGCATGCATGCTCAATGTCGTGAGAGGGATAGAGATGCTAAAAAAGAGGTAGGTGTGGCCTACCCTTGGAGGCGACGGTGAAATAGAGAAGTCAATGATACAATGTGAAGGCAAGGGGTCCCATCATGTAGTCAACTACACAGGAGCCTTCCCCATGTGGGAAACAAGTGAAACCGCAAGAGCACCATCAATTGAGACTACTAGTAGAGGCCTAGATATCCACCATGCAATCGACGATTGCGCGAAGACATCTAGATGCGTGGAAGTGGTGAAATGAAAACCTACAAAGGCAACCATCTCAGCCACTCTCTTGGAGCAACAACAGAGGACCAATGAGGCTCTCAATATTAGAGTTAATGGGATTCCTTGTATAATTGCCACATCGAT
Source organism: Dipteris shenzhenensis (assembly GCF_047967505.1). Classification (NCBI taxonomy): domain Eukaryota; kingdom Viridiplantae; phylum Streptophyta; class Polypodiopsida; order Gleicheniales; family Dipteridaceae; genus Dipteris; species Dipteris shenzhenensis. Next base: position 42,125,981 of record NC_141622.1, on the reverse strand, counting down.
GGACGATGCGATCATCTTCGTGGCTATCACCCTAGGGATCCCAAAGTATGTGAAGGAGGCAACCTAGCATGTGGGAAGAGACGTCAATCGAGAGCCACCCTTTGTCATAAACTTCGCTTATGCTCAATGGCAACAATATGATGTAGATCGATCTTTCGAGACTATCCATCGACTTTTATGGATGAGAACCCGACACCCCTACAGGTTGAGGAGAGAGACATTTTGATACAACAACAAGACATGGCTCGCAAGGAGAAAAAATGGGCGACTCCTCACTAGCTCTCGCTAAGCACTCACTTTCCTTCTATATAGGGAGGTGGGAGTCTACTCAATGGAACTAAAATGGTACTTTATGGTCAAAGCCAGGGAACTTCTTGGAGTCTTGTGTTCCACATGATGAGACATAGTCTTCTAGACACATTAGAGTCCAAAGCACCCATTATCAATGGTTAGTGGGACATGGCTTGCAAGGAGGAAAAACGGACGACTCCTTACTAGCTCTCACCAAGCACTCACTTCCCTTTTATATAGGGAGGTGGAGTCTACTCAATGGAACTAAAATGGTACTTCATGGTCAAAGCCAGGTAACTTCTTGGAGTCTTGTGTTACACAACACGAGACATAGTCTTCTAGACATATTAGAGTCCAAAGCACCCATTATTGATGGTTACGGGACATGGCTCGCAAGGAGGAAAAATGAGCGACTCCTCACTAGCTCTCACCAAGCACTCACTTCCCTTTTATATAGGGAGGTGGAGTCTACTCAATGGAACTAAAATGGTACTTTATGGTCAGAGCCAGGGAACTTCTTGGAGTCCTGTGTTACACAAGACGAGACATAGTCTTCTAGACACATTAGAGTCCAAAGCACCCATTATCGATGGTTAGCGGATACACTTGGGAGATAACATGCAAAGACACAACGAGGGATACAAGCAGAATACGAGGGTAGCAATACTTTACAGATCATCCCATGATCTCAGTAGAGAGGACTGACATACATTTGTTCGACCCACAAACAATCAACCTTGTCATTGTCGTATGCTATTTTTCACATGAGACATCCTGCTTTGCTAGATATACATCACCATATGCAACCCTTCATCCGGACATTATAGACTTCTAGAGCCATGAAGAAGTCCTCATTCAAGGCTTTAACGCGATCACAGACACACGTCAGGTACCGCTTTTGGACTTTCAAAACGATGCTGTCTTGCTACTAGATGGTGATCTGGACAACACAGGGATGATACGAGTCTTTGTTCATAGACAAGCCCCAATCACATCGTATGGACATGCACTATTGAATATGGATAGGATACATGTCCGTATCATCAATGGAGGGGAAAGGCACACAACCCTTCCATTGCTTAAAGACTGAAGAGGGCTCCCAAGTGTAGATGAAACTCAAGGCCAATGTGGCCTGGTGCACAAGTGCAATGAGCTGGAACAGCTCCTTGTGATACCTAGAAGAGGCGCTGCAACCACTGGACACCCTTGGGGGTGTCACAACCAACAAAACAGGCAATGGGCCATGTGAAACCTAGACGGAGCACTTAGGTTGTCCCATGACAGCCTGCTTGGAGGCGTAGCAGCAACAAAGGGCTGCACGGCAGCAACAAAGGGCTGCACGGCAGCAACAGAAGGCTACTAGCTGTCCTGTGAGACAACTTGTGATGGCGTGGTAGCAGCTACAAGGGTGTGGTGAGGCTAGCTGTCTCGCAACAGCTTAGCAGCAGCTATAGGGACGTGGAGAGGCCTGGAAGGGGAGCAGGAGGCTGGGGGGTGAGGGCTGAATGTAGGCCATCCTTTGGTGGTTCTAGTGATGCCCTATAGGCCACGGTATGTGCCTTGTAGGCATAAGTGTAGGCACTTATTGTGTTAGTGCCTTCTATGCCACATAGGACACTTAGTCCTATGTGACACCTAGGACACTTAGTCCTAGGCCTAGATACAAGTACTTTGTACTTGTGTTTAGGAACCTTATCCATCTATCTAAGTTTACGTGACTATCATCTTCGACTCATCCTGTACTGCACACACACACTCTCTCTCTCTCTCTCAATACAGTGGTATCAGAGCAGGTTTTGCTCTAGCCTTCCAGATCTCCTCAGCCTCGAGCCTCCATTGCTCATTGGAGTTTTTTCTGCCTTGCTGGTCGACAAGCAGGCGTCGTACAGTTCGTACCTTCCGTACAGCAGGCGTCGTACAGTTCGTACATTCCGTACAACAGTCGTACCTTCCGTACAGTTCATGCGTCGTGCATTCCTTACGTTAGCAGATCTGCATCGTCGCCGTACATCTGCGTTGAAGGACGCCGTACACCCGTCGGCGCCGTACTGTACTCCGTACTTTGTGTCGTACATCCGCCATACACCCGTACCTGCAGTTCGCCGTACGTACGGTGCATTCATAGTACTTCTGTAGCGTACGCCATTTCGTACCTTCGCCGTACAAGGTACATACGTCGTACGATTGTACCTACGTAGGAGTACAAGACATTTGCAGATTTGGGGCTACGCCGTACGATTGTACTTGCGTAGGAGTACAAGGTACTTTCACCGTACCTTCAGTCGTCAGCAGTTCGTACCAGCTTCCCGTACTACGTACCTTTAGTGGTATTCCGTACAGCTTCATCTGGGTATTCCGTACAGTACCTTTTTTAGCATTGGCTGGAAACAGGTCCTTGGTCTCATTGCAGTCATCTACAGACATTTGCAGATTTGGGGCTTTTGCAGGACATTGAAAAAAAAAAAAATTTGGGGCTATTGCAGGACATTGGAAAATTTGGGGTTTTCATTTCCTTTCACCTCTTTTAATTGCAATTTCTTGGAAGAAATTGGAGTTTTGGGATTTGTTCTGCAATTTCTTGTTTAGATTGCAGTACATTGGGTCAGATTGCAGGACATTCAGTTATATTTGCGAGACATTGTGTCAGATTTGCAAACTTTGGGTCACATTTGCGAAATTTCAACAAGATTTGGGGCTTTTCTGAATTTGCCCTCTTTTTGGCTTATTTGCCCTCAATAAATTTGGGGCTTTTGCCAAATTTGCTGTTTTTGCAGTGAACATTGCCTGTCACAGTCACATTTGGGTCAGATCTGCATTTGCCCTTTGATTTGGGTCAGAAATTTGCAGATATTTGCTGTCATTTTTGGACAGCCAGCTTATTGCAGTGATAGCCTTGAGGCTTTTGGGTTTTCAGGTCTTTTACAAGTTATCACATTTGCTATGGCTAGGAACAATCAAGATTTATTTGGAGTCCTTCGTGAAGATGATAAGTTGGATGGCACCAACTATCCGATGTGGTCTTATCTCATGAAACATATTCTTGTTGCAAAGCATTTGTGGAATATTGTTTCTGGGGCTGATCTGAGGCCAACCAATCCTTCAGTTATTATTTCTACTGCTGCACCTTCTGCAGGTGGTACTTCTCCTGATGCCTCTTCCTCTAGCACTCCTGCTGTTGCTCTTCCAACTCAAGAACAGTCTAGATGGGATGCAAGAGATGCAAATGCACATTCATGCATTGCTTTATCATGCAAGAGAATCATTATTCCACACATCCGTTCTTGCAGGACAGCAAAGGATGCTTGGGATAAATTGGCTTCTCTATATCAGATTCGCAATGAAGCTCGTGTTGCATATTTGAGAAGGCAATTACAGGGAGTGAATATGAATGAAGGTGAGTCAATGGATGCATATTTGACAAAGGTCAAAGACCTCATGGAACAGCTTGCCAACATTGATGAAGTGGTGCCAAATTCACAGCTTGTCAGTACTACATTGAATGGACTACCAGATACATATCAAGGGTTTGCTACAACCCTTCGATTAGTGGCCATGGGTAATCCAGACCACTATTCTTTTGATCAGCTTGTTACTTTGCTTTTGCAGGAAGAGCAAAGTAGAGCTAACAGACAAGCCATTATTCCTGATCATGCATTTGCTTCACAGCAAACAGGAAGAGGCAAGGCTCCCAAGCCTATGGGCAGGCCAAAATCTGCACACAGCAGCTGCAATTCTTCTACGCATAGCAGCTGCAATTCCTCTCATGCATCTAAAAATACAGCAGATAAGGGAAAGAAGAAAAGATGCAACTATTGTCGCAAGCCTGGACATGACATTTCAGAATGCAGGAAGCACATTGCTTCGGAGAAAAAGAAAGCAGGATTGACAGCTAATGCCTCACATGCCATTGAATCCCATGAGCCAGCAGATGCTTCACATGCACATGCTCTTCACGATGATTGGGCATGGGCTGTCCATTGCTCATTTGATCCCTCCAAAGCTGATGCACTTTTTACTTCTAATGATGCTCAGTCCTGGTACTTTGATAGTGGTGCTTCCAAGCATGTCACATCTTGCAGACAGTTGTTTCATTCTTTAGCTGATGCACCTCGAGGGGGGACTGTTACATGTGCCAACAATGCTTCACATGCTGTAAAAGGAGTTGGAGATGTGCAGCTCACATCCATTTCCAGTCATCTTGTCACTCTGACAAATGTTCTTTTTGTGCCTGGAATTGAAGTCAACTTGATCTCAATTTCAGCAATTGCTACTTCAGGTTTCAGAGTAATTTTTGATGGCTACAGATGCTTAGTATATGATCTTCGTGATGACAATGCCATAGTTCTCACTGGCACTTTGCGAAAAGGACTTTATCACCTTGATCATCATGCAGCTGCACTTTATACTGAAGCATTGGCTATTTCAGATTCACAGCTTGCTGAAACTCATCTATGGCATGAGAGAATGGGCCATCTCAATTATAGAGCTCTTGCAAAGCTGCATTCACACCAGATGGCTAATGATGTACCTCAGACTCACACAATTTCTAAACATGTGTGTGAGGGTTGTCTTTTGGGTAAGATGCATCGATTTCCTTTTCAAAAGAATTGTCCAAAACTCTCACAAAGGAAATTGCAGCTCGTACATAGTGATGTCTGTGGCCCAATGAGGACAAATGCCATTGGAGGATACAAGTATTTCATGACTCTCATTGATGATTTCACAAGATATTGCTGGGTATATCCTTTAAAGGCCAAATCTGAAGTTTTCTTATGCTTTCAGAGATGGCTGAATATGGTTGAGAATGAATCAGGCTGCAAGCTTGTCACCCTCAACACAGATAGGGGGGGTGAGTATATGTCAAAGGAGTTTGATGCATTTCTTTCCTCACAGGGCATTATTCACTCATGCACTACTCCTTACACTCCTCAGCAGAATCCTGTTTCCGAAAGGAAAAACAGGTCCACAATGGAGATGGCCAGATGCATGCTCTAGGCCAAGTCTTTGCCCAATAAATTTTGGCTTGATGCAGTAATGTGTGCCAACTATGTGCTGAATAGACCACCTACACGGGCATTACAGACTATGACACCTTATGAAGCATGGAAAGGCAGGAAGCCTTCACTTTCACACATGAAAGTTTTTGGGTCTCTTGCGTATGTTCATGTACCATCTCAGCTGAGACATAAGCTTGATGACAAGGCAATCAAATGCATATTCATTGGTTACAACCAGGAGAGCAGAGGGTATCGGTTATATCAACCAAATACTGGGAAGATTATTGTCAGTAGAGATGTGATCTTTGCTGAACATTCAGCTTCTCCTCTTGTGGACTGCAAAGCAAAGCCAGATATTGACATGTTTGATGCCCTTGAATCTTGGTTACCTCTACCATCATCAGAAGAGGATTTTGAGCAGCAACATGCGCCTCCTGCAGGCCCTCCACAAAACAATAATCAGCCTCAACCTCGTGCTGATTTGCAGGCTTCTCTTCCGGCACAAAATGATCCCATTACTCATGATGCAGTCATTGAAGAAAGAGCTGTTAATAGACAACAAAGGCAAGTTCCCAGATGGCTTCTTGATACATTGAGGGACAGCAAACAAGATCAGCCTTTTGCTGCCCGGACAAGATCAGGGAATAGACAACATGGTCACTTTCTTGAGTTTGCACTCCTTGCTACAGCTTGCAATGAAGAGCCTTTGTGCCATAAAGATGCTTTTGACAGCAAAGAGTGGATGGATGCAATGAAAGCTGAGTTACAATCTATTGCCAAAAATGACACTTGGGAATTAGTAGATCTTCCACCTGGCAAGAATGCCATTGGAACGCGTTGGATCTACAAATTAAAAAGAAAATCTGATGGCAGCATAGATCGATACAAAGCCCGTCTTGTTGCAAAAGGATATGCCCAACAACAAGGCATTGACTGTGAGGAGACATTTGCTCCCACATCCAGAATTACTACCATTCGATGTGTCATTGCCATTGCCGCCCATCATCATTGGCAAGTGCACCAACTTGACATCAAGACTGCCTTTCTTCATGGGGATCTGCAAGAAGAAGTCTATGTCACTCAACCTCCTGGTTTTGAGGTTGTTAATTCTGAAAATAAGGTATGTCAGCTTAGAAAAGCCCTTTATGGTTTGAAGCAGGCACCCAGGGCATGGTATGCCAAAATTCATGCACACTTACTATCCCTTGGTTTTCAGAATAGTCCCACAGAACCCACTCTTTATTTCCGTGGGAGTGGATTTGATTTTTTAGTGCTGATTTTATATGTGGATGATATGCTTCTCACGGGTCCAGATACTCAGCAAATTGCAGCTTTCAAGGCTGACTTGCAGCAGATTTTTGACATGTCAGACATGGGACAGCTCCATTATTATTTGGGCATTCAGTTTGCTCATGTTGAGGGGGGTATCATGATGTCTCAGTCCAAGTATATTGGACAGCTCCTTGATCGTTTTCAATTTGAGGATTGCAAGCCAATCTCTACTCCAGTGGACCCTGGCTTCAAATTCTCAGCTCATGATGGGAGCCCACCATGTGATATCACTCTTTATCAGCAGGCTGTTGGATGCCTTATAAATTTATGTCACACCAGACCTAACTTGCAGTATGTAGTATCTCAGCTCAGCAGATTCATGCACATGCCCAATTCACAGCATTGGCAGGCAATGAAGAGAGTCTTCAGATATCTCAGAGGCACTCAGGATTTAGCCCTCTTCTATGGTGATCAGGGTTCACTTACCATGCATGCTTACACGAATAGTGACTGGGCAGGATGTTCCGACACCAGAGTGTCACATACTGGCAATTGTTTTTTGCTTGGCAATTCATGTATTTCTTGGCTCAGCAAGAAGCAACCAACAGTTGCCATGTCTAGTTGTGAGGCTGAGTACAGGGCAACCTTCACCGCTACAGTAGAGTGTGTTTGGCTTCGACAGTTACTTACAGATCTTGGTATTTGCCAGACATCCTGCACTATTGTCTACACTGACAGCTAGAGTGCTTTGGCCATTGCGCGTAACCCAGTGTTTCATGCACGTACCAAGCATATTGAAGTTCACTATCATTATGTTCGGGAGCGGTTGTCAGCAGGCGACATAGAGTTGTTCTATCTTCCCATAGAGGACAACATCGCAGATATGTTTACAAAGGCACTTCCTCGTCCCAAGTTCGAAGTCTTCCGACAGGCTTTACACTTGATTCCCTTTGTTACATGATCTGACATTCCTTGTACATTCATAGGTGGCTATATCCTTTTGGATGAACATGTGCCACCATGACCAAAAAATACCAGGTATTCTGAGACGTTTCCAGAATACTTCAGCCCATCCCATGGAGGGGGGTTTATAGGCCATCCTTTGGTGGTTCTAGTGATGCCCTATAGACCATGGTATGTGCCTTGTAGGCATAAGTGTAGGCACTTATTGTGTTAGTGCCTTCTATGCCACATAGGACACTTAGTCCTATGTGACACCTAGGACACTTAGTCCTAGGCCTAGATACAAGTACTTTGTACTTGTGTTTAGGAACCTTATCCATCTATCTAAGTTTACGTGACTATCATCTTCGACTCGTCCTGTACTGCACACACACACACTCTCTCTCTCTCTCAATCGTTACTACACTGAAAGGGGGGTGGGGAGAGAGAGCGAGAGAGAGAGAGAGAGAGATAGAGAGTTGCACAGGTAAACCCTAAAACCAAGGATTGCAACCATTGCCTCTTACAAAGAGGATTGTTGCATTAGTAATCCTAAAACCAAAGATCTCAACCATTGCTTCTTACAAAGAGGAGGATCTTTATTAAAGAAAATTGTTTACAAAGTTAGAATGTCACCCTCCTATAGAAGTAACAACTCAAAAGATAAAATATAAATTCAAGATGTACCATCAGCATCCAACACACGAGGAGATTAAGATGGGTTGAGTAATCATTGGAAGTACAAACCTGTCCTCTTAAAAATCAAAGAATTTAATCGTAACTGCAATATAATAATGTCCTTGCTAAAAACTGTGACATGCCTTCCCATGAACGATTGTTATACAGCCAGCAATGAGATTTTCATGGCACACTGATTATTATTGAGTACATGTACAAGGCCGCTGAAGGATCAAAATTTATACATGTATATTGACATGGAGGAAGTGGGTTACAATCCTGCAAGATGGAGGACACTCCATCAGCTCACAAGAGTGATGAGCTGGATTATCACAGAGCCTTAAATAGAGTGTCTCTCAGCTTGTAAAGAATCACAATCTGGATCATATACTCTACAAAATAATGCTTATGAAGAAGACTTTGGAAGCTTGTATTGTTTTTTGAGAAAACTGGAAGCTTCACTGTCCAATTTATGGCAAAGCACACGGAGAAGTGTGTCTGCATCATTGGCCGTCTTTGTCCCCCTTTGTGTACTGGCTCCACTTACCATTTGCTCACTAGCACGCTTCAAACTCTCAATGACAAGATGAGTCTGCAGAAACACGTTTCCATAAGTTTCAACAACTCACTTTGTTGAACGAGCATTTCACTCCGTACACCCTTGTTGAAATGTCTAACCACACACGATTAATGGTTCAACATCTCAAAGAAAAGAAAAAGAGCAGCAGAATCCAGATTACAAACTGTTGCGACTTTTCTTATGAATATATGGGTCGCCTTCAGGAACCTACATCTAAAGTGTACAGTTTTATGATTTGTTGAGCAGGGACTGCTGTATTTTCCACAACTCCTCTTGTAAGGCCCTCTCCATCCGCCATGAAAAACTCCTGAAAATTGAACCAAAATCACATATGATGAAATATAGTTCTCCTCACATGAGCACACTATTTTTCAGTAGTAATACTTCATAAAATAGAATTCTCGTCCTATGAAACATCAGGATAGTGTAGCTTTATTATACAATATCTTTCAAGAGATCGCCTTCTTACCACAAGCTGAAAATCTGGACTTACCTTCAAGATCTTCATATCATCCTCTAGCATGCCTGCATCAGCTTGTGAAAAAAATCGACTAGGGCCTCCATCTAACAAAACGCGCACCATGCCGTCCTATAAAAGAAAAAGTTGGGTGAGTCATTTTTTGGGGCCTAATAGCTATGAATCCAAGAGATCCATTGATCTTACATGTTTTCTTCAAAACCTTCTAGAGAAAGCAACAATTTTGTGAGAGCCCAACATTCTCGGTCATAATCACAATGATAAAAAATGTTCCCGTAGCTTGCATACTTCCTTTAAATTAAGTGGATACTTAAACAAAGAACGACAAAAATCACGAAAGTACACAAAAGAACATACCAGAGATGCGTGAAGAAGTCCCAAAACAACCCGATCTCTTAATGATTCCACAATCACCTCACATATTTGTCCTAGAACCTGCAGCTCACAAGTTAAAGTGCTTTTTTACACAGTATTACTGCAACAAATTCTGGCAATATCAGCATTGTAGGTAGCTGCAAATTCAGTTCTGATATAAATAATAATAATAAAAAAAAGTTCTCATAGTTAACACACAGAAGCATAGAATAACATGGATCAGCAAACATCAACAGACTACATGCTTCATTTCTGACAGAAATAAAATCGCTCACTTGTAAGCAGCAAAATTCACATTAAATTGTGTTATCTAGTCTATGGCACTAGTGGCAGAGGGAGACTGGTAGGCTCCATCAGTCCTTCTCATCTATCATGAGCAAAACCAGGTCATATAGGAGGATCTCCTGCAGCTCCACACATATAGGACCTGGTTAGCGCCCCACAAGCTTTCAGCTTCGACTGACCTGAGGATCTCAATGGGTCAGTTTCAAGCATCCTTGCACCACCTGCGTATTTAGTTAGGACACACTAGAGGCATTCACCGTGAGGGATGGCCTTGCAAGAGGTTGAGTTAAAGGAGCACTTTGCCTTTGGATAAACCGTGTACTGTGAGATCCGAGAATGACACCATTTCCAATTCAAGGATGGATCACTCTTAGCTTTTTAGGTCCACCCGAATTAGAGATGTGTGGTGACTTTCCTACACGAGACCCAATGACATGAAGATTGACTACTTGAAGTGCGGAGATGAGATCAAGAGGTCTTGATGGAGCCTAGCCAGAGGATCATCACTGATTTCTTCTACTAGGATGACACAAACCAGCAATCATGGAAGAGAGACACAGCCGAGACCTGGAGAGTATGACACAATAGACCCACCAACATGTTGAGACACACATGAAGACCGGAGCTATCCCGCCTTATCTCTGACTCCGGAAAGATAGACAATGGGATTGAAAGTGGCAACGAGCTGCATACAAGGCATGAATGTAGGTCATGGGTAGACTATCCAAGCCGACCACCAGCAGCTCCCTATTATGATTTCATCCCTAAATGACAACCTCACCAAAGCCATTGTCCATGGAAATTATTTCCGATATCCTCCATTGCCCAATTGCCACGGTCCCCTAGACTGTATAGAGAAGTTCACACATAGGTGGACACATGACTGACTCGCTCCTCTGTAGTGACCTTCCATGACCCGATATGATTTGCTACATGCATCCTCTGTAGAGACATTGCAATCTATCTCGATACCTGCTCTCTCTCATTTTTCTATGGCCTTAGATATTAGTCTCGAGTGTGGAAGCTTACCCTAGTGGCTCGACCCCTTGTATCCAATTTTCTTTAGTCTCATAGAGCCCTCGTATCCGATTTTCACCTTGTATCCGATTTTCTTTACGAGGAATATCACCCCCCCCTCTCTCTCATCAGACCACGGTAGTCAGCGAGGCCAAGATCTAGAGCTAGGGACACGATAGACTCGACAGCAAGTTGAGGCACAGATCATACTTTGAAATCCTCCCTCCATGTACACTCGATCAGGGGCACAGCCGAAGGGGATTACAATGGTTCTTGTCAGACATAGGGCATTTGCCAAGAGACCACAATGGACCACTCACACAAACCATTGTCACAGCCTCATTCATTGCAGACCCCCCCTGAGCCACGAGACCAGATTGCTCATGTATTTAATCTGATGTGAATTGATTATGTCGTATTCATTGTAGGTGATGATGCCCGATTAGAGGCTCCACCCTTTCAGCTCATTGTATCAGGTTTTTTTCAATCTCATAGACCCTTTGGCCTTTCGAAGACTTTCAAGAATCTCTCTCTCTCTCTCTCTCTCTCTCTCTCTCTCTCTCTCTCACAACTGTAGGATCGTTAGATGATAGAGAGAGAGCAAGGTGCAAAGAGTCGATAGAGTTTGCCATCACGTCAACAAGAGTTGTTAAGAAAAGAAAGAGTATAAAGTACTTGTACCTAGACCTAGGACTAAGTGTCCTAGGTGTCACATAGGACTTAGTGTCCTATGTGGCCTAAAAGGCACTAAAACTATAAGTGCATATATTTATGCCTACAAGACACATGCCATGGCCTATAGGGCATCACTAGAACCACCAGAAGATGGCCTACAAACCCCCCTCCATGGGATGGGCTGAAGTATTCTGGAAACGTCTCAGAATACCTAGTATTTTCTGGTCATGGTGGCACATGTTCATCCAAAAGGATATAGCCACCTATGAATGTACAAGGAATGTCAGATCATGTAACAAAGGGAACCAAGTGTAAAGCCTGCCAAAAGACTTCGAACTTGGGACGAGGAAGTGCCTTTGCAAACATATCTGCTATGTTGTCCTCTGTGGGAAGATAGGACAACTCTATGTCTCCAACTGACAACCGCTCCCGAACATAATGATAGTGAACTTCAATATGCTTGGCACGCGCATCAAACACTGGGTTACGCGCAATGGCCAAAGCACTCTGGCTGTCAGTGTACACAATAGTGGAGGATGTCTGGCGAATACCAAGATCTGTAAGTAACTGTCGAAGCCAAACACACTCTACTGTAGCAGTGAAAGCTGCCCTGTACTCAGCCTCACAGCTAGATGTGGCAACTCTTGGTTGCTTCTTGCTAAGCCAAGAGATACATGAATTGCCAAGCAAAAAACAATTGCTGGTATGTGACACTCTGGTGTCGGAACATCCTGCCCAGTCACTATCTGCGTAAGCATGCATGGTAAGTGAACCCTGATCACCATAGAAGAGGGCTAAATCCTGAGTGCCTCTGAGATATCCTGATTGCATTGTCATCATGAAGATCATAAACTAGGCATATGTAGCCATCAAAAATCACTCTGAAACGTGAGGTGGCAATTTCTGAAATTGAAATCAAGTTGACTTCAATTCCAGGCACAAAAAGAACATTTGTCAAAGTGACAGGATGGCTTGAAATGGATGTGAGCTGCACATCTCCAATTCCTTCTACAGCATAGGAAGCATTATTAGCACATGTGACAGTCCCCCCTCGAGGTGCATCAGCTAAAGAATGAAATAACTGTCTGCAAGATATGACGTGCTTGGAAGCACCACTATCAAAATACCAAGACTGAGCATCATTAGCAGTAAAGAGTGCATCAGCTTTGGAGGGATGAAATGAGCAATGGACAGCCCATGCGCAATCATCTTGAAGAGCATGTGCATGTGAAGCCTCTGCTGGCTCATGGGATCCAAAAACATGTGAGGCATTAACTGTCAATCCCGCTTTCTTTTTCTCCGAAGCAATGCGCTTCCTGCATTCTGAAATGTCATGTCCAGGCTTACGACAATAGTTGCATCTTTTCTTCTTTGACTTATCTGCTGTATTTTTAGATGCATGGGAGGAATTGCAGCTGTTATGCGCAGATTTAGGCTTGCCCATAGGCTTGGAGACCTTGCCTCTTCCTGTCTGCTGTGAAGCAAATGCATGATTAGGAATAATGGCATGTCTATTAGCACGACTTTGCTCTTCCTGCAAAAGCAAAGTAACTAGCTGATCAAAAGAATAGTGGTCTGGATTACCCATGGCCACTAATCGAAGGGTTGTAGCAAACCCTTGATATGTATCTGGCAGTCCATTCAGTGTGGTACTGACAAGCTGTGAATTTGGCACCACCTCATCAATGTTGGCAAGTTGTTCCATGAGGTCCTTGACCTTTGTCAGGTATGCATTCATAGAGTCACCTTCATTCATACTGACTTCTTGTAATTGCCTTCTCAAATATGCAACACGTGCCTCATTGCGAATATGATAAAGACAAGCCAATTGTCCCAAGCATCCTTTGCTGTCCTGCAAGACCGGATGTGTGGAATAATGATTCTCTTGCATGATAAAGCAATACATGAATGTGCATTTGCATCTCTTGCATCCCATCTTCACTGTTCCTGAGTTAGAAGAGTAGCAGCAGGAGTGCTAGAAGACGAGGCATCAGGAGGAGTTACCCCCTGCAGAGGGACCAGCAGTAGAGGCAACCACTGTAGCATTGGCTGGCCTCAGATCAACCCCAGAAACAATATTCCACAAATGCTTTGCAACAAGAATGTTTCATGAGATAAGACCACATCAGATAGTTGGTGCCATCCAACTTATCATCTTGATGAAGAACGCCAAATAGATCTTGATTGTTCCCAGCCATAGCAAATGTGATACCCTAAAAGAGACCTAAAAACCCAAAAGCCTCAAGGCTATCACTGCAAAGAACTGGCTGTCCAAAAATGACAGCAAATATCTGCAAATTTCCAACCCAAATCAAAGGGCATAAGCATGAGCTTATGCTTATGCTCATGCATGAGCATGAGCTTATGCTTAAGATTCCGCATAAGCTCATAGGTACCACACAGTACGGTGTACGAAAAAGTACAGAGTCACAGTATGTCTACTGTATGACGATGCAGATACGTACGGAAGTACGGCGTATGTACATTGCCACGTGACATGGTCCCCCTTGGATATGGTGTATATGAGCATTTTATCTCGTGAGCTGCCCAACCCCCTTAGATATGCTGTAGACCTCGCCCATGCCTCATACACTTTTGTACCAATGGTCCAAGCTGCTGTTGCAAGATCTTTCCCCGCGACTCGTTCTACAACAGACCCCCCAAATGGAAAGATGAGCCAGAATCCATGATTTGATGATGAGTGCCGAGAGAAGATCTCACCTCATACGTAAGCGGGCTGAAAGCAAAAGGAGAGGTGTAGAGCAAGCCACAAACTTGTGGAATAGAAGAGATAAGAAAACCTACAAGAGGTGAAGGTTTTGTCTAAGTGACAAGTCCTAAACCTATCCACTAACCGTAGTTAGGGATCCTAACTATGGTTAGGGGAGAAAAACTCCAATGAGGGAAAAGTGCCCTAACTCACTTATTGACTATACATTGGTCAATGCCATGAATTATGGTGATAATTGCAACACCTCCTGCAGTGCCAATGTGATAATGTACAAGGAAAAGATCAATCACCAAAAGAAGACAAGTTTAGGGCATTGCGAAATGCCTCAAACTTCTCATGTGGAAGTGCTTTGGTGAAGATGTCTGCAACATTGTCATGTGTGGAGACATAGATCATACTGATCTCCCCTGCATGCAACTTCTCTCTGACATAGTGATAATGAACCTCATTATCAACCTCAATGTGCTTCGTGTGAGCATGAAACACATGATTCATTGCAACTACTATAGCACTTTGACTAGTACTGAGAATTGGAGAAGGACCCTCCAATGATAGGTGGAGATCAACAAATAAGCGGCATAGCCACACACACTCAACTGTTGCTGTGAAAGCTGCCTTGTACTCAGCTTCACATGAGAAAGTAGCCACAATAGATTGTTTCTTACTTAGCCAAGAAATGCAAGCATGTCCCAAAAGAACAACTATCACTTGTGGACTGCCCAGTGTCATAATCTCCAGCCCAATCTGAGTCACTGTAAGCGTGCATTTGCAAGTCACCCCCCCTAGGAAACATCAAGCCATAAGACTTTGTGCCTTGCCAGTAACGGAAGATGTGTTTTACTGCTTGCCAATGTGTTGTCTTTGGGTTGTACAAACTGAATATCGGGCCGTGTATTGCACAAATAAATGAGGCATCCAACAACCTGGTAGTAGAGTGTGGCATCTACTGATTCACTTGCATCATACATAGTAAGCTTCAGCCCTGGCTCCATGGGAGGGCTGTAGACTTGCAATCTTGTATGTTGAACTGATCCAAGAGCTTTTGCACATACTTGGATTGAGACATAATAATGCCACGTCTCTCTTGTATAAATTGGATCCCCAAATAAAAACGTAACATGCCATGTCAAATGTAGCTTTCAAGTCAGCTTTGAAATCTGCAATTTTTTCTTCATGTGACCCTGTGAGTACCATGTCATCTACATAAAGAATGATGACCAAAATATCCCCCCCATCCTTCTTGATGTAGAGGGTACTTTCAGTTGGACTACTATGAAGCCCCTTGCTGATCAGAAAGGCATCAATCTTGGAGTACCATGCACGTGGGGCTTGTTTCAACCCATACAAAGCTTTATTCAGCTTGCAAACTTTATGTGCATTATCCAAAATTTCAACGCATTTGGTGCCTATGGCATTCTTACTTGGTGGCAAATCCACAAGATTCTAAGTCTGATATTTCTCAATGCACTGCAACGCATCTTGCATGGCATTCATCCAATGCACATTGTCCTTAGCTTCTTCAAAAGTATCAAGCATTTGGTAGCTATGGCATTCTTCCCTAGTGGCAAATCTACAAGATTCCAGGTCTGATTTTTCTCAATGGACTGCAACTCATCTTGCATGGTATTCATCCAATGCACATTGTCCTTAGCTTCTTCAAAAGTATCATGCTCTTCCTCATCAAGAAGAGTACTTGCATAAGCTGATTCAACAGAAAGAGCCTTGCCTTCGTGCCTTGCTGCACTACGAGTTCTGCCAGGCAAAGGAGCATGAAGCTTACTCTCCTTGAGAGTTTGAAGCAATCAATTGGGAACATATTGAGCTGCATGTATTTTTGTAATCCCTTGCCTGACGGCATCTTCCACTGCCTATGGAGGAACTAAATCAGCCGGTAGCTGAATCGGGGGATGTCGAAAATGAGGAGCTTGCTGTAAATTCTGATTTTAAGCAAGGATGTCAGAAGCGGAACCCAAAGCAATAAGTATTAACCCCTCAAAAACATCATCTGATGTAGAAGAAGCTAGCACATTAAATTCAGCTTGTGTATGTGCTGAATTTTCTGCAAAAATTACATCTTTGCTGACAAAAATTTTGCATGAAGATTCTATTCTCCCCCTAGTGGTTGGACATGGTATCATTTCCCTCCAAAGCTCAGTGGGCTATTCTTTTGATTGGGGGACGTAAGGTTGGTCTTGTCAACCTGTATGCCCCTAATAATCGGGGGGACAGTGTCCTTTTTCCGAAGGAACAACTCTCTTCGGCACCCATTGCAGATTCATCGGTTATTGGAGGAAACTTCAACATGGTGGCGTTGCCTTCAGACAAGAAAGGGAGTAGAGAAGAAGGGATTCACTCTTTGGAACCATGTTGCCTTCAGACAAGAAAGGGAGTAGAGAAGAAGGGATTCACTCTTTGGAGAGTGCAACTTGGGATACCTTCCTGTTTCAGTTTAGTGGTAGTGATGTTTGGTTGGTTAATGCCTTTCACACTCCATCCTAGTCACTCCAACTCTCATGGTTGAACAAGAGACCTTAGATGCCCATTCATGCACGCATTGACATATTTTATGTTGACGATTGGGCTTTGGATAGAGGTGGCTCAGTATGCATTGCTCGCGGGGTTTCTACTTCAAACCACTTTCTAGTGGTTTTGATGATTTTCGAGCCTCAAACGAGAGGTCGTTTTGCTAGTATCAGGACCCTAGATGCCTTCTATATAAAGCAGGACCTCAGTGAGGCAATTTTGCAAATTTGGCGCCTCATATGCAGGATGGGGTGCCATCCCCTTTACATGTAGCATTGCCATCCCCAGGGGGTCTGGCGGCTGCGGCACAGCCCTGTAGCAGCAACCCTTTCTCGTATTACTGACTTCTATCACTTGGTCGCGAGTACCACAAGGCTCAGACAGGAGATTCATCTTTGCCAATAGTTGACATCCTATAGAGGGAAGAGTAGAAACAGCCTACAGCTGCTTGGATTCACGAGCGCCTTGCTGCTGCAGCAAGGGCTCATCAACAAACATTGTTAGATCAAAGAGCAGGTAGAGTCAATAAGCATTTCTTCTCTACTCATGGCCCGATACGTAGTAGAGAGAGTGTCTTACAACTTATTGACTTTGATGGGGTATTACAAACAGATTTGGATGCGGTCAAGTGTATAGCTACTGATTTTCATGCCTCCCTTCCTGCAGCAAATCATGATATACCTGCCAAAGATGATGCTAGGTCTCATATTTGGCAACATATTCCACTATTGGTGAAACCAGATATGACAATCTTGCTAGATGCACCTTTGAAATTCAGGACTGCACTTCTTGCTCTCCATAAGGGCAAGTGCTCGAGTTAAGGTGGGCTTTCACCATCCTTTTTCATTGCTCGTTGGGATGAGATTGGGATCACATTATCTCAGCCTTGTAGCGTGTTTGAGACTCTGGTACTATGCCTGATTCACTTAAAGAGGGTCTCATCCATCTCATTCCATAGGGGGGTTGCTGAATGTCACAATGGAGGCCTATCACTCTTTTGGACACCTTATACAAAATTCTGGCAAAAGCAATTAGTCTACGTTTGCAGTCCGTTCTCCCGGATCTAATTCATGACACACATACAAGCTTTGTGCATGGTAGGAGCATTTTTTATAATATATTCTCCTTTTGGAAGGCTTCACATTGGGCTGTGCATAGCGGCCAGAAGCTAGCCATTCAACTCTTGGAATTTCATTGGAGGGGTGTCCTCTTCATTTAGATCAGCCCATAGGCAGGTGCTTATCAGAGGAATCAGGGGAGAGAGATTTCACATTTCTAAATCAGTCCACCCTCTTGCTCCTTTTCTTTTTTCTGTTTGTGGCGGAAGCTATGAGCATCTTCCTTAGATCTGTAGCTGATATTTGTGGGTTGAGACTTCCCTAGAGACATAATAAAGAACTCCTAGATTGTGAGTTGGCGATCATACTACTGTTTTTTCAAGCGCCACTCCTCAGATTCTCATTTCTTTCAAGGCAGCCTTGGATTTGTTTTGTACTGCAGTTAGTGCACACATCATTTGGATTAGTGTGAGGACACTTCAGATTTGGGGGGATGATTTTGGATTTACTTAGATTCAAAGGGGTGCTACCGTCAGATATTTATAATGCCTAGTTGGTATGGTATCTCTTCTTCACATCAATTTGCTCCCATGTTGGAGAACAACAGGAGGAAACTTTTTTTCGAGTTCAGCCAAACTGGACTTGGCTTCCAAGGTGGTGGTTGTCAACCAACTTCTATTGGCCACAGCTTGGTATGTTTGCTCTTGTTGGTGCAACTCTAGGGATTGAATTACGCAGCTCAAGAGACCCATAAGGAACTATTTATGGAATGGGCTAGATGGCACCTCAGACACTATAGCAAGGGTGGCTTGGGAGACCTTGATCCTTCCCACATGGGACGGGGGTCTCGATATCATAGCCCCAGACTTGCCCTACTTTGCAAGTTTATGGTAAGGTGGCTTATGCCTGGGCAAGAGCTGTAGAAGGACTTTTTTATTGGATGCATACAATCTTATACCCCTTCTTCGGGTGGAGACTGGGAAGGCAGCACGAGATGGATTTACCACCTCAGAGGAAGCGCATGGAGGATTCAACAAATGGATGCAACAAATGGATGCAGCCCTACCCCACGATTGGGTGGATACAGATGACAAGCCAGTTGTTTGTTCTACGTGGATGGGGTCTTTCTCAAGGACCGTCATCCCTCTTCAGGTTAAAGCCTTTCAAGGAGCACACGAGGATGCCTTGGTCTTTGATGTTCAGTCAGATGGCAGGCTGTCTAGATCTTCATATGATATTCTCTTAAGCTTACCCTTTCATCCTGACAGGATCGTACGGTTTGTGGAGCATGGCAAGGATTCAGAGTGGCACCTAGAGCTAAACCCTCGTCTTACTCTCTTGGCATCTTGGAGGATTTGGCTATATGGAGGGGTCCCCATCAAGTTTTTATAGTGGGAACCAAAAGAGTCTCCCTTTCTTTTGTTATACTATAAGTAATGCCATGAAGTTTTAGACCAGTTCTAGAGGCTGGAGGCCCTCTAGAACCCCTCATTGGGAGAACTTTCATGTTTCTGCCAACCTGCAAAGAGTCCTTTGAAGGAGACTCTGGAATCCCTTAGGAATAGAAAAATCGCTCTTTTCTATGGCTGTCTATTCATGGAGGGATTGCTGTAAACTTGTGGAGGTCTAGGTTCGGACTTGTCCTCGCTACTGCAGGTCTACTGCGGAGTCTATTCATCATTGTTTATGGGACGTAAACAGGCGAGGATTATTTGGAAGGGGATTGCTAGGATCTTTAGACTTTTGCTTCTTCCCATTTGCACATGACCTGGGGTTCAATGGCTTGGTTCTGCCTTTTGGGTCCTTGGGTCTTCTTTGAGAGGCAAGACTCTTCTTGGGCTATTTTGGTTTGACGACACATAGTTGAGTACTTTGTTCATGCCCTATATGATGTATTTCTGCTCTGAGCTAGCTCTTGTGGGTTTCTTTCATACTTAATATATGTCTTTTTCATGAAAAAAAAAACTTGGATGCCCGGTCCCTCCAAATCTCACGGGATGAGATCGACTTATCGTATGGTTGGATCTACTCCAGCTCTACACATCACATACTTTTTTTTTTTGCGGGGGGGTTAGAATTCCCCAGTTCCACCGCGACCATTTCCTGAGAGTATCTAAGGATGGGATCATTATCAGAGCTCAGTATTTAGAGGATAGAAAGGTCTCATGCACTAAGGATTGCCATCACACACATGCAAGTCTCGTCCCGCTAGCTACGAATCGAGGCAGGGAGAGCCACATGCACGCCTAGGGAGAGGAGCATATGCAGCTACACATTGCTAGAGGTAGAGACAGAGGAGCATTTCCTATGTACTTGCCGAATATACTATGAGATCCAAGGACGGCACCACTCTCTCTTTCAAGAGGGACATAGTTTTGGGCCACTCTCCCAACTAATCTGGTTTCATGAACAGATCTGCGTTGGCCTTTAATTGATGGAGATGCGGTGATACAAAGAGACTTTACTACAACAAATTAGGCAGCATGAAGTGGCAATGCCACGGGAAGCTGGCCGTGCACAGAGACACGTCATAGATTTCTATGCCTTTGAGTCACCAAGCCTAGGACATAATGGAGTATAGGAGGAGATAGCTGACATGCGGACAGCATGGATCAACGGGAAGAGAGGACACGGAGTGGTGGGGCCAGGGATACAGAGACCACACACGATGCAAAGGCTGACTAGAGCAAGCACGATGGAGGTCTAGCACATCCCAGCTCTACTCAGAGGGGACTATCTGAGCCAAGGCGTCACTCCTACCGATCACGGAGACCACGCCCCCAACCACAGCGAGAGACGACCACACACACAAATACAAGACATTTTCACAGCCCATAGGAGAGCCACCATGGCACCTGGCTATGCATTTTGAGTACTAGTTTTTAAGTTTTGAGTTTTGAGATTTCACACCATAGCACTCAACAAGGGCCTTAGCGAGTTGTTTGCTTCAGCCCACAATTGCTTGTATGAGCTACCCGTGGATTGTACTTTTACCTCATATGCCTGTGAGGCGTCCTGAAGACGGTAATAGATGTGTGTGTGTGTGTGTGTGTGTGTGTGTGTGTGTGTGTGTGTGTGTGTGTAGGTGAGGTGTGTTCAAACTTTCTTTTGGGTCACATTGATGTCAAAGTAAAGGGTTGCCCTTATGTTTCTCAAGCTTTCTGATTGGAAGCACATTCTCTCCCATCTGAAATGCAAAGGCAGGGTTACTCTTGCAAGCAACTCGCTCAAGGCTGAGAGCATTTATTGGGATTTGCAAAAGATTGAAACAGTGTATCTTGACATAGATTGCAATTCAAAAGAGGAATGCAGTTATCAAGTCTTCAAGAACAAAGATTCTCAAACAAACCAACAAGCTGAAAGGCATTAGGGTTTGGATATCTGAAGAGTTCACTCCGACTCAGCTCAAACAAAGAGAAAATAAACTTACCAAAGTGAAGGAAGCAAGCAAATGGGCAGTTTATCGAGATGGGTAGGCACTCATTCGAGACTTCAAACCTAGACCCAAAGACTCTTAGTCTTAAACTGATTTTATTCAAACCGATTTCAGGGTAGTATTTGGAATGTAATAGTTATGCTATAATAATTTTGAGCTGAGATGCCATGTGCACTGCTCGAATCTATCCAGAGGTTGCAAGTCTTTTTGACATTTTGCACTTTGTCCCATAGGCCCGCAAGGCCTCCCAAGGACATTCATCTCTCTCTCTCTCTCTCTCTCTCACAATGCAATCCTTGTATGTTATGCCCACTTGTGGTTAATGGCACAACAAAGTACATGCTTCCACTCAGCCAAACCTATTTCCGACATACAAACATTCAAGATTTACTTATGCTAAAGCAGGTCACATACCAGAAATCCAGTTTGCTTGCAAACCCTTTGCTACACAAGTAAGGGTGCAAGGGGTAGGTAGGGGATATGGATAGTAAGACAAGCTTTCAATGTTGTTGATTACCAGAACAGATTGCTAGTAGATAGTACACGAAAAATACTTACAGCATCGAGACTTCCAATTATCTGGTCAATGCGTGCTTCAGACACTCCACCCTTGTACAGTCCGTCGATAAAAGGCTCCCTCAGATCCCAGAATATGACTTTCACACCTGCAGTTTCAAAACATATCTATCAGTAAAAAAATTCAATCCTTAGCACCATCCATATGGTACTGCACCCGATCAAATTGCCTAATAGAAAGAAAAGATGAACAAAAGGCCACATTCTTATCAAAACGACATGTGATTGCTGACACTAAGACAATAACAGGGGCTAATGTGCTAACCTAACAAATCCGCCTCCATGGTATGGGTGAATTAATCTGGAAACATCTCAGAGATACCGGGAACATGTAACAAATAAAATCTTGGGCCGAGGCAGCACCTTGTTGAAGATATCTGTCAAATTGTCTTGTGTCGGAACATAAGACAAGTGAATATCTCCTGCTGACAGTTGATACTATGTGAGACTCTAGTGTCATAGCATCCAGCCCGGTCATTGTCTGTGAAAGCATGCAGGGCAAGTGAAGAATGGTGGCCATAGAGAAGGACCAAACCTTGAGTGCCTTCAAGTATCGAAAGACACGCTTCATAGCCTTGTTAGAAACATGGTGGAGAGAGAGAGAAAGAGAGAGAGAGTTTATTAAAGTCTTCGCAAGACCGATGGGTCTATGAGACTGTGAAAAACTTGATACAATGAGCTATGGTAGTGGAGCTACTATACGAGCATCCACACCAATGCAAAATGCAAAAAATGCAAAATGGCAGTACTAAGTCCTAAGTACAACATAGTCATGTCTGAAAGGGAGTGAAGGGGGAAGAAGAGCAAGAGAGTGAGAGTGAGAGAGAGAGACACTCAAGTGCGGGTGTGAAAAATGATGAGCCACACCACAAACTCACTTGTGTTTTATTAGGATTAGGTTTACACTATGACTGTATTAAGACAGTCATAGGTGTCCTATCTTTTAATGAAGGGTTGGCAATGTGCCTTTACCCCAACAACCTCCCACCTAAAGGCCAATGTGCCTAAAGGGGAGAAAAGAATAAAAATTACAGCAATATACAGTTACTGTATACAAGACCATAAAGTAAGAATGGTCTCATCCTAATCCCATGATGTGGCGGCAATGTGCAAACCGCTCTGTAGGCAAGCTCTTAGTGAGCAAATCTGCAGGATTATCATCAGTATGCACTTTCACAAGCTCAAGTCGCTTGTCTTCCAGTACCTCCCTGATGAAATGATATTTCACTTCTATGTGCTTGGTCTTCTGATGAAAGACCGGATTCTTTGCCAACATGATAGCACTCTGACTATCACAATGCAAAACTGGCATATCTCCTGTAATGCCCAAATCTCCCACCAGCCGAGTAAGCCATATTGCTTCCTTGCAGGCCTCAGTGGCTGCAACATATTCAGCTTCTGTGGTTGACAGTGCAACGCATTTCTGCAACTGAGACACCCATGATATAGCACCTCCTGCAAATGTGAAAATATAACCGGTAGTAGACTTCCGGTTATCTGCATTCCCTGCATAGTCTGAATCTGTAAAACCATGCACCAATGCATCTTGCCTACCATAGCATATGCACAAGTCTTTGGTACCCTTGAGATACCTCAAGACACCTTTCATTGCTTCCCAATGCCGCTTGCCTGGATTTGCCATATACCTGCTGATGACTCCCACCGCAAAAGCAATATCTGGACGAGTGGCAACCATGGCATACATCAAAGAACCAACTGCAGATGCATACGGAACCTTGGCCATTTCAGCCTTATCATAATCTGATTTGGGGCTGTCCTTACTGCTGAGTTTTAAATGTAGAGGCAACGGGGTACTAATAGACTTCCCCCCCTCCATTTTAAACCTTTCTGTGACAGGAACAAAAGTCCCTTGGACCTGTCACGAGTAATCCGCATGCCAAGAATATGATTTGCATCACCCAAGTCTTTCATGTCAAAAGACTTATGCAGTTGTTTCTTCAAAGCACTAATCTCATGCTGAGATTTACTGGCAATAAGCATGTCATCCACATATAGAATGAGTAGCATCAGACTGCCATCCTTTGCCCGTTTGGTGTACAAGCAATGATCGGTCTCACACCTATGATACCCTTGGGACTGCATGAAGGCATCAAACTTCTTGTACCATTCCCTTGGCGCCTGCTTGAGTCCATACAAGCTCCTCTTGAGCTTACACACAAGCTGCTCTTTCCCTTTAACAGCATATCCCTCTGGCTGACTCATATAGATCTCATCATGGAGATCTCCGTGAAGAAAAGCTGTCTTCACATCCATCTGACATAAATCCATGTCGTCATGAGCAACAAGAGCTAACACTGCTCTCAAAGTAGTCATCTTGACTACAGGAGAAAAAATCTCATCAAAGTCAATGCCCTTCTCCTGCTTAAATCCCTTGGCAACCAATCTGGCCTTATACCTTGGTAAAGCATTTGAATCCACTTTGACTTTGTAAACCCACTTGCATGGCAAAACTTTTCTGCCTGCAGGTAACTGCACCAAGTCCCATGTATCATTCTGAAGTAGGGAGTCCATTTCAGACTGCATGGCTTTCTCCCACTTCTTTTTCTCCGTTCTTCCCATAGCTTCCTTAAAGCTGGAAGGCTCACCACAATCTCTCAGCATGATAAAATCAGCCACATTATTGGCTCCTGGAACAAACCTGGCAGGAGGCCGTTGTACACGAGAGCTCCTCCTAACAAAATGTTCCGGATTAGGCTGCTGTCCAGCCTGTTCTTCATGCATGACAGGTGGCTGTACCACCATATCTGGCTGTGCTACAGCTCCATCTACTGGCATATCCAGTGGTGCATCATTGGCAAAATTATCTGGCTGATTTTCAGCCGGTCATCTGAGCCAAGATCATAATATTTTAATGGTAAGGAAACAACCATTTTTAATGGCATTATAAAAAGAAATCGTACTATTCTAATAGTATAATTTCCTATTGTTCTTATAGTTTGATTTTGGCTCAATGCTTATCTGAGCCTATGGTCCTGACATTCTTACAATTGTTTGATGCAAGCTAATGTGAGGCAGAGAAGTTGTATTGTCATGATTGCTCCCATGTAGAGCCAGTGTTTTACCGGTAGCTATAATTGTCTAAATGAACTTCAACCCTTCACAATTTTAGAGATGTCACGAAGCTATCCAAGAATAGACATCAGTCCATTTCAAGGATGTTTCAAGCTACAAACTGAATCTTGAATATATGAGCCTACAAACTCGACCATTCCATTTGGGTCATCATTTGCTTGGGTGTAGTCATTTTTGGTGAGGTTCAAGGAATTTTTTGTATATAGTTATCTTGCATGACCCATAGTATTCCACAGGTTGCACGGGTTCCTTGTGTACACTATCCTCCTTAAAGATGACATCATTGCTGCGTATAATCTTCCGTTTAACGGGATCCCATAACCTGTACCCCATTTCACCTTCGTCACCATAACCCATAAAGATGCATCTGATAGACTTTGGATCCAGTTTGGTGCGTAGTTCTTTGCGTACATGAGCAAAGCACTCGCAGCCAAATACACGTAAGTGCTTATTTGAGGGTGGCTTGCCAGACCACACCTCCTCTGGCACTTTCAACTCCAAAGCCTTGTTTGGCGACCTGTTAATAATGTGAACTGCTGTTTGCACGGCTTCTGCCCAAAAGCCATGGGGTAATGCAGCATAAGACAACATACATCGAACCTTTTCCTGAATAGTTCGATTCATCCGCTCACTTGCACCATTTTGAGATGCATTATGAGGGGCTGTGAGTTCCTGTTTGATGCCCTTAGCTTGGCAAAACTGCACAAAAGCATTTCAGCCTACGACCTGTCCGATTCTCTACCTGAGCGACAAACTTCTTGAAAGCATCTAAGGCATCTCCCTTATGCTTCAAGAAATAGACCCACACTTTGCGTGTGGCATCATCAATGAAAGTAATAAAATATTTTGCACCCCCTAGTGATAACTGTGGCATCTCACACAGATCAGTGTGCACTAGATCAAGCGGTGCTCTATTCTGGGGAGTTCTCCTCTTATGAGGAGTCACAGAATGCTTGCCAAATATACAATGATCACAAGTAGGCAAATCTGAAAAAGAAAGAGGCGGCAGATAACCCAAACGTGACAGTTCTTGCATTCCTTTAACAGACATGTGTCCCAACCGGCTATGCCACAATGAAACCTTTGGCAGCTCGGTTATGGCAACAACATGATTACCCACACTGGAAACATAAAGAGGGTAGAAGGTATCACTCTTAAAACCCTCAGCCAATACAGTCTGGCCATCAGTAATCACCCATTTGGAATCCCCAAATGTGGTGTGGTAACCACTGTCATCCAATAAGCCAGTGCTAATCAGATTTTTCTTGATTTGCGGCACATGGCGAACACCATCAAGCATAAATGACCGTCCATCAGGAAATACTATCTGTATACTGCCAATCCCTGCAATCTGACATGCATAGTTGTTCCCAAGATGAACAACTCCATGAGTACCTGTGTAGGAAGTAAACCACTCCCTATGAGGAGTAACATGAAAAGAAGCACCTGAATCCAAGAGCCAGGTGTGCATGTCATGGCCATCAATAACCAAAGCATGTGCTATTATAGCAGAAGAGCATAAAACATCATGTATGTCACTGTCACTGTCCTTTGCTGCAACATTCACTGCATCCAAGTCATCTGCCTTGGCCTTGCCTTTGCCTTTGCTTCCACTGCCTGCATCCTTTGTTTCAACCTTCTTGGCTTTCTGATCCCGTATGAACTTGAAGCACTTAGACTTCACATGTCCCTTCTTGTCCTTTTTGCCACGGGACTGACTGCGGGATTTGGACTTACTAGCAGATCTCCCCTTCTGCTGAGTCCTGCCTCTATCCTGTACCTGCAAAGCATTTGAAGACTTGCTGCCCGCATTATTCTTCCTGCTCATCTCCTCCATAAGGAGAGAGCTCTCTACATCAGCATAAATAAGAGTGACATTCGAGTTTGACAGGGTGGTCTTGAAAGTGTCCCAACTCTCGGGGAGGGTACAGAGCAAGAAAGTAGCCTTGAACTCCTCATCAAGGTTCAACCCCTGTGCAATCAGCTGTGTAAAGATGGCATTGAACTCACTCAAGTGTGAGGTCATAGCTGTACCTTCCTTCATGCGAAGATCGACCAGCTTCTTCAGCCAATAAACCTTACTGGCTGAGCTCTTTTGGGCATACAATTCTTCTAGCCTTTGCCATAGACCATAAGAGGTCTTTTCAGCCTGTACATTGAACACAAGAGTGTCTGAAATAGTGAGCATGATAGCTGCCCTCGCAGACAAATCAAGCTCTTCCCAGTCATCAGCTGCCATGTCAGATGGCTTGACACCCTTCACCCTTATGGGCTTAGCAATCTTCTTTAACAGAAGTACATTCAAGCACTGTTCTGCCCATAATGCATAGTTGTGTGCTCCTTCCAGTTTCTTTATGTTCAGAATTGAAGAATCACTTCCCCCTGATGCCATATCAGATGAGGAAAGTACCTGACTCCCTGGAAGTAAAAAGACTGAATAAAAATTCTGATTTCTCAGAAAAACCTGCTCTATTCAAGAGCCAGAAGCACTCTCAATGGTGCTGTTTTTTACTGTCAGGAAAATCTGCAGCAAAACAGTAAATGACACTGCAAATACTGTACCTTCTGACACACTGTACCGTCTCCGCAAACGAAAATTAACTTGGTGATAGGGTGATAAAGCAATAGGTGATAGGGGGATAAAGCAATAGTCCACCCTGTTCCCGTATTTTTATTCCAACTATTTGACCACGTACCGGCGGGTATTCATCCACAACATAAACCGGATAATCCCAAATTTTCCCCCCTCATTCTCCTTTTTCTCCTTCCCAGGTGAATCTCCCGATTCTCTATCGGGATCCATTCAATCGGGTAAGTAGGGGGTGGAAAGGAGGACTCAACCATTTCCGCTAGTTCCAGAGACCTTACCCCACCTAGTTTTAGTATCAGCAGTTTTTAATCCCCCCCCCCCTGGTAAGATTGAGAGAATAGTGACAGGATAATGATTTGAGAAACGGGAAACAGAATAGTTCTGTTTCCGACATACTGTGTTTCATACACCTCATCAATGTCATCATCGGTAAGCCCTTTTAACTCAGTGGTAGAGTACCGCCATGGTAAGGCGTAAGTCATCGGTTCAAATCCGATAAAGGGCTCGTGAGATTTCACTCGACTTGTCTCTTTCTCTCGGCACAGACACTCGTAATCCTTCCTTACATTGTAGAGTACCACATATGTTTCTACCAATTCAGAAAATTAGGTCAAAAAGAGGCATAAAAGCAGTAATTTCAGACTGCTGCAGCTGCTCAACAAGTGCTTAACAGTGCATAATCATCTGACAAAGCACAAACACTGCTGTAAACCCTGCTGTACTGTCTGAAAAATCTGCTGTACTGTCTGTACTGATCACTTCTCCCACCTCAGATGAGGTATTGCACTGAGTTAATATGCATAAACCACTTGGCAATCACCCAAAAAAAAAAGACACTTCAGCCTGTCACATAACCTGCAACAGTAAATGGGATAAATCCCAAGCAATCACCCTTATACCAAGGGGAGAAAATGCATCTGAAGATCTCTGTCGGTAACCCAAGTGCTGTCAAACAAAGTCTGGGCAAAAGCCCCTTGATCTGACACCTAAATCAAGTGGAGAACACCTCAACACTGAGGTAGCATGCAATATGAAAATCTCTCTGACAAAATCATCCACCAATGTAATGCATATACTGCCCTGTGTAGAAATGACATACACAGATCCCAACGTACAAACACTCAATGAGGAGAACCTTTTGAGCACTGTCAACGATGGACAGTTAGGGACCGAGTAAACTCGATGCGCCCTGGCCAAGCGTGGCTCAACTGAGGTTCTCTGAGTGTGGCACAAGAAATGTGACCTGCAAGAAAATGTCACCTCGACACTGCGGAAATCAAGACAAATGTGTGCTCTCTGGCACCACACTGCCTCAAGGCATACAATGCATCACCTTCCGGGCAAAAGCCCTATGATCTGCTCACCTGTAAACTGAGATTCAAACCCAGTAAAAGCATATGTCCTCTTGCAAAATCAAGGCATTACATTCCCAAAACAGAATAACTGTGCAATCAACCACACACTGTGGTTCCTTCACCTCAAGCACGAGATGAATGAAAGTACGTGCTGTACTTTCAAGATAAGACAGTTTTGTGAACTGAAAAATGACCCTGAATCAAGAGGAATGAAGAGCAGAATGCTGTTTCAACTCTCTTTCTTCCCCAAACAAAAATGCCTTTTGTACTTTCGTACTTGCTGTACTTGTACAACAGCCAGATCCAAAGAAAAAATAATTTCTTCGAACACAGATCCCGAAAAACTGAAATAATGTACCTCCCTACTGCACAAAAATCGAAAAACAGCTCCCTGTACCTGCGCTGTGGAGATCCGTACGGCAGTACGACTTCTGTACGGAATCCGTACAACAGGTACGGATAACCGTACTTGAGCGCGTGCTGCGTGCTCTGGTTTCGTGCAGCCTGATGCTGTGCACAGGCTGCTCTTGCACAGAAGAGCAGCTAGTAGCTGCTGGACAAGGCAAGGGCCCGCGCCAAAACGATGCTCGCGCCCTAGCTTGGAAATGCGCCGCCGCCCTGCGTGCGAAATGCGCCGCCGCCCTGTGCCAAGATCTGCTGCGCCGCCGTACCCGCGCTCGCGTCCGCGCTGCTCCCGTGCCCACGCCACAGCCCGCGCTCGCTCGAAGTCCGTCCGTACGACTGTACGGATGACGTACGGTCGTACGGCGCTGTCCGTACGTCCGTACGGAAGGGGGTGGGTAGGCTAGGGAGTGAAGGGAATGGCTCTGATACCAGTTGAAAGGGAGTGAAGGGGGAAGAAGAGCAAGAGAGTGAGAGTGAGAGAGAGAGACACTCAAGTGCGGGTGTGAAAAATGATGAGCCACACCACAAACTCACTTGTGTTTTATTAGGATTAGGTTTACCCTATGACTGTCTTAAGACAGTCATAGGTGTCCTATCTTTTAATGAAGGGTTGGCAATGTGCCTTTACCCCAACAATGTCGGTAGTCGACTATATATCACTCTCACCACCATCATCAACATCATCATCATCATCATCATCATCATCATCATCAACTGCAAGACGTCAGGATGGATGAGACAGTGGAGGCATGAGGTTGGTAATAGAGTGTTGTCGCCCCCTCAAAGATGTCGTTATGCAGGCACACTGTGGACAGGCAGAAATGGAAGCAAACGGCTGAGGAAAGGAGGCAGCTAGAGGCGGAAATGAGCAGACTGCATAGGAGAGGCGGCTGAGCAGAGTTAGGATTTAGGGTTTGTTGGAGAAGCTGATGATGTGGCAGGGCGGGCTAGGGCAGGACTGACCTGCTGCTCTGATACCATGTTAGAAACATGGTGGAGTGAGTGAGAGCAAGAGAAAGTGAGAGAGAGAGAGAGAGAGAGAGAGAGAGAGAGAGAGAGAGAGAGAGGTAGGGAGGTTAGGGTGTGAGGAAATGATGCACAAATGAAGACATAATGAAAGGTATATCATGACAAGTAAAGTACAAGCCTTTAAATAGGCTACACACTCACACACTAGCACCTAATGCATATGGGATAAGTCCCATGACGACACGTGGCACTCACACATGACACACACATGAACTAGTACTAGATCACCTAGAACTACACACTAACACATCACATCACCACACTCTTTGGCTATGATATCTCCAACAAGCTGCCAATATTGTGTATTGGGACTATGCATGAATCTCCTCAACTAGGAAACAACTTATTGATAAATGTATCAAGCATCCCACATCATGTTGATAGAGAGTGGCATAACAACTTCATCCATGGAGAAATGGAAACCAAACTCAATAGGTGTACAAACTGATTTGCGTGTATGGGCTGTCCAATGTATTCAGACTGACTCACTATACTACATCCCTCAGAATGAGAAAACTGAATGCCAAGATAGTAGTGTAGCTGGCCCAAATCTATCATAGCAAATGACTGCTGCAAATCACCCTTAAAGGCTGCAATATGCTGACCCAGTTGAAAGGGAAACAAAAAAATCCTCCTGTAGCCTATAAAAAGAAAACCGGCCTGTAGCAGAGCTCTCGTGACGTCCAGGAAATCTAGGCACACCTGAAAGAAACCTCGTCCCAACGAATGAACATCCTTAAGATGGGGGGCGAGCTCCTGGGGAAGTGCCGCAAGCATCCAATCTCTAGCTTGTGACCTGGAGGGATGGGAGCCATGGATGCGTGCAAAGAGAGTCGTGGAACACTCATGCTCCAAATCCTTTTGCAACTGCTGCAGCTCGTCTTTTGAGAAAGTGACGGTTCTCACGGCCAGTGTGGGCAGTAACGGATTGACTGAATGGGAACCCATTCGTCAATCGAGGTAGGAAAGGCCGATTCAAAATCAAAAAAAGAACTCCGTCCGCTTTCCTGAAGCCCAGGAGACCCCTAACAAAAATAGGGGTACTCCAGATGAGGGGAGAGGGTGAAAGGAAGGAGAGAGAGAGAGGAAAGAGCAAGGAGAGGAGTCAGCAAGAGTAGAGGAGAGGAAGAAGAGGGGGCAGCAAAGGGAGAGGAAGAAGGAAGAGGAGGGGAGGAAAGAGGAGAGGAGGAGTGGAGGAGAGGGAGGGGGAGGGGCTGGCAGCAGCGAGGGGTTCAAGCAACGCAGGGGGGGGCTGGCAGCAGCGCGGGGGGACAGCATACAAAACAACCTGAAGAGAGACAGAATCATTTGATGCTACAGTAAGCTCAGCTTGCCCGATGCCCTTTATGGCATCGGATGCATTACTGGCACAAGTTTATGGGGAAGTGATTCGAGGAGCATCAAGTAGTGTAGACACACTACATATGGGAGAGAGTACAAAGAACACATGGCTGCACTCATGTTCCGGAAGGTGTATTTTTTGCGCATGGTGGATTGCCATCAAAGTTTGAAGAGATTGGTCATTGTTCCATTTACCTTTGCCTCAGGAGGTGATTGATGCAAAGGTGCAAGAAGCCACCGAAATAGGGACGCTGAAAAGAGAGGCCTCTACTTCAACAAGAGCCTCACTTTAAGTACCTTCTCAAAGACAGGCCTCTACTTCAATAAGAACCTCACTTCAACTACCTTCTCAAAGCAATATTGGGCCTTCTCCAGGTTCCCCGAGTTCTTACCACCTTGGAGTCTTCTAACTTCAGTGAGTCTTTACCTAGTGTCAATACAAATGAAGTTTCTCGCATGGTGTGCCTTCTCCACATCCATCAAGCTTTGTTAGTGTTGCTATGGGCCACGAGAGGATCCCAACATCCTCCCAAATTCATCTCAAGGGGTGTAACAACAAGAAAGTGGGGAAGAGAGCTTCCAAGACGCCAAATCACCCTTGATGCTACCTTTGCTCCAAAGTTGAAGCAAGATGCTCAAATAGCTGAGCATCACTTCTTCTATCAATGCAACCTTGCTTTCAACATAGTTCGATGTCCTATATACCAAAAGTTCTATAGTGCACTTGTGGTAGTAGCCGCACAATAAGAGCTACAGGTCTACACCCAGCAAATTCCAAGTCCTTAAGGACTATCCACTTGACAAATTAAGTGAGGCAGATTAAGGAGGAGCTTGCGGGATTGAGAGCTTGTTGAAAGCGATATGAGTGTAGCATTTTGTCAGACGGATGTTGTGACACCATAAGTTATAAGTACAAGTCTTTACTCTTCACGTACAAAGTTGCATGATAGATTTGTGGCTGATTTTTGTGCTAATACGTATTCATAGATCTTGATTCTTATCAAATGTTTCGTCACATGATAAACATCTTGGTCTCCTCTTGATTTGGCACTACGTTACTTCACATAGTTGATGCCTTTGCCCTGGCTTGAGTATCACTTGGAAATGGATTTGGGAGCATATAAGACATGCCATCAAGGAGATTGGGCCACAAAATGTGGCCAAATCATTACTAGCAATGGCTCCAATTATTCCAAAATGGGGGAATATGTTGAAAGAGATATCCGATCATTGTGAGGACTCCATGTGCTTCTTACTCATTGGACTTGATGATGGAAGACATCGCCAAGTTAAATTGGGTGGAATCTACTCTTAATAAAGCAACCCAAATCATCAAGTTCATAACAAGAAACAACCTAGCATTAGCTCTTTTTAGAGTGGTATGCAAGTATGATCTTGTGAAGCCATCCAAGACAAGATTCGGGTATCTCTTTCTTGTTCTTCAAAGGTAATCCAACACATCCTTTTTGAGCTAGCTAATTGAGAGTTCATTTAAAATTTAAATTCTTAATACTTATTATTCAAATTTTCATTCTTAACTTATACTAAACTTTAGGATAACACAAACGAAAGATGCACTTAGGCATCTCATTTGTAGTGAAGAGTGGGAACCTTGGAGAACTTTAGGATAACACAAACGAAAGATGCACTTAGGCATCTCATTTGTAGTGAAGAGTGGGAAGCTTGGAGGGGACGCTGCAAAGCGGAAGCATGAACCATAACTTTCTACATCTTAGATAGGACTTTTTGGGAAAAAGCCATCACATCTTTGTACTCATTCTTAAGATAATTTGACCATGAGGGAATATAGTGAGTCATCTTTACCACTACATGCAAACGCTTAAAGAGAGTATGCGCAATTGTAGATGTCTCTCTGTGGTTTCCACGCACCTGGACCATTAACACTATTTCACTCATACACAAGGAGGGGGATCCCATGAACCCGTGGAACTACAGGACCATTATGATTGGACATGTCATGTCCAATATTTATGCATCAGTGCTTGATTCCGAGATCACCCCATTTGTGGAGTGTACATGACTTAGAGCAATGGGACAGACTAGATTCAGGCGTGATCATGGAACCATGGACCACATCCTCATGCTCAGATCCATCATCGAGGAGGTGAGGGCACGGAAGCAAAGGGTTTACTGTTGCTTTGTGGATTTCCGCAAAGCATTTAATACGGTTCCGAAAGCCCGCCTCATCTAGCGCCTACAAGATTTGGGTTATGACCAAGAGATCATTTGGGCTGTTATGGCGCTTTATGAGAGAGTCTCAAGCAGATTCCGGGCAAGATCTGGTTGGACAGACGAGATCATGAGCACTATTGGGGTCAAACATGGTGTCCTTTATCACCTACCCTGTTTGGCCTCTACATTGATAAGCTCGAGACAGTGATGCAGACACAAGGGGGGCATGGATGCTCTATTGCTGGCACGTTGATCCGGATATTACTGTACGCAGATGATGTAGCTCTTTTGTCTTCCTCAGCAGAGGGGCTCCAAAGATACCTTGATGCACGACAATTCTTTTGTGAGTCTCATGAATTGAAGGTCAACCTGGGTAAAACCAAGGTTATGATCTTCAACACATCTTGAGCCGTCATGAGTTAGGAGCAATTCACGTTTGATGCGTCACTTGTTGAGATAGTTTCATCATACACGTATCTTGGGGTTGTCTTCTCCAAACCACTCTTCACTATGAGACCTGCAATGCATGCTCGTTTGGGCAGAGGATACGCTTCATTAGCCACACTAGAGAGGCAGTGCTTCCACTCGCACTTTCAGGATCCACAGACCAAGGGGTTGCTTTTTGGCTCCTTGGTCCGCCTAGTGAGGATGTATGGCAACCCCTGCTAGAAGCTAGACTTATCGGATATAGAGTGGGCTCGTGTGGAGCAACTATAGGTTCTCATGCTATCACGGATGATCCATGGTAAGCCATCCGTTCCTCACCAGATCATTCAGATTGAGTTTGGGTCATCCCCATTACAGCTAGATGTTGCATTTTAGGTCATCACAAATCTGTATCGAGTCAGGGAGTATGGAGATTACACTTCTGGACGCAACAAGCTACCATGGTTAGCATTGTCCTCTTCTATGGCTCTCTCAACAGGAGGGGATTAGAGGTACTGGTATGCATGCACAGAGAGATGGTTTGAGCGACTAGGGCTCCACATAGATAGACTACCTCCCTTCAGGTACAATATGGACGCTCCATTTTCTCCCTTCCGGCCACATGAGGTCAACCAGGTCATTCGCGAGAATCTCTTATAGCTACACACATTCCGTACCTGGGTGGGACCGAGCAAGCTTCCAGTGAAGCTCAGCTTCTACAGGGATCACTGCTTGCATATTACAAAGGAAGGGTTCATTGACCCACCAGAATACACGCAGATCCACTTACCACAATCACTGAGGATCTCGAATGGGCAATTTCGGATCTCTTCACATAGAATTCGTATCGAGAGCGGCAGAGCAGAGGGCCTACCCAGGGAGAGACGCATATGCACATTGTGTGACATACAAAAGGTTGAGATGGAGGAGCATTTCATCTTCAGGTGCCTTGTTTACTATGAGGTTCGAGGGTGTTTCTACTGCCTCTTTAGAGATAGCTCTGGGGTTTTGTCTCGATTCCTCTCCTATCCAGACCAGAGATGCCTGGCTGCTTTCATTCATGAGGCACAGGCACCACGAGAGGCTACTTCGATCATGGAGGCAGGAACAAACTTCTCCCTTGACAGATCCCTCTAGAGCTCCATCATGGAGTTTCTCCTGCTAGATCACAGAGACCCCCACAGGACAAGACCTCGACATGATCGTGACCCAGAGTCAGGGACTTGACAGATTAGACAGAGAGTCACGCATAGATTACACTTGGGGATATCCCCTCCCTATTCAGAGACGGCGGAGCTCGACAGACATGGGTTACTGTAGCCTTGTTAGACGCAAAGTTATGACTAGGAGACGTCACAGGGCCAGACCTGTGAGCGACCGACAACACCTTGTCGCCGCGTTCATGCCTCCACTGTGATGATGATGATAATGATGAGATTGATATGTAGTCGACCACTGATATGACTATGTTGTAGTTAGTACTTAGTACTATCATTTCACATTTTTGCATTCTGCATTGGTGTGGATGCTCGTTTAGTAGCTCCATCCTCACAACTCATTTGTACAAAAGGTTTTCACAGTCTCATAGACCCATCGGTCTTCCGAAGACTTTAATAAACCTTCTTTCTTTCTCATGTGATAGGTATTCAAACTCTTTGTTATTCTATCAATGCTACATTGCATTTAGAGAGCTTTATCACATAGTAATGAAATTTCATATATTGCAATTTACAAAGTGGATGATCTTCATCGCATATGGAGAAAAAGATGAAATTGGTTTCATAAGCCAACCCATATTATTTTCTACATGTTGCATCTTTGTAAAAGGAGGAAAGTCGTTGGTCCAATATTGTTCTTATGGATGATTGGACAACCTATGTGGATAGAGTTTTGCCCTCTTAAGAGCAAGGAATGTAAGTACTTACTACTAAGAATCTTGATTCTTGGTCTTAGTACACTATATGATCAACTAGCTTATGCTTGCAAGTTGCAACCTATTACGTCCACGACTAGGGTATAGACTTATCAAAGCCTAGGCGTGACTACCTTGGGATCTAGGAATAGATCTAAGGTTAGAACTTGGTCTAACCCTGGGTACCTACGATTGAGACCAGAGTTAGCAAAGGTGAGGTCTAGATCATGTGGATAGCGCTAGCGAAGGCATGGTTGAGCTATACTTGGAAAAGGGTGGCCACAAAGTAAAGTTACTTCACTCATGCATGCTAAAGTATAGGTTCACAGCTAAAGATAGCCGGGGGTCTTTAAGTATCGGCCAGGGCCTCATTATCTGGGGCCCGAGGAGTGAGCTCCTTCGGACAATGACCTGTTGGCCTGAGAGCAGCATTTAGAGGAAAGGGCATGTGGTATGGGACACATGTCTGGACTTCGAGTTGATTGCAAACATTGGCCCTTCATCTGCACCACGGTGTTATACATGACGGCAAGAACGTGGTCGTACCCTTGCTACTAGTGGTCATACTAGTGATTCCTTTGAGGAGATGGCAGCAAGGGTAGAGTAGCAAGAGAGTTCCCATGGCATAGAATCCATAGATTCAAATGCAGATAGTGATAGCGATAGTGATAGAGAGTGGTGTGCATTGAGTAGTGTCAAATTATGATTTGTTATCACTCGTGACTCATACTACTCATTTTGGGAACTTTGCACTTACAACTCGTCACTTTGGGAACTTAATATTTCATATACCTATTTTAGAACTAAGTTTTGCTTGGCATTTTGGAAAGTTATAACTCATATTTCTAGATTCAAACTTCAATGAATCAATGATGTTCATATATCTAGATCCTAGAATCCAATGTCCATATGATTTTAAGTTTGGACTCCATAAATATTAAATGGTCTAGATAGTAGACTCTAAAGTTGAAACTTGAGAGGGGAGATTGAGAGCTTGAAATAAATATGAAGAATGGTGTTGTGATGTGTTTTGAATTACTTAAGAGGCTAGGTGTCTTGACATGTCACTTCTATTTCTCTTTGTTCACTCTAAACTTTAATATAACATATCTTGTTTGCCCCTATCCTTGTATATATGAAGTATCACTTCAAAACCTATCTAATTTGTCCAAAAATATGAAACGAAACGTGTCGAAACCCCGAAATAACAAAATGGACGAAATGTTCCTTGTGCTGCATTCTAGAAGTCAGCATCACCTTTGGAGGCGTTTTTTTGCACGTTTAAACACTTTATAGGGTTCAATTCAGCTTTGGAGCTGCTGCCCCTGTTTCACGTAATTCTGCTGCTGCTCGGGCATATTTCACCATAGTTTTCTTGCTCCTGGAACAGTTCTGCATAAGCTGCCCCAGTTTTCTCACCCCTGGAGCTGTTTCAAAGTGGTGCACCTGCTGTACGGCTCTGTCCTGCTCAACCGCCACTTCATGCAGTGATTTTGAGCTGTTCCAGACCTCGTTGATCACTTTGTCTAGGTGTTTCCATGATTCTGAGATACTGCAGCTGTTTCTGGCCTGAGCAACCTGCTTTGGGAGTGTCTCAGACCCGTTTGTAGGGTTTTGGACCTGCTGCCATCTGTTTCAGACCTTTTTTTAGGCTTTGGTACAGGCTGCCTATGTTTTGAAGCTCATGCAAATAACTATAATCTAGAAGTCACATCTATTTCTGTCCTGGACAATTTCGACCTGTTTTGGAGAACGCTACTGTTCTTTGGATGCTTTACATGCTGCAGCCTTCCAGCTCAGGCTTTGTCCCCTGTTTGCTCACATTTGGAGTATCTTTTGCACTGGGAAATTTGGGGCTCTTCGCCTCCATTGCTTGCATTTGTTGGCCCTTGTGCCAAGGGGATTTTTATTTGCAAGCACAAGCGAGATTTAAAACCAATTCGTGCATACTTTGGCCAAGCATGGGCTTGTAGAGCAGTGAATTGTATTGGTGCAATACCATTCACAGTACATGAATCTTTGTGGGTTGTTGGTGCATGTGTCTGTAAATGGCACAGAATGATAATCTTTCGTTGGAGCTTCTGTCCTAGGAGTGGAGTTTGATGATAAATAATGTGCTGGTTTGTAAAATGGTTATCGGGACTAGTGAACAAGGATGAACCCTGTCCCACAGATGCAGCACTTGCACCAGCACTTGCAGAGCAGCAACCTACAATGGCAACTACCACAGCTGATTAGAGAAGATAGATGCCCGTGATGCCTAGGCTCTTAGCTTGATTTCTTTGTCAATCAAAAGGTTTTTCATTCCATACATCACATCCTGCAGACTTCTTTGCGTCCATGGCAGTCTTGTAGACAATGTACCAAGCAAAGAATGAGGCAAGGGTTTCATTTCTCAAGAAGGAGCTTAAGAAGCTGCTTCTTAATTTCTTTGTCAATCAAAAGGTTTTTCATTCCATACATCACATCCTGCAGACTTCTTTGCGTCCATGGCAGTCTTGTAGACAATGTACCAAGCAAAGAATGAGGCAAGGGCTTCATTTCTCAAGAAGGAGCTTAAGAAGCTGCTTCAAGGCAGCCATCTAACAAGGCTAAGGTAGACACATGCAAAGCAAAGAACAAGGGTAAATGCCATTATTGTAAAAGGTCAGGTGATCACATCCTGAATGCAAGAAAAGGTTGGAGAAAGAGAAGGAGGTTGGAATGTAAGTTTCAGTTTCTCATGCTCCAGATGCTGACAAGGATAACACTCCAGAAAACTATGGGGCTGAAAAGTGGTCCTTTCTGGTATGCAGTTATGATTCCAATCCTGAGATCAGTTCACTCAGTGTAAGTGTTACTTCAGATGAAGTTTGGTATTTTGACAATCGTGCAACTAGGCATATCACTCAAGGAAGAAGTGTCTTTGCCAACAATACTTCATACCCTATGAAAGGAGTTGAAAGGATTTTGCTGACATCATTTGATGGGACTAATCTATGCCTTCCAAATGGTCTTCATGTGCCAGGGATAAACAAGACTTTGCTATCGGTATCCTCTTTTGGGAAAAGAGGATGACAAGAGTATTGTCAGCAATAGAGAAAAGGATGATCACATATTCACTACAAGCACTTTAAATCAGAGTTTGTACGAGCTGGACAGACATACATGACAGCAACATGTCCGATGCATGTGTGGCATCAGTTACTTCAGCAATGAAAAATGCAGAATTAGGTATGCTAGATTTAACCATATGAACTATGGCAACTTGCAGCTCCTTCAGAAACATGATCTAGCAAGTCATCTATCACCAAACAAGGGCTGGAAATTGCAAACTGTAGTGGCTTGTGGTTTTGCTCTGGATGTGATATGAGGCTAGAATAAGTGCTAGAAACAGTCCTTAAGCAGGTTCTCAGCTAGATGGAAGCGTCCAAGTAAGAAAGAAAGGAAGCTTAGACAGTTTGTGGTTTCGGTGTTGAAGTACCAAGCATGCTCCATGTGGCTTGAAATAGATTCACAAATCAGCAAAGAGAATGGACAGCAAAAAGAATACATATGTTTTGCAGGTAGAGGCCTGTGGATTTAGTGTAACTGCTCTGAAATTGTACAAACATGCTCTAGGTCAAATTGCAATCTACTTAGGAGGGTACCAAGTAGGAGCCAGAGCATGCAAGCAAGAGTTCTGATCACAAATCACAACTGAGAAAGAATGAGAGAATGACTTGCAGTCAACCAGACTAAGGCTTTAATGAAATCATAAAGGTAAACAATTGATCGATCACTAATAAATAATTAGGATTAATTCGTCCTTAATTATAGGTTCCTTATTTAGAATAGATTTAGCTAGCTTTACAAACTTGCCCCACTAGTCCTGTATCCATTCACACAGATAATCAAAAGAGGGTTTCTAAACAACTAATTACCCTAGGCTTCCTAGGGATTTGCTGAAGTGGATATTGGCTGGTATGTGGAGTCCAGAAAAATGGAGAACACACACACAGATCAAAACATTGATCTGCTAAATGTACAAACTGCAATCAGACCAAATTATAGCATTTGTGTCAACAGGAACAAACCCAACAGGATGATAGGTCTGCACACTTCAACAAAATTCTGAGCCTCTGAATATCTTGTCAACTGCCTCTCAAATAAAAGGACAAGTGTCCATCTAGGAACCTAATGCATTGAACAGATCTCAAAAAATAATGATAACCAAGGGTTCATTTTAGAGACTTACAAATTGAGACAATAAAAAGCCTGAGGCAAGAAAACATCAAATCTATAGCCTCAGTACATGTACCATATTACTGTAAGTTGTTGCCTTTACATGGACCTGTGTTTTGTATGAGTAAGGCCAACTACTACTTAAAAGCATCTTCAGTGAGTTTCGGTTATTTGAGCTAAGCTCCTCTTTCATTGTGGATGTCTCCAATGGATATTTTCTGCTTCTAACTCCATGACATTCTTTTGTCTCACTTACTAACATCCATTCATAATGCAGTGATTGCACATTAACAGAACCTCAAAGTCTTGAGATGGAAGCGTAATGGAGGGCAGAAATTCGCTGGGCAGCAAAATCACGCTCGCATACCACTCCAACATAGCCACAGAAAATAGTGAAAAAATACCAAAAAACATACTTTTGGCAAGGCTGCCGTGGTAAATTGTATATAGTCAATAGCTATCACAAAGCGAATTACCTGTAAATTCACAAATCCTGTCAACAGCACCATTGACTAGCTTCCGTGTGCTATCAAATGCCACAGAAGGGCCATGCACAGCTCTGTTGGTTGCAGCTACCCTATCATTATCAGTTGCACTTCCTGAGAAAACAAGAATACATAATGAGTTCAGCAAGTTCTACATGAGGTTCCATTTTTTCTAAACATGAAAAAACTAAATAGTTGCACCTGTG
This sequence comes from Dipteris shenzhenensis, assembly GCF_047967505.1. Lineage (NCBI taxonomy): Eukaryota > Viridiplantae > Streptophyta > Polypodiopsida > Gleicheniales > Dipteridaceae > Dipteris > Dipteris shenzhenensis. Next base: position 42,084,829 of record NC_141622.1, on the reverse strand, counting down.
CGTGACAAACTTCTGTTTCCATTTGCAAGATTGTCATGAGGCTGCTTTACAGCCCAGCGCCTCCTTAGGTTGTCTTCTATCACATCTACTTGACTTAAAATGTACTGCAATGCATGCAATTACACCTCAATCAGTGACAATCATTCATCAATCAGTGACAACACAAAACTATTTTCTTTGCAAAAAACTGCACAAGTTCTTGCCACTTTCAGTGCCCAACATTAGAAACAAATATAACGAAACTTACATGGAACGTATTCAAACGGACGCAAAGCCTTGAAATTGTGAGCATGTTCAATTGACTACATCGCTTCTCATCCGGAAGCCTAGGATCAGCAAGCCTTTTCTTAGAGAAAGCTTTGATTGATGTCTCTTTCCCATAGCGTGTTAAACCTGGAGGCGGAGGTATCAAATCCTCTTTAGGTCCTGAAAAAAGAGAGAACAAATAATCTTGTTAGCTTCACCTAAGGCATGAGGATGGAGCTGTCAAAGCAACAAGCCATGGCCAACATCGAATGGAGGAATGGTGGTGGTGGTGCAACTAAAATTCGACTCTCTAGAGGACATGCTATTATTTTGCTCAAATCACAAGATTTCACGTCAAGCTTTTCTGCCAATCCTACGAGTTGAAAGGGACTAAGGTACTGATAGTCAGATATATAAGAGATCCGATGAGCTGCCGATAGTACCTGCCATTGACGGGAGGATTTTCTGAATCTTTTGTAAGTTTAAATTTCTGTTCCATGGAAGTGGGGGCAATCTTGCAATCTGCCATATGAAACTTCTTCAGGAGACTATCAACATATTTTAGATGACTCATGAAAGTGCAGTTTGAGTCTCTCCAGAACTCAATACCAAGACAATAGTACATCTTTCATGTCAAACTTTGCAGATAAGTCTTGTTTCAACTTTTTGATGAAGGTATCATTGCTTCCGGTCACAATCAGATCATCCTATGGACTTCTTTCTTGGTGGAAGGTCGCATAATTCCCAAGTATTATATTTGTACAAAGCTTCCATTTCTTCATTCATAGCAGTTTGCCATTCTGGCTTGTAAACTGCATCTTCAAAGTACATTGGATCTTCTATGGCCATGATGACAGTGATAAGAGCATAATTGGTGGTTTCAACCTGAATTGTTTTTCCTTTCAGAGCATATGTAAATCTTGCTGGTAGTCTTCTTTCCCTAGTAGACCCTTTAAGTTGCTGTTGCTCTTCTCGGGGTGCTTATGGCAATTCTTGCTCTTCTTCATCGACCTTTTCTGTAGATGACTGTGTAATTGATGTATCAATCTCTTGTGTATTTGAGGTTTTTCATTCTGATTCCTCATCAAAGATTACATCTCTGGAGATAATGACCTTACGGTTGATGGGATCATACAACTTGTATGCTTTGATTGCTTCATTGTAGCCCACCATGATGAATTTACGTGACTTCGCATCCAATTTTCTACGATGATTGTCATGTATGTGGGCATATGCTATGCAACCATATATGCAGAGATGCCCAATGGATGGCTTGTTGTAGGATCGCTTGAGAGAGAGAGAGAGAGTATAGATAGAAAAACGTAGCACAAATCTTAGCTGTCACGTTAAACTTGAATAAGATAATAAAAAACGAAGGAGTACAAGGTACAAGTACCTAGACCTAGGACTAAGTGTCCTAGGTGTCACATAGGACTAAGTGTCCTATGTGGCCTAAAAGACACTAACACTACAAGTGTCTTTATTTATGCCTACAAGGCACATACCATGGCCTATAGGACATCACTAGAACCACCAGAAGATGGCCTACAAACCCCCCTCCATGGGATGAGCTGAATTACTCTGGAAACGTCTCAGAATAACTTGTATTTTTTGATCATGGTGGCACATGTTCATCCAAAAGGATATAGCCACCTATGAATGTACAATGGATGTCAGATCATGTAACAAAGGGAACCAAGTGTAAAGCTTGTTGAAAGACTTCGAACTTCGGATGAGAAAGTGCCTTTGTAAACATATCTCCTATGTTGTCCTATGTGGGAAGATAGGACAACTCTACGTCTCCTGCTGACAACCGCTCCCGAACATAATGATAGTGAACTTCAATATGCTTGGTACACGCATGAAACACTGGGTTATGCGCAATGACCAAAGCACTCTGGCTGTCAGTGTAGACAAAAGTGGAGGATGTCTGGTAAATACCAAGATTTGTAAGTAACTATCGAAGCCAAACACACTATACTATAGCGGTGAAAGCTGCCCTGTACTCAGCCTCACAGCTAGATGTGGTAACTGTTGGTTGCTTCTTGCTGAGCCAAGAGATACATGAATTGCCCAAAAAAAACAATTGCCAGTATGTGACACTTTGGTGTCGGAACATCCTGCCCGGTCACTATCCGTGTAAGCATGCATCGTAAGTGAACCCTGATCACCATAGAAGAGGGCTAAATCCTAAGTGCCTCTGAGATATCTGAAGACTCTCTTTACTACCTGCCAATGCTGTGAACTGGGCATGTGCATGAATCTGCTGAGCTGAGATACTGCATACTGCAAGTCAGGTCTGGTGTGACATAAATAAATAAGGCATCCAACAGCCTACTGATAAAGAGTGATATCGCATGGTGGGCTCCCATCATGAGCTGAGAATTTGAAGCCAAGGTCCACTGGAGTAGAGATTGGCTTGCAATCCTCAAAATGAAAACGATCAAGGAGCTGTCCAATATACTTGGAATGAGACATCATGATACCCCCCTCAACAGTAGGAAACTGAATGCCCAAATAATAATGGAGCCGTCCCAGGTCTGACATGTCAAAAATCTGCTGCAAATCAGCCTTGAAAGCTGCAATTTGCTGAGTATCTGGGCCCGTGATGAGCATATCATCCACATATAAAATTAGCACTAAAAAATCAGATCCACTCCCACGAACATAAAGAGTGGGTTCTGTGGGACTATTCTGAAAACCAAGGGATAGTAAGTGTGCATGAATTTTGGCATACCATGCCCTGGGTGCCTGCTTCAAACCATAAAGGGCTTTTCTAAGCCGGCATACCTTATTTTCAGAATTAACAACCTCAAATCCAGGAGGTTGTGTGACATAGACTTCTTCTTGCAGATCCCCATGAAGAAAAGTAGTTTTGATGTCAAGCTGGTGCACTTGCCAATGATGATGGGCTCCAATGGCAATGACACATCTAATGGTAGTAATCCTGGATGTGGGAGCAAATGTCTCCTCAAAGTCAATATGCCTTGTTGTTGGGCATACCCTTTTGCAACAAGACGGGCTTTGTATCGATCTATACTGCCATCAGATTTCCTTTTCAATTTGTAGACCCACCGCGTTCCAATGGCATTCTTGCCGGGAGGGAGATGTACTAATTCCCATGTGCCAATAGATAGTAACTCAGCTCTCATTGCATCCATCCACTCTTTGCTGTCAAAAGCATCTTTATGGCACATAGGCTCTTCATTGCAAGCTGTAGCAAGGAGTGCAAACTCAAGAAAGTGACCATGCTGTCTATTCCCTCATCTTGTCCGGGCAGCAAAAAGACTGATCTGGTTTGCTGTCCCTCGATGTATCAAGAAGCCATCTGGGAACTTGCCTTTGCTGTCTATTGACAGCTCTTTCTTCAATGACTGCATCATGAATAGTGGGATCATTTTGTTACCGAAAGAGAAACCTGCAAATCAGCATGAGGTTGTGGCTGATTATTGCTTAGTGGAGGGCCTGCAGGAGGCTCATGTTGCTGGTCAAAATCCTGTTCTGATGATGGCAGAGGTAACCAAGATTCAAAGGCATCAAACATGTCAACATCTGGCTTTGCTTTGCAGTCCACAAGAGGAGAAGCTGAATAATCAGCAAAGATTACATCTATACTGACAATAATCTTCCCAGTATTTGGTTGATATAACCGATACCCTCTGCTCTCCTGGCTGTAACCAATAAATATGCATTTCATTGCCTTGTCATCAAGCTTATGTCTCAGCTGAGATGGTGCATGAACATAAGCAAGAGACCCAAAAACTCTCATGTGTGAAAGTGAAGGCTTCCTGCCTTTCCATGCTTCATAAGGTGTAACAGTCTTCAATGCCCGTGTAGGTGATCTATTTAGCACATAGTTGGCACACATTACTGCATCAAGCCAAAATTTATTGAGCAAAGACTTGGCCTTAAGCATGCATCTGGCCATCTCCATTGTGGACTTGTTTTTCCTTTCAGAAACGGGATTCTGCTGAGGAGTGTAAGGAGTAGTGCATGAGTGAATAATGTCCCGTGAAGAAAAAAATGCATCAGACTCCTTTGACATATACTCTCCCCCCCTATCTGTGTTGAGGGTGACAAGCTTGCATCCTGATTCATTCTCAACCATATTTAGCCATCTCTGAAAGCATAATAAAACTTCAGATTTGGCTTTTAAAGGATATACCCAGCAATATCTTGTGAAATCATCAATGAGAGTGATGAAATACTTATACCCCCCGATGGCATTCGTCCTCATTGGGCCACAAACATCACTGTGTACTAGCTGCAATTTCCTTTGTGAGAGTTTTGGACAATTCTTTTGAAAAGGAAACCGATGCATCTTACCCAAAAGAAAACCCTCACACATGTTTGGAAACTGTGTGAGTTTGAGGTACATCATTTGCCACCTGCTCTAAATGTAGCTTTGCAAGAGCTCTATAATTGAGATGACCCATTCTCTCATGCCAAAGATGAGTTTCAGCAAGCTGTGAATCTGAAATTGCAAATGCTTCAATAGAAAGTGCAGCTGAGTGATGATCAAGGTGATAAAGTCCCTTTCGCAAAGTGCCAGTGAGAACTATGGCATTGTCATCATGAAGCTCATAAACTAGGCATCTGTAGCCATAAAAAATCACTCTGAAACTTGAAGTGGCAATTGCTGAAATTGAAATCAAGTTGACTTCAGTTCCAGGCACAGAAAGAACATTTGTCAGAGTAACAGGATGGCTTGAAATGGATGTGAGCTGCACATCTCCAATTCCTTTAACAGCATATGAAGCATTATTAGCACATGTCACAGTTCCCCCTCGAGGTGCATCAGCCAAAGAATGAAACAATTATCTGCAAGACGTGACATGCTTGGAAGCACCACTATCAAAGTACCAGGATTGAGCATCATTAGCAGTAAAGAATGCATCAGCTTTGGAGGGATCAAATGAGCAATGGACAGCCCATGCCCAATCATCCTGAAGAGCATGTGCATGTGAAGCATCTTTTGGCTCATGGGATTCAATAGCATGTGAGGCATTAACTGTCAATCCTGCTTTCTTTTTCTCCGAAGCAATGCGCTTCCTGCATTCTGAAATGTCATGTCCAGGCTTGCGACAATAGTTGCATCTTTTCTTCTTTGACTTATCTGCTGTAGTTTTAGATGCATGGGAGGAATTGCAGCTGCTATGCACAGATTTTGGCTTGCCCATAGGCTTGGAAGCCTTGCCTCTTCCTGTTTGTTGTGAAGCAAATGCATGATCAGGAATAATGGCTTGTCTATTAGCTCTACTTTGCTCTTCCTGCAAAAGCAAAGTCACTAGCTGATCAAAAGAATAGTGGTTTGGATTACCCATGGCCACTAATCGAAGGGTTGTAGCAAACCCTTGATATGTATCTGACAGTCCATTCGATGTGGTACTGACAAGCTGTGAATTTGGCACCACCTCATCAATGTTGGCAAGCTGTTCCATGAGGTCCTTGACCTTTGTCAGGTATGCATCCATAGACTCACCTTCATTCATACTGACTTCTTGTAATTGCCTTCTCAAATATGCAACACGAGCTTCATTGCAAATCTGATAGAGAGAAGCCAATTTATCCCAAGCATCCTTTGCTGTCCTGCAAGACCGGATGCATGGAATAATGATTCTCTTGCATGATAAAGCAATGCATGAATGTGCATTTGCATCTCTTGCATCCCATCTTGACTGTTCTTGAGTTGGAAGAGCAGCAGCAGGAGTGCTAGAGGAAGAGGCATCAGGAGTAGTATCCCCTGCAGAAGGACCAGCAGTAGAGGCAACCACTGTAGCATTGGCTAGCCTCAGATCAGCCCCAGAAACAATATTCCACAAATGCTTTGCAACAAGAATATGTTGCATGAGATAAGACCACATCGGATAGTTGGTGCCATCCAACTTATCATCTTCACGAAGAACTCCAAATAAATCTTGATTGTTCCCAGCCATAGCAAATGTTATACCCTGTAAAAGACCTGAAAACCCAAAAGCCTCAAGGCTATCACTGCAAAAAGCTGGCTGTGCAAAAATGACAACAAATATCTGCAAATTTCCGACCCAAATCAAAGGGCAAATGCAAATCTGACCAAATGTGATTGTAGCAGGCAATGTTCACTGCAAAAACAGCAAATTTGGCAAAAGCCCCAAATTTATTGAGGACAAATAGGCCAAAAAAAGGGCAGATGCAGAAAAGCCCCAAATTTTGCTGAAATTTCTGCAAATGTGACCCAATGTATGCAAATCTGACTTAATGTCCTGCAAAAGTGACTCAATGTCCTGCAATCTGACCCAATGTACTGCAAACAACAAGAGATTGCAGACCTAATCCCAAAGCCCCAATGTTCTTGTAGGAATTTGCAACCAAAGAAGCTGAAATGAACTGAAAGCCCCAAAAAATACCAATGTCCAAAATGTAACCTTGCACATGCAATGACCTATACGGGGACCTTGAAAGATGTACTAGCTGTATGGACAGCTCAAGTACAGTGTACAGTAACTGTACGAATCAAGTACAGATCAAGTGCACCGTACAATGTATGGTTGAAGTACGGAGCTGGTATAGGTACAATGGTGCGTTGGTACGAAAACTGTACGGAACAATAATGTATGGCTTGTAGTACGGACAAGTATGCAGGGCAAGTACAGAGTTGTACACCTGCTCAGGTACGGAGCTGTACTGCGCAAGTACGATGGCAAGTACGAATCTGGTGCGATACCTGTACGGAAACGTACTGACGAGTGATGCACGTTCACCTCTGTACGGCTGCTCAGGTATGTTGTACGAAACTCAAACATGATGTATGGCGCAAGTACGTACAGACTGTACGAGACCTTTCATACACTTGTACAGAAGATGTACAGCGCAGTACGGGCCTGTGTGAAAGTCCGTACGGAAGGTGATGTAGGAAGTCCAGGGGCAGGAAGAGGAGTCAAAACTAGCTCTGATACTACTGTAGGATCGCTTGAGAGAGAGAGAGAGTACAGATAGCAAAACGTAGCACAAGCCTTAGCTGTCACGTTCAATAATAAAAAACAAAGGAGTACACGGTACAAGTACCTAGACCTAGGACTAAGTGTCCTAGGTGTCACATAGGACTAAGTGTCCTATGTGGCCTAAAAGACACTAACACTACAAGTGTCTTTATTTATGCCTATAAGGCACATACCATGGCCTATAGGACATCACTAGAACCACCAGAGGATGGCCTACACTTGTGTCCAATGGATGGTTTATAAGGTCTCATACCTTGAAACGGATTAAGCAAGTAGTTTTGGAGTGACAATTGCTTCTGGCCAATACTCATTCGAAAGATGCTTTTCACTGAGCATTGCTCTAGTACTGTCTACTAAAGTACCATTCTTTCTTTCAGCTTTTGTATTCTGCTAAGGAGTATCTGCACATGTGAATTGTCTTCGAATGCCATTACTTCTGGAAAAGTTCATGAATGTTGAAGACATGTATTCACCTTCTCTGTATAATTTTATGACTTTGATCTTTCTACCTGTCTGATTTTCTACCATGACTTTGAATTCTTGAAATTTGGAAAACACTTCAGATTTCTCTCTCAGAAAGTAGAACAAACAATATCTGTTGTAGTCGTCGATGAAAGTCAATTAGTATAGTGAACCATTGATGTTGCGGGTCTCGGCATAACCCCATACATCAGTGTGTATCAAATCAAGAATATCTCATGCTCGAGAGGTGCTTTTGCCAAAATTGGTTCGCTTAGCTTAGGAATTCCATTGCCATATTCTGATTTTTGAGCTCTATCAAGCTTTTGAAATTGACATGTCTATTTCTCTTGTGCCATATTGTGAAAAGTGGCATCTGTTGTGGTTAAGCTGACATGGCATGCAAATTTGACACTGAAGCTACCATTCTGAACAAGCGTCCTTCCTTGACTGCTTTTCCTACTAGCTGATATCCTCTGGATTTGTCTCTGATCGTGCATTCATCTCCATCAAAGATAACTCTATAGTTGTGCTCCTTCATTTGACCCATTAATAAGAGGTACTTGCTGAGCTTCAGAACATAGAGTACATTCACCAATCCTTGCGTAACCGTGAAATTGTTCATAGGGACAATGCCTTTCCCTTGAACTAGATTCGATGTGTTATCTGCCGTATAGATGACATTCTTCTATCCTTCTAATGGTCTTATCTCTGAAAATCTTTCTTGATGCTTTGTCATATGACGTGATGCGCCGCTGTCAATGTACCAAGGATCCTGATCTGCTTGATCGACTTGATAATTGAATTCCCCTTTTAAATTGCAATCAATATTTAGATATACTATTTCAGTCTTCTACATATCCTCAATTTTTTTTTTTTGCCGAAAAAACAGTGCTGATTATATTACTTCGAAAAAACAAGATACATGAGGTCAGTTTTGCAGCTGACAGGGCTGCGTTCACAAATCAGACGCAGCCTTAAATGGAAACAGAAAGCTCTCTCTCACGGAGGGATCAGGGGGGTGTGAATAAACAGCCAGAGAGGTGGTGAATAGCGCCACTGAAGGCCCTGAGAGGTATGCTCGAAGAAGAGGCCCTGCGTATCCCAATCTCGGAGGAAACGTCTCCGCTTCTCCCGGCCAGCCCGAGAATCGCCCTGTATCTGGTCCCACTGACCTCTGAGTGTATGTATAATCTCACTCCAGATGTCGGTCATGACCTGGGCAGTTGAAAGAGAGGTGCCACCGAGGATCTGCGCGCAGCGCGAGGTGCCATCCAGCGATGCTGCTAATAATCTCCCAGACTGATTGCCTCTCCTGGGATCCTATGTCCGCCTCTGCAGGTGCAGCGGGATGCCCTCGAGCGGCCCCCAAGTCCCTTGTGTGATAAGGAACATGGGGTCCTGCGGGCCTGCCTCGAACAACTGATGAAAGCCAGGTGTGGTGCTGCACCAGCAAAACGCGCCCCATGTGATCAAACCTAGCTCTGGTGCTGCGCGAGTAAGGATCCCGAAGGTCCACCTCCACACTTCCTGGGCGCGAGTGCAGCTCCACAGGCAGTGTTTTGGTGACTCCTCGTCCTCATGACAAATCTGACAAAGTCCATCCTGACCGATCTGCCGCAACCAGCTCCCCACTGGAAGACCCTTGTGGGCGAGTAGCCAAAGGAAGTAGGAGATCTTCCGCGGCCGCCAGCTCTCCCATAAGGCCTTCCAGAAGGCCTGCAAGAATAGCCTGGAGATACCCTGAGCATACCCACTCGGCCGCTGGGTGGGCGGGCGGCTCTGCATCCTCCCGACAACTCTCATGCCCAATGTCGTGCTGTAAGCGAAGAAAGGGGTCGGCCCCTGGCCTGCCACAACCTCTGGCCATCTCCACTCACCTAGGTCCCAATCAAGCTCTGACAAGGCCCGCCCCTCCCAAAGCCAAAGTCGCCATAACTGCAGCTGATCCTGCTCTATACTAGGATCGATCCGCCAAACCTTCCCCACGAGGCCTACGACCCGAACCCTCTGCCACGGGAGAAGGGGGTCGATGAGAACACCCTCTCTCCTGAGTCGGCCGTCTCCCAAGACCGCGAAGAAGGAAACAGAGGTGTCGTCCATCCGGCCTGCAACCACCAGTGGGATGCCACGGGGGGTGAACTGTCCAAGCCAGCGGTCATCACCAGGCATGGGGATCTGAATCTCGGGTGGAACCAACCAACCAACCGGCAGGAATCGCTCCGTCTATCTCTGTGCGTCTCGCCTGAGCTCCACGGACACCTCCAGGTGTGGCTGCTAGAGCAGCAGTCTCCAAGTGTCTGTAAGTGTCCCTCCAAACTCGAAGGGACCGGGCTGGCCCCCGCATTCAACTGCCCCACAGGATATGTGACCTCTCCCCCAGCTGAAGGCCCAAGGTATCTCTGACCCGATCGTTCTAGATGAGCGGCTGGCGGTCGATCTCCTCCTGACAGCTAGGAGGGGACTGGAGGAGACTGAGACGGAGTCGCCTCCAAACCACGATAAGGCTAGGAATGAGCGGTGAGCGGGGGTGAGTAAGCGGTGCAGAGGTGAAGCCACTCTCCACCTCGGCGCGGGACGCAAGAACTGATCCCCTGCTGAAGTAACATCTTCCACGTCTGCCCCCCCGGGGTCAAACCGCGGATAACTAACTTGCCCAGTAGGGCTGACTCTGAAGTACATATCCTCAATTGCAAGAAACATATTCTCAAGTTCATTTGCATAATGATTGTGACTTGAATGTCTATCGCGATGGTTTCCTCTTCCTAAAAAATTCCCACGATTGCTCCTGGATTGACCACCTTAGTCGTATTACTTCTTGCAGCAATCTCTTTCATAGTGTCCAATTTTATGACACTAGTTGCACTGAATGCTTGACACATTAGCGGATACATTCCCTCGTCCTTGAAATCTTTATCAATTGGAATTATTTCCTCTTGGATTCTGATGCTGATGTTACCGAGGATGATGATGATGCTGACTTTGCTTATGACTTTGTTGTTGATGATGACCTCTTCACTGAAATAATCTACCTCTACCTCTGATTCTATTTGAAGCTGTAAATGCTTGATCATTGGAATGACCTTTGCATGCATGAATGGATTGAGTCCTAAGTTCTTCACCAAGTAAAACTGACTGTAGTTCTTCCAGTATTGAAATTTATCGTTGAATGGCAATACTCTAGACTAGATTCTTGTATCCCTGTCCTAGTCCATTCAGGATGACTTGAACCATTTCTACGCGATTCAGAGTCACTCCTATTGCTGCGAGTTGATTGTTGTAATCCTTGATATTTGTATGTAAGCATGACCGGCTTTACTGTTGTTGCGGAACCTCTAGTTTATTTGATTTCTCACTGTAAGAATCCTGAAAATGTTCTTAGACTCATAGAGAGCTGCGAACATATCCCATGCTTCTTTTGATGCCTTCACGGTGTTGAGCTGTCCTATCATGACATCTTGCATACTCTACTTGATCAAATAATGTGCATACTTATATTTCTTGTCCCATTCTGACTGTGCTTAGACAATGGCACGATCTGCTATAGGTGGGGTCACTGGAGATCCCGCTCCTGGTGTTGCAACAACAAGTGGGATAGAGCTCCTACTGGCTAGATCGCCCAATAGTCTAGGTATAGACCCGACATACTCCTATTTGTCTTGAAGTACAAGAATGGTCTCCATTCGGTATTCCCATGTGCCATAATTGGAGTTGTCTAGCTTAGTAGATGCCTCTAAATTGAGGCTGCTAGTCGTAGACATGGTGCAAGAAAAGTACTCAAAGTGTTTGTGAAATCACTGTCTCAATCAACTGCAAAACATTGACTGTATCAAGTGAAAGTTAAACTGTTGGTGATAGAACTACAATATATAATCCAATTTGTTACAAGACTTGTGGAAATGATGTCGAGAATAGCCAAGAGGCTTTACAAGGCTTAAAATGATGTGCACAATGCTGAAAAATAGCCAAATAGGCTTTACAATGGTCGCATGCATGTGTGAAATTAAATCATGTGCAATCTACCCTCTGATCAATTGATCAATGCCTCTGAACACGCTGAAGTCTACTCACTGAACTGTGGAACGTCAGGTTTTAGGTAATATAATTATGTGAAACTGCATGTGAGTGAAGGGACTGACTTCGAGTAGGAACTATTTGGCAATTTTTTTGCATGGCTTCGATTAGCTGCTTTGGAGTTTGCTCTGCTACTATGGATGATCTAAAGTACTCTGAACTAGATCTAGACCAACCGTCGAGCGAGGAAAATGCAGCAAATAATTACTTTTCTTTGTTCGTTTTAGGTACTAGGTTAGATGCATAGATGTAGAGGCTGATCAACGTGCAAGAAGTGGATTTGTCGCCAAGGCTCAAAAGTGTGTGATACTTGTGCCGAAATGTGTGTAATGTGACGAGTGCCTAGAGTACTAAAATCCGAGCGTGTTTCCTTTTCCGAGCCCCCTCAAATTCTTCCTAGATCAAGAGATATCGCTTGATCAAGGCGCAGGGGCAAAAAGGGTGTAAGTGATGATGTGGTAGGGTGAGACTCATGCAGGCCCTTTGCTTAACAAGAGGTGTGACTATGGGGCACTGTGCAGAGGTGGCACATGTGTGCATATGCAAGGAGCATAGTGTGCTAGTGCAGGGGCAACTGTGCCTGACTGCCATGTGGCAATGCTGAGATGGACTGTTGACTGTGCACTGATGAGTAAGCTTTGATTGGTCAACTGATAAAGTGGCATTGTTGATTGGGCTGATGACGTGGCTAGTGGTGTGACAAAATGACCCAATTGATGACGTGTTTGCCTATGTGACAGATGACATGTCAAGCCCTGACATGTCAAATGCCGTGTCAGATTAGATAGTCTACTAACGTGGCGAGATAAGAGGTAGATTGAGAATGACACGTGCCATTTTGAGAGCTCACCACGTGTTTGATCCTAGACCCAACCCCACCTAGATAAGATAGGGTGATATGAATGGCCGAAATCTTTTGAGATTCCATGAAATCTAAAAAAGATTCCGTTAGAGTGTAGAATTTCATCGATGGTTTGCTACCGGATGCGTCTGTCCCATGTGCAGAAGCAGAAAGGAGAATATATTCCTATTGTATCCAGTATTTCCTTGCAAATTAATAGTCTTTTCAATTTCAGCTTACATGATTTATGTCAAAGAAGAAGAGAATGAACCGAAAGTTGAGTTTGATTCTCCAAATCAAGAAAATTTTCAGTTCTTCGATGCTTTTAAAGATTGTTTTTCAGATTCATTGCTAGGAGAGTTATCTCCAAAGTGGCCGGAGGACCACATCATCCAACAGGAAGATGGACTGGATTTTCCGACCTCATAGACAATTTATGGGTACTTTCTTTGATGACATTCTTGTGTTCTCAAAGTCAAAAAGAGGAGCATAACAAACATATAGGCACTATGTTCCAAGCACTTGGAGAGAATGAGTTTGATATTGATGGAAAGAAAAAAGAATTCTTTCTAGATAAAATCCATTACCTTGGTCCGATCATTTCCAAAGGATGGATCCTGCAGATATCAAAGCCAAAAATGGCCCAAATTAAGAACGGTGCATAAAGTGTGCAGCTTCTAGGCTTTGTTCCTACTACACAAGCTTCATTAGACACTTTGCCGATATTGCATCCCCGTTACATGATTTCACCAAGAAATTTGCAATTTTCAGATGGGGAGAGCGACAAAGGAGAGAGCGACAAAGGACAACTGTTAACACTCTCGAGGAGAAGCTAATCACAAAGCCGATTCTCATTGTTCCCGATTTACACAAGCCCTTTGATGTGGACTACGACGCTTGTGGAGAGTGTGTTGGAGCTGCTCTTCATCAAAATGGGCATGTGGTTGCCTATGAAAGTAGGAGATTGCGAATGTTGAGAGACATATGGGTACGTAAGAGAAACAGATGTTGGCAGCAATTCATGCTCTTACTATCAGAAACACCATTAGGGGCTGATTTCACGGTCAAGACACATCACCAAAGCCTCAGATACTCCTTGACCCAAACCAAACTCTCAGAAAAGCATTTGAGATCGGTAAACTTTACGTCCATATTTTCAGATTGTCCATACCCCAGGACCACAGAATAGAGTGGTAGATGCCTTTCCAAAAGGCCCTAAGAAAACAATGTCACTATCACTCATCATAGAGATATACCTTTGTAAGACTAGAATATGTCCAATCATAAAAATTTAGAATTTCTAAAGACCAAAAATCTACATAGAAAATAAAAGAGAAAACGAAAGAGAAGAAAAAATAGAGGTGAACAAAAACTTTAATGAAAAACAAAAGAAAGACATACTTAGCAAAAACTCATCATAGAAACCTTGAAGAGATGAAAGAGCACTCTTTACAAGACCCAAACTTTGGAAAGATAAGGGAGAATATTCAGCAAGGCCAAGCAACCAGCCAATATTCTCTAAAGGATGGGTATCTCATGAAGGTAGATCATATGTGTGTGACTTGTGACAGTCAAATGAAAGTAATGGAGGAATCTCATGCACCACCCTATGCAAGTCATCGAGGTATCTCCACCACAACCTAAGCTATTAAAAGGTACTTGGCCAAGTATGTAGAATGACATCCACAAGTTTGTGAGGGAATACCTAACTTGCCAAAAAGCAAAGTATGGCAGACAAACAAACCCAAGCCTGTTGATGCCACTTCCAGTGCCTCAAGCCCCATGGGAAAGCATAGCCATGGACTTCATCTTTCAACTATGGGGATCAAAGAATGGAAATGATAGCATTTGGACAGTTATTGATGTAGGAAGTAGTTTAATCTTACTTCGTCCTCATGGGGAGTTAATTGACTCCAAGGTTGATGAAGGGTTCAAAGTGGAAGTGGCATGTGGCAGTCTTGCATGCACTATTCTACGTAGTTCTATAGACTTGAGCTTTGGTCACCTTGAGAAGGTCTCTTCTCCAGTCGAGCTCTTGCCTCTCCCATGAGAGTTGGTGGTGATACCTCTTCGCAGTGACCAATCGGCAAGCTGTGGGCGACCTTTGGTGGACCGTGATGATCGATTGGTTCCTAGCTGCTGGCGAGCATGTGATTGTGGCGGTCTTCTACAACTCTTAGGTAGAAGCGCA